>NW_027526295.1:138963735-139307451 GCF_048455015.1 Haemaphysalis longicornis | reverse complement strand
CTGCCAGGTCCCCCCTTAAAATTGGTGTTGTGAACACTGTAAATGTTGGGTAATTCGGCTTAGTGTTTTATTTACAGTCGAACCCCGCTACAACGAACTCCACCTCAGCGAAATTTCTGCTTCAACGAAATATTTCCAATTCCCCGTCAGCTAGCCATTGAAGTCAATGCAACAAAGTGCTCGCCACAACGAACCATTTGTCAGGCTTGCTTTCGCTTCAACGAAATTTTCAATGATTTGGGCTGGGTTTGAACAATTATTTTACAATAAAATAAGCATAGCGCCAGCTATCTGTAACTTTTTATACACTCGGGATGCTTAGTTTCACCGAAAACATGCGCGGTGCGCCCACACCGCCACCCAAAACAAAACAAAACAAAAAAACAACTCGTAGGCGGACGCCATTGTTTGATGGTGATAACGGTGTGGCTGGCCGTCTTTACATGAGGTGGCGGGCTGGATCACCAAGCCGGAGCTACAGCCAATCCGCATCCAGTTGAAATTGCACGAATGTGCTCCGCTGCTGGCGCGGTGCCGTCATGTATGCGTTGTGAGCAGCTGTCCTTGCCATTTTCCTTCTACCATTCTTCATAGCCAAGAGCAAAAATCATGTTTGCGTGTTCGGTCTTGAAGCCAAGTCATCCTATCTTAGCCTCTTCAGTCCCAAGAATGCGCAAATACAAAAATCTTTTGTAACACACTTTTATTCGATTCATTATCTATAGAAATAAACGCAAAAAATTACAATAGCAAAAAAGCAAACGAGAGTAATAGAATTTGATGGTACCCATTTGGGTACTCTGGGTTTCAGAGCGTGGAGAATGCAAGGGCCAATATTTTCAAAATTCTACAATGCTTCAAAAATGCAACAAAAATGCTACAATACACTCTTCTTTGGTTCATTATCCATAGAAATAAGTGCAAAAAAAAATACAATAACAAAAAAGCAAACGAAAGTTATAAAATTTGATGGTACCCATTTGGGTACTCTGAGTCTTCTTGCCCTGTAGACGCATTCGAGCACTCGCGCCGGTGAAAGCCATTTTTGCCGCCTTGCTCTTCAGAGATGCCTGGACACATCGCGCCACCTAGAGGGGCTTAGTGAAAGCAAGGCCTGCTTTTTGCGGGGAAACAACTTTTGACGCGCTAATTTCGAATGGGGGAAAGCTATTGCCTTTATGGTTGTGGTACCCATTTGGGTACCCCGGGACCGAGGAGGTTAGTCACGAGCGCACAGTCATGTTAAATGCAAGCACGCGCATCTTGCCTGCCAAGGTCAGTAGCTGCCGTGCCCCGTCAGAGGATAACATAACTGCACTTCTCCTGCCACAAGCGAGAGGGGCGCTTCCGACAGTCTAGCAGCTATCTGCAAGTAATCAGCTCGGTGGACACGCCTTGTTGTAAAGCAATACGCTTTGCGCCTGCATTTCTTCACCCCCCTCCGTAACACATTCTTTGCGTGCAGTGAAAAAACATAACCATTGGTATGTTTGTTATCCGAATAAACATGACGTTACTGCGCGTCACTCCTTTTTCTAGACATTGTATTATGCTGCCAATGATGCGGAAACATGCGGGGCTATTTTTCTGGCTTTTCCGTGGTCTGTTGGGGCAGATTTCGCCTCAACGAATTTTCGCTTCAATGAAACTTTTCGCCCCCCCCCCCCCCCCCCCCCCCCCCACCCGTCAATTTCGTTGTAGCGGGATTCGACTGTATTTATTTATTTATTATATTCCTCCGTCTTTTTTGGGTTGTTCCAGAACTGTTCTTTTTTTTGTTTTGTTTTGTTTTTTGTTTTTTTGACCGACTTCCCTTTTGATTTGCTTTTGCAGACGACGTTAGACGGAGAGCTGTTCCAGATCAAGCACCTGCTCATTCTGCGGGAGCAAATTGCCCCCTTCCAAATTGACTTCGCCATCAAGGAGACATCGCTGGATTTCGCGAGGATTAGAGGTACGGGCTCTGCACATCTCTACTGGAAGTTTTGTTCATGTGTGGGTGCTCGTGTATGTGTTTCTGTTGCTTTCATTGCTGTCATAAATTTAAAAAGTCGGTAACGAATTTCTTTTTGACTTACTCAGATATGAATAACAAAAACTGAATGGAAATTGGGACTAAATGTTTAGGAATGCAAATGTTTTTGCATTATGCAGCTTCAAACAAAGCTACGAAAACGCTAATTTGGCAGCCAGGTAATTACATGCACCTGCGTGTTCATATCTTAATGCTTGATACGAAAAAAATTACACAAAATGTTCTATATTAAAAATGTAATGTTATTACATGATGGCAAATATATGAATAAAAGACTTGCCAGGCATTGTCATATGGAATTGTGAGTTCCCAAACACTCGTTTTAGTAGAGAGACACTTTGGTCAGCTGCAATCCCTCCAGACAGTTAGAAAAGGAAAAAGAAAGCTTGCCATGCAGCAGAGCAAATTTTCATTCTTTTATTATCGTTAAATTTTAAATATTCTTAACATTATGATCGCTAATAGCAATATTTAAGAAATATGAAAGGTTTCCGGTATTCATACACCTTTATGAATCAAGCAAGTGCGAAAGCCCAGAGGCATAAAATTCTGTTATATTACGTACTTCACTTTTTTTTTTATGAAACAAATTATATAAGCAACTGTGTAATGCAGAAAAGAGGGCAGTGGGCATAGTATTTTATTTGTATTGATGATTAAACTGGTCAACTTTGACTCTTTGTTGCAGATGCTGCCCTTAGCTTGTACAACAAAAAGTCCAGGCTGTTTTCACTGGGAACGAACAATGCACTTTTGGAGTTTGTCCTCGAGGTAAGCTGTTCAGCAACCCTGTAAGGCCTTTTTTTTACTGTCATTGAAGAACAGTGTAAGGCTTTGGCTTACTTGTTAGTGTGGGCAAACCAGGCTGCATATAGTCATGTCAAAAGCAGACGTAGTGAAGAAAGCTATTTGATGTCATAGATTAGCAAGTGTTTCAAGACATGTGGGCCATAAAATTTGACAGCAGAAATCCTAAGTTTGCCAAAAACATTGCTCTAGCAATCTATAAAATGATCAAAAATTAAAACAAGCGGCAGCGACCCGCATATGTACTTTCTTGCCTACTCCACTAATATCTAAAGCATTGCTGGGAGAATGATTCTTTGCGACATGCGGCACCAGCTGCTTACAAGGTTTTGCGGGGTTTCACTTTTCTGTCATCTAGATATAAACAGACCTGCATTTTGTCTTCATAATTCCTTGAAAAATAGTTGGCCTGCAAAATTAGAAAACGGCCAAAGTGTGATAACAGATACCACATATACAGTGTCACTTTCAGTGGAGAACCTTCCAGCACGCTTAAAGTACTAGGTTTGTCATAATTGCCTTTGCAAAAGTTGCTTTGACTACCTGTGTTCATCCTCTGAAGATTCCCATGAGTGAGCTAGATGCACGAGCAGACTTGGACAGGTGTTAGGAAGCCATCGCAGTCTTCTGAGCATGTTGTGACTGTGTGAGCTTCGCAAGGCTTCACAATACTTTCACCCTTTTCTTTTTTTCTCTTCTTTTGTTTCAATTTTTGTTGAACTGTTGTTGTCTCACCCCCTCGCGCCCACCGAGGTGTCCGTAAAACTTCACACGTGGCAGAAAAACCACCCGGGCGATCTACGACTCTTCGGGTTTTCTCGTTGGTTATGCGTAATGCATTGTTGCAAACAGCAAAATCACCATGTGTTTCAACATTCTTACCCTTTGTTCCTTTCTTCCATACTGTTTTTAGTATCTGGCGCTTCAAGTTATCGTTAGCTGCTTTAGTATCCAATCCAAACCAGTACCTGCGTAAGAAGCACCCAAGTGGATGTAGACCGGTGTACCGTATTTTCACGATTCTAACGTGCACCCTTTTTTGCTAAAAGGCCGCCGTAATATTTGTATGCGCGTTACAATTGGGCTCAAAACAGAAATAGGTTTTAATGTGGCCAGCAGCATTGCCATACGGAACGGACACGAATTCCCCCCAAATCCAACTCAATGCAATAAAAAAAAATCCGTCATCACCACATGAGTAAATTTCGCATATTCCTCAATGGCATGCCGCATACCCTGGTCAGCTGTTGCCCATTTGTCTTGCTGCTGCAATACACCCGTCACGCCAAGAATTATGAAGATCAACGCACTTTAAATCGCAAGCAGCTTCAATGTTCCCCGCTATAACTTTATTTCCAGCAGCAGTTAGATGAGCAATCTTATGAAGCACAATTCATTTTTGGCTTCCACAGTTGCATACGCCAACTAAAATCTCCTTTTTCGAGATACGTGTTGTCATGTCTTTTTCATCTGCACGGTAGAGTCAGCGTCAAATTATTATTATTATGATTTTTTTTTTTTTCAAATTTTCCTGTGCACCCGTCGCAGTGGCTCAGTGGCTAAGGCATTGCGCTGCAGAGCACGAGGTCGCGGGTTGGATTCCCGGCCGCGGTGGCCGCTTTTCTGATGGAGGCGAAAAGCAAAAACGCCGTGTGTACGAGATTTCGGTGCGCAGTAAAGATCCCCAGGTGGTCAAAATTAATCCGGAGCCCTCCACTACGGCGCACCACATCGCCTGCGTTGCGTCGGCGCGTTAAACTCTACAATCATCAAATCAAATTTTCCTGTGCGAACTTACCCGCACGTTACAGTTAGGGGCGCATTAGAATCGCGCAAATACGGTCGTGACTTGCTTCACACTTGTATCTCTCTCTTTCCCTGTTTGTACCAGGGCTCGCTGTCCATCAAGGAGAACCTGATCGACTCCAAGAAGGCCGTGGACAACCAGTTGAAGGCCCTGTGCGAGGAATTCATCGGCAATACAGCCCGGATGCTGGTGGGACCACTTCAAGGATTCCTGGACAAGGTGGGGGCGGAATGGAGACAACGCCTCATTAAATTTTCTTTCCTTTTTGTGTCAGTTTAGGGAGATTGCGACGGGGACATTGCCGGGATTTCATGCACGCCAGAAAGGCTTAACTAATATGCTGTTGGATCACACCGCAACATTGCCAAGAAACCGCGCAATTTGGTTTGTGCAATTGTTGTGGGCTTCCTCCATTTGAGTCGTACTGAACCGTAACGTGCCCGTGAGGAAGATTGGTAAGGATGCCACGACGGTACGTTGCTCGTGGTACCCTTGTAGCTTTTGTACGCACAGGATTATTGAACGAGAGATGCCGCACACGACTTCTTTCTTAGGCCACATTTTGGGCCTCATTTTGAGGCTCACGGCACGTTCCCCGAGAAGCCAGTAAGGAGCGTGTTAGTATGAATTTGTGTCACTGTTAGCTTCTGGTTTCAGAGACCTAAACATCTTCCCCACAACCAGACATGACTGTTCTTTGCAGTAGTATTCCCTTTTAAAGCCAAGCTTTACTGCTTTCATCCAGCAGTTTCTCAATGGATGCGCAAGTTAACCTTTTGACCGGAGACACAACCCCGGTGACACGCCCTTCGCAGCGGATCGCATGATTTGCCAGGCCCGCTTTTGTCGCTGCACACAAGCTCCCATTTTAAGTTGTTTTCCGACTTAGCGGCCGACTTAGCGGCGGCCACTGCAGCGGGAGCGGCCGCTCAGCTGATCGGCAGCCGACCAAAACCGCCGCCTTCCACGCATGCGCCGCTTGGTCATCTCAAGATATGTGACTCATCTTGCACAGCGTTTGCCGTGAAAGAGGGACGCCGCGTTCGCCGAGAATGAAAGCGAGGCCGGGCCTCCTCCTGTGACCGTTGCACGGGACCGAACGACCTTGAGCCGTGGTCGGCAATACAGCTACATCAAAGGTTAACCAAGCGAAACCAAGACTCAACCAGGCTAAGCCAAGCTTTTGCTTTGCATATCCTAGGTCAGCTGAGATAAGCCGCTGCCATTTTTTTTCTTTTCTTTTTTTTCCGTCTTCGATAGTTGTAGCACGTAGTATATCGAGGCTAATTGCACAAGCACAAAACTCCTTGGGGCCGACATTTTATTGCTACAGGGGAGAGAGAGCTTTTGCACGGGGGCCCCATAAGAAAACTCAGTCGTTAGAAAGAAGCTGTGTAGTTTGCACTACTGTAGAGTGCAGTGTTTCGCAAAGATAGGGAACAATCGTGATGTGCAGACACCTCTACTTGAAGCCAGGAGTGCGTCATACCGGCTTCGATACATAGCCCAGCACGGCCTAATAAGGGGACGCATGTTTCCCCGCTCCTTGCTTGCAGGCCAACCTGATTCTGCAGGTGAAGCAGCAGGAGCCAACGCGGACGGTGTCCCTGCGGAACCAGCCCTTTGCGTCCCCGGATGCGGTGGCCGCGGTGGTGAGCAGCGCCTACCGGCACCTGCGGAGCAGCCTAACCAGCCTGGCCAGGAGCATGGCCCTCTATTTGGCCAACCGGGACACCGAGCAGATTCTCTTCAGGCCCATCAAGGTACGGACCCACAGCAAAAAAAAAAAGGGGGGGGGGGGGGGGGGGGGGGGGGACACTCACTCGCTCACTCACTCGCTGTCTCTGTTCAGAGATGTTAATTGGCTGAGTTGGGCAACCTCACAGGCTACTGGAAAGCCTCCTGCAAAACCCTTATTGAAAAGCACCAGCGGTAGGCCTTCGTGTTTCCTCTCCCTCTCTCTCTTCCTTTGCTTTTTTTTTTTAAGAAGGAAATGCACTTATAGAAGTACTGAACCGATGTTGAAATTTTTGTGCGTACGTTCACTCGCTTGCTGTCTCCACTCAGAGACGTCATTTGGGAGAGCTGGGCAAACTGGGCGGCTGGAAAGTTTGTTCTCGCCTGCACACCTTTTCACAGCACTAGCCTCCTTGTTTTCCCTCTCTCCTCTCCTTTTTTCGTTAAAAAGGTGAAATGACTGTATAGAAGTACTGAACTACAATCTTGAAATTTCTGTGCCTACATGAGTGCATGCATTTAGCTCATATCTGAAAAAAATGGAGGTGCTTTTGCGAGTAAGATAGTTGTGGGGATGAAACCTGAGCCGCCACTGTTTCCAAATCAGGAATTGTTCTTTTCTAATAACAGGATTGTAAGCACAGGTTTGTTTTTTTAATTCTTCATGGTTTGTACATTTTGCCGCGACTACTATGGTGAAGCAGTGACACCGCTGTCACATGCCAATGTTGCTCCTGGGCCGCGCTGGTGTAGACGTGGTTCATACTTGTGGAGGGGGGATTGGCCGAAAGTAGCGAGATCAATTTCTTGCTGGGTGGGTCTGAAGGGATGCAACAAATTACATCATTAGGGGATTACCAAAAATGTGTAGAATCCATGAGGCTCATGCTACAAATGCCAACTTGCTTGCTTCTTTCCTTGCTCACTCGGAAACTGCCATTTTGGTCCCTGATGCTTCCACAGGAAGCTGTGGACTAGACTTGACAGTGAAGAGGCACCCTTGAAAGTGATCCCCGGACAGTAAAAGCTGAACTTGAATCTTATGGCAAATTAAAAGAGTTTTACCTAACGAAGGCTGCACCAGGATTGCCCTTTTTTATGCCAGCATGGCCCTTCCAAAGGAGCAAATTCTATAAAGAAGCTCTGTCTACAATAGACCCTCATTAGACTAACTTGAAGGGACCGTGAAAATTTGTTCGTATTACCGGAAATTCATCTTAAGCGCAGGTTTTTTGCATTGGGGATGTTACAAGAGAGCAAAAGTGCTGTTCATCTTAAACATGAGTTCATCATAACAGGGTTTGTCTTAACCGGAGTCTACGGTACTACAGTGTAGACCGCTTATAACGTATGTCGCGGGAGCCGCAAAAATCCGCACTATAAGCGGTACCGCACTATAACCAAAACGTGCGCGAATTCAACCAAATCGCCACCTACCTCTCAAGTCATCCTAAATTTTTTATCACGCAAACGCACAGCGCCTAAAAACGAAGGCAGGGTCTTTATTTCGTATTATTTTTAACATCAGCCGCTGCTGCAGGGTCTCACATTGCAAAAGCGCGGTCTTACAAACGGTGAGTGCGGCTTTAACTTCCGTTGTGTTTGTGTTTTGAATGACCATGGCTGCGTTTTTTGCGTCTATGAAGATGCCACAGGACATGATAAGAAAGGCCAACGGGATTTTTTTTTTATCCCACCTTGCGCTTGTTTGGAAAGAGCGGTGGCTTATCTGCACAATGTTCTAAAGCGCGAACCGCATGGAGCGATTTCTCGCGAAAACGTGCAGCGCACGCCGCAGGCGCGGCGACGCCGGCGCGGATACAACTGGCGTGTGCGGCGCAGTAAGAGGCGGCAACATGGCGTCGGCACTGGCCGTGAAGCGGTGCAGGCAGCTCCAGCGACAACTTCTAACCGCTCGCTGAAATGCTGCACGAGGCGCAAGCGAAGATTCTCATGCAAGAAAAGAGCTGATAATGTGACCGCAAAGTGGAATATAAACTGCCATCCACGCTGCTTGTGAAAGCGCCCATCAAAAAATACCGGGGTGTTAAGCCTAAACTAAAGTCCCTTCATCTGATCGAGGGACTTTGGCCTAAACACCTCTGGCGCGGCTAGCCGGCTCAAGGCGCTTCGAATCTCCCGCCATTAGGTGCGCGTCTTTCCATTGGTGCAAGTCGTCAGGCTCCTCCCGCTGCCACGTGAAGAAGCCACCGCGAGCGCGGCATCGTAGACGCGAGCATGAAAAAAACTCACGCGCAACGCCAATGTACACAATTCGTGTGCGAATTTGGGCCATACGGTTCTCGATAAACAGAAACAACTTGCCACGCGCGGACGGGGAGTCGGTCGCTATCTTCCGAGGTGCATCAAGCAAGGACAGCTGTGGTTATCACGTACGCGCGAACTAGAGGGTGCCTATTTTTTAAGTGCGAATGCACTTTATAAGCGACTCTGAATTCCGGTGACCGCCATCCGTCCACATAGCAACAGCTGCGGGTGCGCGTGCTCCTTGTCTTCCTGGGCAACGGGGGGAGATGGGCGCGCGCTGCCTGGCCGCTGACATGGCACAAACCCACGTGGGGGATTGGCCAGGAATCTCCTCGTCTTCCTTGGCAAGGGGGGGAGATGGGCGCGCGCTGCCTGGCCGCTGACATGACACATACCCATGTGGGGGAATGGCCAGGAATCGGGTGTGAGAAGGGCTAATGCACCCGCTTAAAGGAGTACTGACACGAAATTTCAAAGCTGAGATCCGCTCTAGCAATCAAGTACAACGACAACACAAATAGGTGTCTGTGCATGGCACATACCCACGTGGGGGATTGGCCAGGAATCGGGCGCGAGAAGGGCTAATGCACCCGCTTAAAGGAGTACTGACACGAAATTTCAAAGCTGAGATCCGCTCTAGCAATCAAGTACAACGACAACACAAATAGGTGTCTGTGAATAAATGCATCTTTCTTTCTTTGTAGTTGTGTGTGTGTGTGTGATCTCTCTTTCGCGAACATTACCGAACCGCGCAAATTCAACTCCTGCATTCGCACTTTCACATTCTTCCCCTCGGGGAAATGCGGGGAATTTTTCCCTATTTTTTTGTCTTGTGTCGAAGTTAGAGGAGAGAAAGGGGTGTGCGCTGCGTCAGATAGCCCATTTCATCATTTCTTTTTTTCTTTTGCTACCCTAAAACGATGCCCCAGCTGCGCCGGTCGATCAGCAGACCCGCCGAAAAACCGCACTATAAACGGTATTGTGGTTCGGCCAACCGCATCTTAAGCGGTATGCTTATGCATTGAGTTCTATGGGAGGCAAACCGGTGGTCACAAAAACCCGCATTATATCCGGTCCCGCACTATAAGCGGTTACATTATAAATGGTCTACACTGTATAATGTGATGCTTGTGATCTTTAAAATTTATGCGCTGTGCACGCCATTATTTCTTCAATGCTAACACACACAGTGTGCGAGACAGTGCAGAATTAGAAGAGGAGAGTGCGATAGTGAATTTTATCCATGCCGGGTAATGCAAAAATTGCAATTGGCTAAAGACGCATAAATGTTGCAGTCAAATAATAGATTGGGAACAAGGTATATACAGTGAACCTCAATTTGCTCTGTTATGTCGGTGTTCGCGTGAACAATAAGTGTGAACTGCATGAAGCATTTCAAGCATGCAAACATGTGACGTGCAGACGAGAAGTGGCATCCGCTTCTGCTTACACTTTTGAAATGCCTGAAGAACTTGTACATATTGAAAACAGTGGGAGGTCGCTGCAGTCACCTGTAGCTGCAATCAATCAACTATTTGTGCCATTTCCTTGGCAACCTTCACCAAAACCGTTCAATTACGTGTGGCTTGAAGGATACCATCATCTCGTCACACCCCTGTGCCGGTGTTGTGGCTGAGAATAGAACTCTTATATGCTTGTGGTTGATTGAATGCGGAAAAATGTGCGAGCAATTATTGTAGTGTGTCGCGTCTCGACTAGATGGCGCCACGGCGACCATCATCATCAGTGGATTCTAGGTGCGCTAATAAAGCAAGCTCCCTGCCGGGGCGGGTTATGTTCCTGTCGGTAGCATCGTGTACGTGTCTCTCAGGGCTGCGTGCTCTGCCGGGGCGGTCCCTCGGCGTACCCGCTCGGCCACCCTCAACATGGTGTCAGAAGTGGCTTTAGTTCTTCGGTTCAATGCTCGTCCGTAGTTCAACGGTTCAACCAGTTCAACCCCGTACGCCCGTCACGAGACAACCGCCGCCGCCCCCGCCATGACTACCCCTGCCATCGCCGCCGCGCCGCAGCTGACTCAGCTACGCCCACCACCGCCCTTCGACTTCGACAACCCCGGCTCTTGGACTACGTGGCTGCTCCAATATGAGGATTACACTTTCGCCACGGGCCACTACACAGCACCGCCGGAGGTTCAGGTGCGTTCTATGCTCTACTGTATGGGTCCGCAAGCCCGCGTCGTACTCGCAACCACGCCGCTGGGTGACTCCGAGCTCAAAGACGTTGCCGCCGTCAAAAAAGCGTTTACCGACCATTTCATTCATCCGCCCAACGAGCTGTACGAAACGGCCCGCTTTCACCGCCGTGCTCAAGAACCGGGCGAAACTGCCAATGCCTTCTACACGGCTCTCCGCTCGATGGTAAAGCGCTGCAACTACGCGTCGCCGGAAGTCGAGGAAAGGCTCGTCCGCGACCGCTTCGTGGTCGGTTTGCTCGACCGTAACCTCTCAGATAAACTGTGCCGAAGTCCGAAGCTCACCTTGCAAGAGGCATTTACGCATGTCCGTCAACACGAAGACGCAGAAAACGAGCGCCGGGCACGCGACTCGGCCGACTCGTCACCGCTTGCCGTCGACGCCGCCGCGCGTGTTCGTAACGCAAAAGGAAAGCCTGGGTCACCAGACAGGCCCAACCAGAGAGGGTGCTTTTTCTGCGGACGTTCTTCGCACGAGCGTGCAGACTGTCCGGCTCGACAAGCAACTTGCAATTTCTGCAGCAAGAAAGGGCATTTCGAAACTGTCTGCATGAAGAAAAGAAGATGCAACTCCAAGCGCACTCGGTCTTCAGCAAGCTCCGTTGAGCTTCACGCGGTGGCAGAGAACCGCCCCAACGCCAAGTTCATCGAAGTACTCGTGAATGGCTCCCCACTGTCGTTCAAGGTGGACTCGGGAGCCGAAGTTTCGGTCGTACCAAGCGCATTTTCCGGAGTTCCGCCAAAACTTCAAGTTCCAGAAGGCGAGCTCAAAGGTCCCGGTAATCACACGTTGCCTGTCCTGGGTACATACCAAGCCACACTCACGTGGAAAGGCAAGTCCGTGGAGCAGAAACTGTATGTTCTGGAATCCAAAACAGTTCCCTTGTTAGGCTTCCCTGCAATTCAGGCCCTGGGGGTATGCAAGTTCCTTGACCATGTCTCAGGCTCACAGGAGTCGTCCGGAGAGCTGCTCTTAGACCCTGGCCTTTTCGAGGGACTGGGGACATTGCCTGACGCCTACACAATCCGTTTGAAACCCGGGGCGACGCCCTTCTCACTAAGTGCCCCGAGACGTCTTCCTTTACCTCTCCATGAGCCCATCAAGAAAAAACTGGACAAGATGGAATCGGAAGGAGTGATCCGCCGCGTCGATGCTCCGACAGAGTGGTGTGCTGGACTGGTAGCTGTGCCAAAAGGTGATGGTGATTACAGGATCTGCGTAGATCTCTCTCAGCTTAACAAAGCCGTCCTTCGCGAACGCCACATGCTACCGACGGTGGAACAATGCCTAGGCTTGCTTGGAGAGGCCAAGTTTTTTTCTAAGCTGGATGCTAAGTCAAGTTTTCATCAAGTCATGCTGTCTCCACAGTCACAGCTGTACACAACGTTCATTACCCCGTTTGGTCGCTATTGCTTTCTGCGGCTGCCATTCGGCATCACATCGGCACCCGCGTATTTCCAGAAGCAAATGTCTCGGATACTAGAAGGCCAGACCGGCGTAGTGAACATGATTGATGACATCCTTGTCTTTGGCAAGACTCGTAAAGAGCATGACCAGCGCCTCCAGCAGGTCCTCGCATGGCTCTCCAAGGCAGGCATCACGCTCAACCGAGACAAATGTTCCTTCGGCACCAACAGTGTCAAGTTTCTAGGAGTCGTAGTGAGTGCCCACGGTATTTCACCCGACCCTGACAAGGTGGCAGCCATCAAGCGTCTGCCTGCTCCCGAAGACCTCTCTGGCGTTCGTCGTCTACTGGGACTCGTGAATCATGTGGGACGTTTCTTGCCGAATGTTTCGGACGTCACCGCACCTATTCGTGCCCTGCTTCAGAAGAACTCTGAATGGACATGGGGCCCATCGCAGCAGTCTGCTTTCGGGAAGCTAAAAGAACTGCTGTGCTCTGACCGGTGCGTTGCAACTTACAACACCCAGTACAAGACAACGGTTTCAGCAGATGCAAGCTCCTTTGGCCTGGGGGCCGTGCTTCTGCAAGAGCAACCATCCGGAGAGCGTCGAGCAGTTGCCTTCGCTTCAAGGTCTCTCACGTCGGCAGAAACAAGATACAGCCAAACCGAAAAAGAAGCATTGGCAGCCAGCTGGGCTGTGCAGAGGTTCGACCAGTATGTCCGTGGTCTGGACTTCATCCTGGAGACCGACTATCAGCCTCTCGTTGCACTTTTAGGCAACATGGAAATCGACCTCTTGCCACCTAGAATCCAGCGCTTCCGTCTGAAGCTCATGAGCTACGAGTACAAGGTACTCTATGCACCCGGCAAACTCTTGGCTACAGCTGATACGCTCTCTCGAGCTCCTGTGGATGCTCCTTCGTTGCAGCAGGCCGACCAGGTCGAACTCTACGTGCAAGAACTCGTCCGCTCCCTTCCAGGTCTTGTCTCCACACGGTGGGACGACCTGCGCCAAGCCCAAGCATCTGACGGCGAGTGTGACCTTCTCGTGGAGTACTGTACTAAGGGTTGGCCCAGACAGTCTCGGTTGCCACTTCATCTGAAAAAGTATTGGCAACACAGGGGAGACCTCACTGTGTGTGATGGTTTGCTCCTGAAGAACACTCGCATTGTCATCCCCACCTCTCTTCAGCGGTACATGCTGGAACTGCTACATGAAGGCCATCAAGGGATCAACCGCTGCAAGGCAGTGGCACGAGAGTCGGTATGGTGGCCTGACATCAACAGCCAAATTGAACACACCGTCTCCAGCTGCCCCAAGTGTGCTGAGACTCGGGTCCAACGTCCAGAACCCATGATGGCTACTGTCACACCAAGTCTTCCGTGGGAGGAGGTGGGCGCCGACCTCTTCCACCTGAATGGCAGGGACTACATTCTTCTGGTTGACTACAGGTCCAGATTCCCCGAGGTCATCAGCCTTGGGTCAACATCAGCAGCAGCAGTAATCACAGCAATCAAGAGCGTTTTCGCCCGCCATGGTATCCCCAAGTTACTGCGCACAGACAATGGTCCTCAGTTTGCGGCCAGGGAATTCGGGGACTTTGCACTGGCCTACGGCTTCCATCACGTCACGAGCAGTCCTCGGTTCCCGCAGTCAAATGGGGAGGTGGAGCGAATGGTCCGCACTGTCAAAGACCTCTTAGGCAAGTCGGAAGACCCGTACCTGGCCCTGCTGGCCTACCGAGACACACCGGGCGTCAATGGACATAGCCCTGCACAGCTGTTAATGGGCAGACGCCTGCAAACTCGCATACCCAAATCGACAAACCAGCTGAAGCCAGGTTGGCCATCTTCGGTACAAGTGGACCAGCGGGATCGCGCTAACAGGCAAAGACAGGCGAAGGACTTCAACAGAAGACACGCTGCTCGTGAACTTCGTCTGCTTCAGCCAGGTGAACATGTTTGGGTCCGAGATATCAAGAGTCCAGCTGTCGTCTTGAGCCCAGCGCAGCGTCCGCGCTCGTATGTGGTAGAGACACCCAAAGGAGTGCTGCAGCGCAACCGCAGTCACCTTGTTCCTACTTCTCCCTCACCAGCAGTGGCCACCAGGAGTGAGCAAGCGTCCCCGTCTGCGTCACAGGGTGCGACACCACCAACTGTGCGGGAGCCCACTGCGCAGGTGTCACGGTTTGGTCGAACCGTTCGCCAGCCAAGGAGGCTGGACTTGTGAGGGCTTCTGAAGCTGGACTTCTAAAGGGGGGATGTAGTGTGTCGCGTCTCGACTAGATGGCGCCACGGCGACCATCATCATCAGTGGATTCTAGGTGCGCTAATAAAGCAAGCTCCCCGCCGGGGCGGGTTATGTTCCTGCTGGTAGCATCGTGTACGTGTCTCTCAGGGCTGCGTGCTCTGCCGGGGCGGTCCCTCGGCGTACCCGCTCGGCCACCCTCAACAATTATGAGTTTGATGGTAGGGGATAGAGAAAAGCACCAATGGCATTGACCCTGCATTTTCAAGCGCGCATCTCCGAACTGTTCCATCGTGAATTGGTACCTTTCTCTCCTTTTCTTTTGTTCTTTGCTTTTTTTGCTTGTTTGTTTAGCTTCACCATGCCAAAAAATTATTGGTGAGGTTCCGCTTGCCCAAATATATTACTGGTTCAGTTCCAGTATTTTTTTATTTTTGTTCGGCACCCTATTTTTAACACGTTGGGATAAAAACTATGGTGGTGTGATATAGGACAAAGGCGGTTCAAAATTTTGAATCGACAGAGCTCAGGTGATAACAAAATTTTACTGTGCCGTCAACTATTGCGTCCACTTCTCTCCCATACTTTGGCTAAATGAGCGAATGGCACTCTGCTTGCTGTTTTGCAGACAAAGGTGTTGGCTGCCTATGAGAACATGAACCAGATCGTCAAGTCAAGCTACTCCGAAGAGGACCAGCAGATCATTGCCTGTCCGTCTGTGGAACAGGCAAGTGGGCCACGTGAACAGCGGCTTTGTTCAGGCTGCCTGCGCTCAGCATGAACATACACGGTATAATAATAATGGTAGCAATAATTAATAATACAGTCGAACCCCGCTACAACGAACGCCGCTTCAACGAAATATTTCCAATTCCCCGTCAGCTAGCCATAGGAGTCAATGCAACAAAGTCCTCGCCACAACGAACCATTTGTCAGGCTTGCTTTCGCTTCAACGAAATTTTCGATGATTTGGGCTGGGTTTGAACAATTATTTGACGATAAAATAAGCATAGCGCCAGCTATCTGTAACTTTTTATACCTACATTCAGGACGCTTAGTTTCACCGAAAATGCGCGTTGCAACCACACCGCCACCCAAAACAAAACAAAAAATAACTCATAGGCGCACGCCATTGCTTGATGGTGATAACGATGTGGCTGGCCGTCTTTACACGAGGCGCAGGCCCGCTTCGCCAAGGCGGAGCCCCAGAGCTACAGCCAATCCGTATCCAGTTGAAATTGCATGAATGTGCTCCGCTGCTGGCGCGGTGCCGTCATGTATGCGTTGTGAGCAGCTGTCCTTGCCGTTTTCCTTCTACCATTCTTCATAGCCAAGAGCGAAAATCATGTTTGCGCGTTTGGTCTTGAAGCCTAGTCATCCTATCTTAGTCGCGAGCACGCGGTCCTGTTAAATGCAAGCGCGCGCGTCTTGCCTGCCAAGGTCAGTAGCTGCCGTGCCCTGTCAGAGGATAAGATAACGGCACTGCTCCTGCCACAAGCGAGAGGGCCCGTAGGCTTGTGCGAATAGTGATATTTTAGTTCGAAGCGAATTCGAAGCGAATAGTCCTAGGGGTCGAATACTTTCGAAGCGAATTCGAATAGCTGCCAGGTGTCACTGAGACATTCCGGTAAAAAAGTTCTACAGTAAAATCCCGATGATACGAATATCGCGGGACCGCGAAAAATATTCGTATCATCCGAAATTCGTATGAACCAACACAGACCAAAAAATTGAGCACTGAAAAAAGTTTTCGTTTAATTCTTTTCTTACTTTCGCATGGAGAAATCCGTGACGTTTTTCTGCTTGTTCTTAACCTCCATGTCGCCGAGCGGTAATTTCTGGACTTTCGTCTATTCACTCACGGTGCCCAAGCTCACTACAGGAGCGTTTTAGCACGCGATTCATGCGCGTCGGCGTTGCGCGCGCGATTTTAACGCCCGCCTCGGCGATTCCGCGGTCGCGGTCGCCTGTGCCTCTGTCAGAAAATGACGCGCGTGGCAGTGGGAGGAGCCTGGCGCCAATGGGTAGGCGTGCACCTCAGGGCGGCAGTTTCGAAGCGCTCCAGACAGCTGGCTGGCTCCACAGGGGATGTTTAGGCTTAGCACCCCGGCAGATATTTCATAGGCGCTTTCACTCGCGGCGCGGATGATTTTTTATAGTACCATTTTCGCCCACATTGTTAGCTCGTTTACCGCACAAGAAACTTCGTGTGTGCTTTGAGCGGTATCTTAAGTAGCGGTTAGAAGCGGTGGCTCGAGCGCCCCGCACCACTTCGCTACCGAAGGTGCCGCCTGGTTGCCGCGGCCGGCCGGCAGCGTGTGGGTGGTTTCGCGGCGGCGTCAGCGCGCATGTGGAGTCCGCGGCGCGTTTTCGCGAACAGAAAACAGCAGCCCGGCCGTTCCTGGAGAAAGAGCCCGTACGTCACCAACGTTACTAGAATAAACTCAGTTTGAAAGCTCCGCCGGAGAGGCGGGCCGCGTGGCGGGCGCGAGAACTAGTGGCGCTGTAGTCGAGTCTTGCGCTACTCTCGGCGCGTCGTCTGCTACTGCGGCGTCCGCGGTGGACCACCGCCCCGACGTACCGCGGCGGCTTTCTAGTACTGCTATTGCTAAACTTAAACATATATCATCTTCCCGGTCGACAAGCTTAAACATCTTCATCCTTCCAGTCGACGTTACCGCATCCCATTTGTGCACTGTTTGAGTAGATATACATACGATCGTCTGTATGCGCATTGACTTGCATGCGTTGCTCATTTGCTGGCTGAGAATCGACGGTGGGCCTATATTTGAGCTGTGTAGATTGCGTTTAACTTCCGTATACGGGAGTTTCTTAGCGACTGAGCATTTTCAGCGTAGTTTCGATAACTACTGAGCTGTCTTATCTCGACGAAAAATGACCCAACACGTTTGTAAAAGCCGCGCCTTTATGCCTGTGCAGCAACACGGCAGTTTGTGTGAATCTCGTCAGTGCGAGGTGCCGTTAACCAGCTTCCTATGTAGAGTTCTTATTCTCAAATTGTATATGCGCCGGGCTCGCCTCACCTCCTCCGGCCTCAGCGCTGTTTGTGGTGCATACGAGACATTAGATCACCGAAGATGAAAGTTCGCCTACAGTTCTGACGCTTAGTTCATCTCTCGCAGATGCACTCGACTTTTGCGAAATCACTTTAAAGGTTTAATCCACAATTTAAAGGCGTGGATTCGACGCCTAAGTTCATAAGGATCTTTGACCGCCTTTTTGATGTTTTGAACTCAAGAAATCCCTCCACCTGATCGTACAAGGCACCTCTGCGAAAGGCGAATGAGGATTCAATTAGGACTTTTTTAAAGGCTGAATTGTACATAACAGGACTCCAGGATGCACAAGGAAAATCAGCTATTGAGGGCCTCAAGAAAACCGTATTTTTAGGACTCCCCATACGTATGAACAGTGTCATGGCAACTTTTGACAGGCTTGTGGAAACAGGGAAGCTGCAGAATTTGCTCACGCACAAGATGTCTCATAACCACCTGAAAGCATTTTTTGGTTTCGTAAAAGGAAAGGGGTGTCAAAAAACAACAACCCTACTACCTTTGTATGTTTAAGGCAGTTGTTTAAACAATTCCTTATTAGCCGTATACGCGATTGAATATGATCGAATACGCATTCAGCCGTTCGCGGGCGTAATGCGTATTCGCTTGAAACATTCAAAAAGTCAGGTACTCGGTGGAAGTAACAAAGGGGTGTATGATTTTTATTTACCCGGAATTAATTGAAAGGCCGTAGAAGGTGAGATCAGCCCGGCGCACATAAAAATTCAGCACAGGAACTCTACACCGGAAGCTGGTTAACGGGACCAGCCACTGATGAGGTTCACAAAAACTGTCGTACTGCCATGCGGGCCGAAACGACCACCCTCGCATGTTTTGCCTGAAGCCAGGCAAAACACGTGTTGTTTTGCCTGGCGAGCGTCGGCGTCAATAGCGGGTGCCTCCTTCACTCCAGAAGGTTTTCATTAAGATCGTCGGTGCAAGTGCAAGTGCTTTGCAGCGACCAACATTACTAGTAACGTTGGCAGCGAGTGTGTACGCTTTGCTCGTCGGTCATTTTTGGAACTGTTTTCGGCCATGCGAAGGAGCTTGCACGAAGACACGTACGTCATGTACAAAGCGTAGGAGGAGCAAGAGATTTATCCACGGTTCGGCATGCCGACTTGCTTTGCGCCGGGATGCAAGAGCAGCTACCGCAACGGCTACTCCACTTTACGCCGCTTCTTCGGGCCACCAAAGGACCCTACGGAATTCAAAAGGTGGGAGCAAGCTTTACATCGCAAAGATAAAAAGCTAACTGCGAAATGCAAAGTCTGTGACATTCATTTTGAAGATGAAGATATTGTAAAGCACTATCGTCATGTTGTTGCCGGACAAGAAATTTTGATAGCACACGGAAAGTGGGAGCTCGCGCCCGGTGCCATTCCGCGTTTGTTCTCAGCACTTTCACCACATATATCGAAGCCGAAACTTTCGGGATCAAGGCGCAAATCACCCCAAAAACGCACGGTGTCCCGAAAAAGTCCAGTGCCTAGTTCTTCGGCGGAGGAGCCGCCGGAAGCAGAACAGCAAGACGAAAGGCAAGCGATTATTAGCAACGCTGCCGTGACTCAGAGTTGCCCTGGCCTCACACTGACAATTGATAAATTGTCCACTGTCATGCTGCCTTCAAAGCAGTGGATTTTCGAGAGTTTTTACGACGAGGCAACGAACGAAAGGTGTGGAACATTTTACACTCGCCGGCTCGTGAATAAAATAAAATATAAAATATAATATAAAGTAAAATAAAAATATAAAGTCACTATCTTACAAACTTGTTGGGTCGTTTTTGGTCAAGATAAGACAGCTCAGTACTTATCGAAACTACGCTGAAAATGCTCACTCGCTAAGAAACTCTCGTATACGGAAGTTGAACGCAATCTACACAGCTCAAATATAGGCCCACCGTCGAATCAGCCAACCAATGAGAAACGCACGCAAGTCAATGCATACAGACGACTGTATGCATATCTACGTAAACAGTGCGCAAATGTGATGCGGGGTGTCAACTGGAAGGATGACTAATTTTGAAGTTTGCCGACTGCAAGGATGATAAATGTTTAAGTTTGGCCATAGCACAGCTAGAAAGCCGCTGCGAGCAACTCCGCGGCGGCCCACCCCGGCACGCCGCCGCCGCCGCCGCAGTAGCAGACGACGCCCCGAGAGTAGCGCAAGACTTGACTGCAGCGCCGCTACAGTCGAACACGGATATATCGAACACGGATATATCGAATTTTCGGCTATATCGAACTCGTAAATTATCCCCTTGAAAATCCTTTGTAAAAGTATAGAAATTCGCACGTTTATATCGAACGGTATTTTTACCCGCCATCGGATATATCGAACGCCGCGCGAGCTGGAAGGTGCGCTTCGGCACTCGCTGCGCCCCGCGACCTTCGCCACCTACGCGGCACAGCGCCTCCGCCGACACCCGAAACGCTTGAAAAACGTGAGGGCTCGGCGGCTCGGACTGCGCTGTTGGGCGCCGGCGGCCTCCTCCTTTCGCCTTTTCTTTCTTTTTTGTTGTTTATGTTTTGTGAGTTTTGATCAGCGTGGGACGTCCAGCTGGGCAAGTCGGGGCGTCGCGCTTGCCTTCTTGTGGACAACTGCTCTGCCCACCACACCACTTGCGAGCTCAAAAACATCGGGCTGAAGTTTCTGCCGGCCAACACGACAGCGAAGCTGCAACCGCTCGACCAGGACATCATCAAGTCTTTCAAGGTGGGCTACAGGAGGCGACTCCTTGATAGGTTGCTGGTCAACCTCCGCATGGGCACCGAGGTGAAGGTTGACCTGCGTGGTGCCATTCAAATGCTGACGGGCGCCTGGCGAGACGTGAAGACGGACACAGTGGCCAACTGCTTCCGGAAGGCAGGCTTCGGGATGGCGGAACTTGCGGAAACCGGTGAAGACGGCGACGCTCTTCCCGGCTGCCGTTCCACCCGAAGTGTCTGCGGACGATTTCGTGGAAGTGGACTGCAATGTTCAGGCTGTTGCGAGCCTCGCTGACGAGGACATTGTAGCTGCGGTCGCAGGGACCCAGGATGCCCAGGCCGACAGCTCAAGTGGCGACGAAGATCGTCCGAACGAGGCGGCGGCTACACGCGCGTACTCCGCCGCCGAAGTATACAACGGCAGCGTTCGGCTTGATTCGCCGTTGTTGTGGCGACATGGAGGGAACCGGGCTGTCGCACCTGGACAGCCTCGATAAGATCGAGGCCAGCGTCTTCAACTTCATTTCGAAGACGAAGAAGCAGGCCAAGATAAGCGATTTTTTTTTCACGGAAATAAAACATTCTGTTGCATCGTGTGTGCGGAATTAGTTGTCATTCTTGAATGCGCCGATTGTAGGGGATCGTCCGCCACAGGTAAGGTCTCGGGGCCTTTATTTTTTTATATCGAATTTTTCATATATCGAACTAATTCGCGATCCCCTTCGAGTTCGATATATCCGTGTTCGACTGTAGTTCTCGCGACCGCCGTTTGGCCCACCCTCCTCCGCTGGCGGAGATGCGGAGCTCCGAAACTGAGTTTATTCTAGTAACGTTGTACGTCACCGTCTCTCGCTCGTTCGTCAGTCGGGCGCCTCGCCGGCTCGTTTGTATCATCCGCCGGGCCGCGCAGGCCCGTTCGCGAGAGCCGAAATTTTTCCCATTGTTGCAGTGGGAACAATTTCATTGTTTGAAACAAGGAAACAGGAGTCTCGACTACCCTGCCGAACATGCGCGAAGGCTGCGACGAAGCGACAACGCTTTGAATGTGGCTTGGCTTGTCTTGGCTCCACATGTAGTCAAGATGTAGGACTGATGTCGATGGCACTGCGGCTTGCCTAACGAAACCGAAACTTGAACGAAGTTTTGATATTCGTTCATCCCGAATACTTCGAAATATCGGAAATTTTAAATTCGAGTCGAAGCGAATTCGAATACTGTAATATTCGTTCGAATATTCGAAGCGCCCGAATATTCGCACAAGCCTAGAGAGGGGGGCTTCCCACGGCCTAGCAGCTATCTGCAAGTAACCAGCTCGGTGGACACGCCTTGTTGTACAGCGATACGTTTTGCGCCTGCATATCTTCACCCCCCTCCGTAACGCGTTCTTTGGGTGGTGAAAAACATATAACCATTGGTATGTTTGTTATCCGAATAAACATGAGTTATTGCGCGTCACTCCTTTTTCTAAACATTGTATTATGCTGCCAATGTTGCGGAAATGCACGGGGCTATTTTTCTGGCCTTTCCGTGGTGTGTTGGGGCAGATTTCGCCTCAACGAATTTTCGCTTCAACGAAATTTTTCGCACGTCCCGTCAATTTCGTTGTAGCGGGATTCGACTGTAATACTACAAGCTTGATTGACCCTCCATCCTTTGATGGTTTGGCCACACCAAAGAACAAGGGATTACTAATGTCAATTCTTTCATACAAAGGAAACTGCTGTTTGGAGGTCACTGAACTAGAGTAGCATCTACATGTACAGCATTCAGCTAATTGAGATACTAAAAAATCACACTGAAATTATAACATAATTCATTTTAGGCAAGAAAACGTGCACTCTACAGCGATGACAGGGTACACTACTTTGAAACAAGTCATTATGGTGCAAGTCTCCCTGCAACTTGAACGCAAATGCCAGCCATTCGTGGTCAAAGTCTTTCTGTGTGCATGTTTTTGTTTCTTTTTAGCCCTCATTTGCGAATTTGTAGCAGTTTCAGTCGAACAGCAAACTAAACCTAACGTTTTAGCATCTAGCGGAGTAGGGCTTGAATCGAGGTTTGGTGTAAAATAACGAGGTTATCATGCCATTTTCTTATTTCTTTTTCAGATCAACGTAGTGTTAACATCATTTCAAACAAAATGAGTTGTTGTTCGCAAGAAGGAGCGCAAGAACTGAAAATTGGTTCTGCAGTTCAAAGGGATGCAAGAAGCACTGGTGCTATTCAAAGTGGCATACAATGGACATCTTCGAAACAGGGCAGTCTTGTGTTGACACTGTGGCAACCATTCCGCCTGCTCTTCTGCGTGCACGTCTTTTGCGTGATGCTGCTGAGCGAGTGCCGTGTATATAGGTGTAAAAATATTTAACTTATTCGTAGTCGCGGTGTGCGAGGATGGTGGCTGTTTCTACAGTTTTTTTAGCAGGAGTGGGTCATTGTTGATGCTGTTAGGCGGAAGAAGTATTAAAGGTTCGTAATAAAAGGAACTGTGTTTGTCTGCTTCCAGTGTTAACGTGTTTCAGATTAGTGAAGCTTCGCCTGAAGCTATACTCTGTTCATTGCACCAAGGAAGTTCTAGTAGTGGTATCTGTATTTTAGTGACGCAAGGGCACCAAAGGCCAATGAGTGCCAGAAACCATTGTTTGGTCATTCGGTGACTAAAAAGGCTTACTAAAATGTTTATGATATGCTTCTGATCTGGTTAAAATTTGTTAGCCTGTCAGTGTATAGGACCGTTGATCTAAAACAGGAAGATGGCTACGAAGAGCGATAAAAATGACACTGCATGTAAAGAGCCGGGAAACTCAAACGTGAACTCTTGCCCTAGCAGGAGTACAGTCAAATCTCGTTACTATGAATGCCACATTAACGAATTTCTCACATTTACGAACATTTTTCAAAGTCCCCGCCAGTTTGCCTATATTTCCAATGTAAAAATATTTCGCAACTACGAATTTCAGTACAGCGCATATTTCAGAATAACGCGCGTAATTTATTTTCTCCTTTACAGTTGAGGAGCATCAGTATTATGAATTCGGGTGAAGTAACAGCGCCGTAACCCTCGCGTGAAACAGCAACCGCTGTTTCTGTGTGTTCCCTCAAGCGGAGTAGCTATCATCATCACCATGTTGCAATTGCTAGCACCACCACAAAGCTGTAGGTGAATGTGCAGCAGGCTAGCCAGCCTAGCTGCCTTTGCCCTTTCTTTTTCTCGTTGCTTTAAGTTTCAGTAGCTGGTTCGGTCATTCTTCACGCTATTCACGTGTGCAGGCAGGTATTTCTTTGTTGTGAGTTGTCTTGCTGCGAAGTTTGTGCAAGATCCAATGATGAATGCTGCTAGCGACTCAGCCAAGAAGAAACAACAGCAGTCGTCGCCCCGATGTGAGTGAAGATGTGTGAGTCGCAAAATACAGAAGAAGATGAGATAGTGTAAAAAAATTGATGTTTTACAGCACATGAACAAGTCCACACTTTCATTGCTCGTTGCGACGATGTAACCGATGAAGTATTGCGCAGAGTGGAATATGTCGTGCGTGCTGCACTCACCAGCAGAAAATAACCGATTCATTCAAATAAAGCTGCCTTGAGGTGAGTGCAACATTTTGATATGAGAGTTTGCTTGTGTGCACATGTGCAAACTTCCAAGGTATGTCATTTTCACTCCTAGGTATGAGCACTGGCATATAGCCGCAAGTTTTTTATCACAACGATATTTAAAAGTAACGAATGATTTTTGGCGGTCCTGCGTGATTCGCTATATCAAGATTTGACTGTATAATGTTCCCAACCAAGAGGTCCATGCCCGTGGATGCTAAACAATGGTAATGTGAACCACATGCGGATGCAGAAAAGGTTTGAAGGCCAAATGGCCTGGGCTGCTTTTTAGGGGTATATAAAGCTGCAAGTCATTTTCAACTTGTTGTTCAGATGGAACGGAGGAGAGGGGTGCGAGCATCACTTTTTAACCTCGAAACTAGTTTTGAAATTAGTGGCTTTTCTCTTTCCTGAAACTGCGGGAGGGGGGAAAACAACATTTGCAAAGCTCTCTTCAGTTTTGCTACCTGAGAAGGGTAAATTTTAAATTATTTGACTTGCTGCATCAACACCGGATAGGTTGTACAGGGAAAATCTGGTTGTGGGAAGTCCTTCCCAACCATCAATGTTCACGAGGCCAGTGCTTTGTGTACAGAGTGGAACGGGCAAAGTGAAGACTCCACAGCAAGGAATATACTCCACGCAGTACCTACCCATCTTTCTGCTGTGCATCGGGCAGACGTAGTTCCTCTTGCAGCCGAATCTTGCTTTTTCGGTTATGCCGTTTTGTTGTCACAAAGTGTTTTTTTTTTTTTTTTTTCAGAGGTGTCTGCAACTTGACAAGTACTGGGCTTCTATTGTAGCACAAAAAGAGCATTTCCACTCTGTGAAGAGGGAAGTCTGGCGGGATTTGCTATGTTGGGGTTCAGCTTATTCTGGAGACTTGCTATGCTGAATGATAGGACACCAACATGATCTCTATGTTGCAGTCTAAGGACAGAGACAATTTGTGGGTAGAGACAATGACATTTTATTGCAGCGTGGCTACATCACCCAGGGTGCAGGCTCCAGTATGCAGCACTGGTGGCCACCGGAGAGCGCGCGGCATTGCACAATGTCGAGGGGGGAAACGTTGCGCATGTTAAAAAGTATACCATATTTTTGCACATATAACCTGCACCAAAAATGCGAACATTTCAGGGGTGAAATAGAGGTGCGGATTATATGCAAGGTATTTCCCTTGGTGCAGCTTTCACCACAATGTGCGTTGGGCCGTGATGCCCCTTCAGCAGCAATAGCGACTCGGCCACTGTTATCCCATTGACAGTGCTTATTCCGCACACACAGTGCAAGCTTAAAAAATGTATGTGGCAAGTCATCTAGTTACATAGTCAAGCTAGGTAAGTTCTTTTGCATAAGCAAATGTGTAATGTTGCTTGAGCAGTAGCTTTGGTCCATCCAATATGCGGGGATATAGTCTTTTTATTCGCCAACGGAAAATGGGGGTGCGGGTTATATGCGTGAAAATATGGCACATGACTCTTGAGAGCGGCAGTGGTGGTGGAGAGCGGGTATGGTATCAGCCTGTAACCATACTTCCCGTGTAGATGGCAATGCTTCACTGCGCAACACACAATGTGGGAAAGCTAGCTCACAAAGAGCAAGCTCGCACTGATCTTAAGTCGGTTTCACCTCTAAGCACAAATGCATTGCTGGGCAGACATTTCTTTAGGGGGCAATAAAGGCTGTCTTATATTAAAACTGGGATGCCCTCGGACCTCCACATCTGTGTGCCGAGACAAATTGGAGACACTGAGGCCCCGAGTAAAGCATCCACACCACTGCGAGAATCGGGGGAAAATGGACAATAGATTCATAATATACAAGCTGGGAACTTCATTTTATTTGCTTCACTTTGTTCTAAAAGGTCAGCTTACGTCCTACCAACTCATTTGTTCTCTCGACTTGTAAGGCCAGAGGTACAGCTTTTAGTGACCAAAATCCACAATTTATGGACACAACACAGTCGTAATGGTTGATTGCGTGTGAGGACGCCGACAATGTATCATGCAAATGTAATACTTTGAACTGATTCTGCTCCAGATAGATGTTTAAGGGCGAGGAAAAATAGCTTTTACATTCAAGTGACAGGCCAGGAGTTGCGAGGCTTGTTGCCATATGTTGGACGCTCTGAAAACAATAATCTGCATTTTATATGAACTGCTGACAGTTGCTTCTGTTCCATACACTTAATTGTTGTGCATTTCTCCATGGCTGAGCTGAGTACGTAACAAATGCTTGTACTCGTCAAGAATGAATGGCTCGCTCTGAAGACTTGCTCGTCTTGAATGTGTGGGAGCTTGCTGCGGCTTCAAATTGGGGTCAATTTAACATGGGCATAGTGCTTGGATCAAGGTTGCTTTTTACGGGGAGCCATTCCTTTCTCTACACAACATTGCGCTACCCACTACTGCTCTCCCAACACCATGGACATTGCAAATACAAAACTTGTGACGGGGAGTTCAGCCAGTGCATTGGTTCATCGTGCAGGTACTGGGTTCCACAGGTTGCTTCTTTGACACCATTCGATCACGAGTTTCAAGTTCATTTTGTTTTTGTTTCAAACTCACTTCTGTGCACAGCAGTTGCAGCCCAGTCTTCTGAACTTGCTTACCTTGTTTGAAACTGTACTTGTCCACAGAGGCCCCAGTGAAGGGCTTCACTAGTATCGCTAGATAAGGTATCAGAGTACCACCACTGAGACTTGCAAGTCTGCAAGGGCGGCCATTTTGGTGTTTATCAGTGTTGCGAGATTGCCGCATCTACAGCCTCGCCGCTAACTTTGTGCGGGTCTTTTGTTACCCACACTGCTGAAGATGCTGCAAAACAGCATTTTTGGACACACTTCTGCTGCTAAAATACTGCAACACACGTCGTCATCTTTGGACGCACCTCTGCTGCTGAAATACTGCAACACACATTATCGTTAATTTGCATTCGAAACGAAGTCAGTCGCGCGCAGCTGCAGAACAGGGAGGACAAGCTAAGCCCGCCAGAGTTGGCCGACTGAAACGCATAAACAACAAAATGGCGGCGCTTATAAACCGTCGCAGTGTAAACAAATTTCGCATGATGCGAACTGACCAATCACGGTGGTGGCACGTAACGATATGAGAAAAGAGTGGTAATACTCGGTAACCTTATCTAGCGACACTAGGCGTCAGCTAGGATGCGCAGGTCTGAGCAAAACTGGCAGCCAAACACTCCTACCTTACTCCACATCCACCATAGCATTGCAGTGAGAGTGCCAATATGCAGAGACTTGCACCAAAAAGCCACGAAGTGCAAGTACACCTGACGATGTTGTAACGGTCAACCTCTGTGCTGTTACATGGACCACTGGTGTGTTCATTACTTCTGGTTACTCCGCTCTCTAACATGCAGCAGAGAAAAGAGGTGAACTGTTGCCAGTGGATCTGAATGTTGTAAATGCTATAAATAAAAAGAGCCCTAAAGCAAAACGTCTTTTCCCAATACGCATGAAAAAGCTCAAACGCCCCAAAAATTACTACAGTTGTGTCTGTTTATTTGCTGCCTTCTATTGTACAAGGTGAGAAAAGGCACTCGGCAAGCTAACTTGAACGCAGCGAGCCACCAAAATGGTGCAAATGTGTTCACAATAAGAGGTCGTTCACATAAACGACGAGTTCAGTGCAACGGACTGAAGATAGGTGCCGTTCTTTCGCAACAATTTGATTACAAACACTACACTTACACAGGACAGTGGCTCTACCCCCACCCCTGATCAGAAGTTTTTCCTGAAGGGCAAGGGATGTGCCGGGGCAGGTCCCTGTGTGTACACCTGGTAGTGTGGCGTCCCTTCCCAGATCTCCTTTCCCTGGGCATCGATGGCGTAGCTGTAGCTCACGGGGTTCTCGATGGCAAACTCGATGGCTTCGTCCAGATTCTCCAGCGTCACATACGTGGAACTCCTCTCCTACGCAACACAGTAGGGAAAGACAGAGGCGAATTTGGCCCGGGAGATGCAACTCCAGAAAGTGTTAGCAAGTTTAAAAAGAACGGCTGTTTATTTTTCTTGGGTTCGTCTAAACTGAATAGTTTGATCTTTAGTGCACTATCTAAAACGTGTGGCAATAGCTTCTACTCAGGCTTACTCACAAATGCGAAGTGACAAAGCAATTGAAATCAATGAACCATCTTTTATACTCAAGGAATTCCACAGCAACCTTTTACCTTTTAAGTAGGTGACGTTTCCTTTTCCTCCTCAAAATTAGTGAACTAGCCGTGTTAAAAGTGCTAGCTAAAAAACACTAAGATGGCGGCTAGCTGGCAATGGTACATGTTGGGCTGCACTGATTGTTTACACAAAACGAACAGAATACGCAGGGGACATTCACGAGACACGAAACTGACATGCCTGCACTGGCCCGGCCTGCCACCCAAGGAGTCCAGGGGACACATTTCTCAAGATCTAGGTACTCAACTTTTTGAACACCGTCACTAAACGTGTCCAGCCTTCATGATACATCTGAGCCAACCACTCCAGATGGTTGACTAATACAGCTCTGTGCACATCAGGCGACTCAGAAAACATTCCCCTGGTGCGTTCTTCAAAGTTTGGTGATTTGTCCCCTTAAAGGGGCCCTGCAGCACTTACCACCGACTACTAGGAATATATTTTGGGGTAAAGTCTATTGTTACAGCAATCTCCTCCCGCAAGAATTATGAAAATACGTTCACTATAGCCGAAACTACGCGCGATGAGAAATCGCGCATAATCGTTCCTTCTCAACTCGGCTGCAAACAACGTGACGAAAGCTGCGCGCTCTCTCCCGGAGAGGGGGCGGCTCGTGGCGTTCTCTTCCGCAGCCTTCGATATTTCACAGGACAGGGAGTTTTCTCCTTTTCTCCGTAAGGTGGAGGGGTTTATTTCCGGTCTGGTGCCACAAAAAAGCAGGCATGGCTGCCTGCTCGCAAGCGCGCGCCTGGGCTGGTAGGGTGTTTTTGAAGCAATAAACGTGCGTTGTCGAGTGGTCTGGTTGAAAGAGAAGTATTGAGCTCATTACTCCAACTCCACGCGCACTCAAAACACAAAAGAAATGGCAAAAATGTGCGTACAGGTTCAGGCATAGAAGAGGTTCGTACACAGTGCCGACGACGGCGGATCGTCACAGGAAATGTGAAAAATTAGCCGCGAAGTTGACCAATAACAGCCCATAGGACAGCGATAGCCCGAATGACGTCGTTTAGGCCATGCCAGTGGTGCATAATGAGGAGAACTGAAGAGAGCACGGTTGGTTTTTCCGCGTCTTTCACAGCGATTTGCGCGCTCACCGCTTCACGTGCACGTGTAATATTTGGCTCAGGTATTCCTCGCAGTGTAAGCTAAACATCGCGCGGGTTTACTGGCACTGCTCAAAGAGTGTTGCAGGGTCCTTTTAAGCATCGTCACTGCGACCTCACCGCCAATATCAGCTGGCCATTTTGGGCAGTCTCATGCGTGCACATGAAAGGATGCGCAGAAAGTAGCACCGTGGATCGTTGGTGCGCGCTAGCAACAGCTTCAAGAACAAGCGACTGAGTTGCACCAGTGTTGACAAAGGTCGTTTCTCCCAGTGTGTTTTAGACATTGCTCCATTCAGTTTGCTCGAATAAATAGTAAAGAAGTGTTTAAAACAGCACAGACTGGTTGTTTCCTGCCTAAGCTTAGTTCATCAGCGCCCTTGTTCGGCGATATCCTGTACGTCATGCGTAGATTTCAGTTTCCCTGTCTTCTATCCAAAGCTTACCCTAAAACACAGACAGACAAGATTAACACCTTTTGACGTGCCGGGTTAGGAAGTGCGTTTGTTCACCTTATTTCCCCCCTCATTCTAGGGTGCAAGCAACTCCACCAAACAGTTTTTTTTTGCCCTCTTTCACTCTTTCTTAGACGCAGTCACGCGACACACCATCATTAATTTTTTTACACTGCCTGAGCTTACAGACATGAAAAATATTGCAGGTTTTTCGCCCTAAAGGGTCAATCGACATTATTGCTGTCAAAGGCATTTGTGCTCTGTCCCCCACCCACCTTTTCTGCCCTCACGATCTCCTCCACTTGTTCCTTGAGTGCCGCGATCTTGGCCTTGGCGTCAGCTTCCCTCTGGAGGAGCTCCTGCACCATCTTCTCCTCTTCCTCTTTGTTCCGCTGCATCCTGGAAGAGGCAGAACGTGACACAGCCAGGCTCCAATAGCGCCACAGAGAATGGGGGAGGGGGGGATTGGCGGTGTAGTTACTCGGTTATTGGGCAATGGAAGTGCAAGGGCGGAGCAGATTGTTGCAGCTGAGACTTTCAAAGAAATACAACATTCTAAGCATGACCCTGCGATACAAACATTGTTGCGAACCTAAGGGCCCTGCCTAATTAACTGTCACTAGCAGCGGCAGTATTTATGAAGTTAGAACTAAAGCTACTGCCAGACAAGTGTTAAGACATGAAGACCCCTTCAAAGGAACAGCAGTTATTGCTTTTGAAAAGCAGAGAAAGTATTCCTCAGCTCACTGACTGCTGTTCAACACCAGAGAATCATAATCCCACCAAAAATATTCAGAGCACCGAATTCATGGCACACTTCGCATTTGACCCTTCAAATACTGTACCTTTTTTCCTTGAATCAAAATATCCACGTTGTTTTTGTTTGTGTAGCCATTTGTAGTCACTGAGTAGTCTTACTTCTACAGATAATGTAACTTTCTAGCAGGTGCGAAAATAAGGAACTAAAAGTTTACCAAAAGAACGTCAAGACAAGATTGTCGATTTGGATAAGCCAGGTTCAGTTTTAGAAGAAATGATTAGCTAGAGAAACAGCAACAGGTCTCTTACACATCCAGGGTAGCAACAACAGATGTAATTTGTGTTCCTGTTCACTAAGTTATCTCTTTATTTACTCAATAAAGGCATGAAATATTTTTAAAGCTTTCTTAGTGAGACCAATGACGTCCTTTCAAAAAAACTAATGCATTTCCCTCCCCATGGACCGGCGGTTGGTCGGCCAAAAGGCTCCACTAAGATCTCTTGACACATGGCACATGCGTAAGAACGGGCTTCCATCATGCCAAAACAACTACCTATTGTATATCACGAAAAAGGAATGGTTCTAGATAAGACAATACACGCATCGATCATGAAAGAGGAGCACTCATGAACCACATATCGGAATACATTTAGCTCGTTCATAGATGCGTTTACTTAGTAGGCTAAAAACTGTCAAATGGATTTGTTCTTTGTTTGCGATTTAGGTCCTTGAAGGTTTGACGATTGGTTGGATCCACTTGCAGCGAAGGTGGGATGCACTTTTAGCGATGGTTTGGACGCACTTTCGTTGCACTTCTGATGTCAGAAAGCTTTCTTTCGAAAGGGATGATAAAAATTTTTGTTAACACTTCCGTAGACTCTTGACCCCTACTGCCGTGCCTGGTATGAAATGACCGGCCAGACTTCAGGCCAAAACACAATCACTGGAACCGGCACGGAATGTGCTGCTCGTTACCACAGTTCTCAAGAAGTGTCGCTCGCTCAGGTTCTTCCAGTCACAAACAAGACAGGGAAAAGAGCAGTATTGGAATGTAAAATTTGAATCAATATCGAGACCTTGTACTCAGTAAAACGAGGTTTAAATATGTCGGCTCATAATAAGGCTGCCTTCTTAATGCAGACTAATACCGCATTTTTAGCTAACTTTATTAAAGCAAGTTAATAGTCAGCTCCAACATCTCAAACCTCACTACTTATTCTTCGCTACAGCGCCACTCAAAACGCACCTCAGCTTGGCGACCCTCTGGTTTTCCTTTTCGTTTTCTTCAAGCAAGCGTTCGTGTTCCCGCTCCTCCTCCTGCGACACCAGTGAGTCCTTGTCGGCCAACTCCAAGTCCCTCTGGTTCTGCTCCTTCCAGAAGTTTCTGCGGGGTAAAAACGGAAAATTCACACACACAAAAAAGAACGCCGTTCGCCCTTTAAGAACCCAAAGATCAGAGAAACAAGTTTGGCTATGAGTTTGGCATCCAATGATAACCGATATCATCAGACGTGCGTGAAAATGGCAAGAATCAGTATTGCCACCTTAAACTTTTTCTTTTTGCACGATACAATGCGTGGTGCCACATGTTGCGAAAAATGGACCGCCAGAGCAGCTTGCTGAAGAAACTACAACGAAGGCAAATAACCCGTGCGTTTTCCCTGGTAGGAGCTGCACCGAACAGTACCTGGAAGGGTATCTTCCCCAGTTACTTGAGAAACGTGCTGCTGTATTTCACACGACGTTACGCCACATTGAAAAAAGTGGAAATAATTTTTTTTACTCCTCGCTTTCCAAACAACAAAATAATAGGAAGAATACAAGCCCCTGTAAAACTCAAAGAAACATGAAAAAAGCTACGAAGCACTAGACCTTTGCAATGTATCTGCAGTGCTCATGTAAAAGAATTTTGGCCATGTTTGTAATTCAGAAAACAATTTTCTTGTTAACAAAATGCAAAACACTGCTCCGTTTATACTTTCCCCCCTTTCTTTTTTTCTAGAAATTAGAAGAAACTTTGGGTGGAATGCACTGACAAAAGTCACATTGTTGCAGGCCGATTGAAAAGAACAGCTCAGGCTGCCACATTCCACACTGCTGCAGCAGCTATCACATGGTAGAAATCACATCATATGAAACACCTTAGCCTAAACGGGCCATGCAGACGAAGCACAACTTGGTTCAATTTGAAAGAACTATTGATTGATTGATTGATTGTAGGGTTTAGCGCGCCGACGCAACGAATGTGATGAGGCGCGCCATAGTGGAGGGCTCTGGATCAATTTTGACCACCTGGGGATCTTCAATGTGTGCCTGAATCTCGAACACACAGGCATTTTTGCTTTTCGCCTCCATCAGAGAAGATTTCGAAGGAACTAGCCTGTGATAACTTCCTAAGCCCTATGCTAGCCACGAAAGACGTTTTTTGACCTGAAAAATACACGAGGGATACCGAAAAACTCACTTTCGTGCTACAGTGATGTACTAAAAACAGTTAACAGTCGGCAAGCCGCACGGTATGGTCAAATAAAACTACAGGAACCACTACAACGGCCAATAATGTTCCTTGGCGGTGGCTTAGGTCAGCCGACACCAATAGATAGAAAACAGACTTCATCCGCCGGGAGGCCTTCCATCAGTTTCTCATCTTCCTGGATGAAACAAAATTTATCCCGTCGCTGTAGTGTGGAGTACTAAAACTTGCGCAAGTTCTGTGCACTGTCCCATCACCGTGTTGTACAATGTAGTCTGTGTGCTGTTCGGCTCAGGTGACCCGCTCTGGACCGCGATCCTCCTTCTGCTAGAGATGACTGCCGCTACGGTGGCACCTCTCCTATTAACTCCTTCCTGCTCCATCCTATTCTTACCCCCCTATATTCCCCTCCTCCACACTGCGCTGTACGCAAGTGTACCCTCTAATTGTATATACAAGACAATCAGCAGTGAATTCTTCCTTTCGAATCAATAAACACAAACCGTAATAATCGCAGTACGTGGGGCAGACTTGCCATCACACGGGACATAACTGCGACAGACCCAACTTGAACATCGAGCGGCGAATATTGCCGGCTCGTACGTCATAGCAAATTGGATATGGTAAGGTAACATTTTGAACATTTCGCGAGCCAAGTGATTCTTTCGAGACCAACGAGTGAGGCTTGCCGTCACTGACAAACCCGGGTGCGCATGCGACCGCTGCAACTCGTTGAACTGCTGACGATACGCGAACGCCAAGGTTCAATGTAAACAACATTTGTATACGCAGCTTAAACGCCTGGCATTAAAACGCATTTAACACGTTCTCAGTACGGTGCCGTAGGACAGAAATAGTTAATCGCAGTTTATGCTGCCGATCACAAATGTGCAGTTTCGGTCGGTTAAAAGTCAACGACGGATTGCATTGGCAGGTTCTTGCGTACCTGATCGCCTTCATCTCGGTGCGGTAGGCAGCGTGCATCTGTTGAAGTAGCTTAATCTCTTCGAAGTCCTTGGGCGGGCCGAGATTGATTTTGAACAACTTCGTGGGTGCCATGGGCATCCAGCGAGGTTTCATGCCTCTCGGCTGCTTCCACCTCACTTGGTGCAGCCCCGGCAACAGAGCAACGTCGGCACGTTGATGCATCGCATCCTGGGTGGCGTTCTTGATGCGCATCAATGTCACCTTCGAGAACGACGATCGCAACATATTTCATTCACAGTTCACTGCAGCACAGCCTCTATCTACCGCTACCACTCAGTGCCCGATGGGCTCCGCCATGTGCGTCGCCTAGCCCTGGCTGTGGATGGCTGTGGCTTGCGGCGGCAGAAGCAAATGGAAGCGAGGGTGTCCCTATTCGCACGTTACGTGAGAACAATTTTTAGTTTTAGTTCGCACGCCGCGTGGGAACAATTTTTCATTTTTAGTTCGCACGCCGCGTGCCAACAATTTTTATTTCTAGTTCGCACGCAAGTGAAATGGAAAGGAGGAATGCACGTCTAGCCATCGCCTTGTGTTGGGGGCATCTGAAGTACCTTCATCTAGGGACTTTAGGGGCACCGTGTTCGGACTGCTACATGGAGAAAAACAAGAATTATTTGTCGTTGGCTTGCCCACAACGTGTGAGTATGAGTGAATTGTTACCAGCCCCTTTGTGATATATATTGCAACACCACGTGTGATACATTCAAGCAGTGGTGAGAGTCAGAACTTCGGCGGGTGAATTTGTGACCACGGTGAACAGTACCGTTTCTCAACGTAATGGCGGTGAGATGTTTGAGTGGCGCCCTCTGGCCCTGACGTCACCTTAAGGATTCGCGCCGCTGTCGTCTGCTACACTCCGCCTGTGAGGAGCAGCAGCGCCTGTGCTCGGGATCGCCTGCTATGATGTTTTAAGGAATTAAAAAGCGTATTTCCAGTAATTCACTTATTTTTGGCAGTTTCTGGAAACTCTGAATAATTTCAAGCTGTATCCCACACAAGTTTGCGACACGAGAGGAGAGAGAGAACTTTCTTCACGGCATCGGTCAGTCGATCGTAACTCGTTCTTTCTAGCTAACTTGCGAAGTTCAGTGCTCAGAGCTCCTAGATAAATATTCAAAATGCGTAGGCTTCCCTAAAGTACGTTTGAGATGCTCTTATGAAGGCTCAACGGTCTAATGTTACGCACTAAGCAGTGGGCCCCTACACGCCGATCGCACGGCAGGAAATAAAGCGGCGATCTCCTATATCTTTCATTGTTGTTGGCTTGTATCAGATGAATGTTTTTTTTTTTTTTCATTGCCATCGCTTCAATTTTGCTGTACCGCCACAAACGTCTTATTAGCAAGTTTGGGGAGGTTTTCAAGGCTCACATAGTTTGTGTGAATATTTTCTTCAGGCTGTACGCATACATACCGTTCTTCACAAATTGGCCTTCGTTACGGCTGTGTACAAGAAGGTGCACATCCGCACAGCGTGCGTTGTTTATTCATATGCAAATACAATGAGGAAGTTTGTGCTACGCCACCGCGAAACGGCGCAGACAACGTTGTCCAGAGTACTCGAAGGCGGCTTTTGTGCCCCGAATTTCCATCCTAACCATCGTTATTATAACGACCTGACTCTCAACCCGAACAGTTATGACATGATTACGGTGTTGAAGGCTTCATATATCCGCTCACAAACGCAATAAATAGTATAGGGAGTATTCAATCGCGGCCCATCCACGCTGCCGCAAGGCCTTATGGGAAGGGCGACTCGGCGATGCGCCATAACGTTGGCGGTAGTTTTCTGGTGTGCTTGTTGGTTCGCAGCCTGTGGGTGGCGGTTAATAACGTACTTGAGTACTACCTACACTGCTGCAACCAGTCGATGTGACCGAGGTGGATGTGAAAACAATCAGCTGGTGAGCTTTTGGCGTCTGACGCTGTGCACAAGACGAAAGAGATGTCGACAAAGCGTCGCACCGAGTGCACTCGGGGTGGTTTCGTCCTGTCCACGGAAGTGGCATCAACAAACAAGCTCTACACCAAAGTTTACTGCGATCATTTCATTTATGGTTAGCATATTTACAGCTCCGCATGTGCGTGCGTTGCTTTCGTGTGTGCCAAGCGAGCGCACTGTCACTGCATCGAGCTGTCACTCACTTTGCTTCTCGGGCGCGATCTCGCTGGGCCTGAATTAAAAACAACAGAAAAATGAAATGGACGATGCCGTCTGGCCCTAATGTTGCGTGCGCGCGCTAATAGGTTTGAGTTGCGCGATAGAAGGGTAGAAAATGCCTTCGCCTAATTGTTCGTGCTCACGACGCGCACAAACAATGCGCAGCGATAATCGTCGAGCTTAGGTGCTCGCAGTCGTGTAATCAACCGCAAATTCATCTGACAGTACGTGTTTCATCTGTTTCTATAACCAACCAAAACCTCCCCTTTGCTTTCCGAGGTTTTCTTGACTGCCAACCCTTATTTTCTGTCTTATTTCACCGAGCCCCTCACTTCCCATTTCTGATTCGCTACATGCTTAGCGAGGGCCTCTGTTCTGGCAGTCTTGGTGCCAAAGGTAGCTCAAGAGGGTTTAACGCTGGTCGACCACTCTCGACATGTCGTAGACACTCGAGTCACGGCCCGGGGGTTAAAAAGAAGGTCCCCTTCACCCCGAGTAGTCCGAGTGGCGCTGGCTACCGCCCCCAAGTGCAGTAAACAAAAAACCTTAACATAATTATACCCGAGAAAGTGGTAGGGAAACAGCCCCGCCGGTAGCGTAGTGGTTATCGCACCAGACCGGTATTCTGGAGGTCCTGGGTTCGGATCCCACCCGGCGGGCATTTTTTCACCACTTTCTTTCTTACTCAAAAAATTCTTCATCTGTTTCTATAACCCACCACAACCTCCCCTTTGCTTTCCGAGGTTTTCTTGACTGCCAACACTTATTTTCTATCTTATTTCACCGAGCCACTCATTTCCCATTTCTGATTCGCTATACACACACACACACACACACACACACACACACACATCTATATATATATATATATATATATATATATATATATATATATATATATATATATATATTGCCGCGAACCATGTATGGGTTTGTTTATTTATTGTTTGTATTTACTGCCGGGCCACGCCCGGCTGTTTTATCTGCGTTCCAAAGGAAGCGCGTCTTACATTCTTTACTTTTATGCCGCACGGGCTATCATATTCAGATAAGCAGACTATTTCGCCCTAACGCCACTAGCCCAGAATATCTTCTGTGATCTGCAATGTTCTGGATGTGAATCGACGGTACCAGAAACACTTGTGCCGAAAGATAAAAGCCTGCAGAGCAGGCGCTGCGGCATTCATTCGACGACACTCGCCTGTGCTAGTCACTTTGTTGACCGCTGCATGCTTCACCGCCTCTGTATTCTTTTGAATTGTTAGGGGAGAACAAGTTCGCTCCAATAAACTTGTTTCTCCTTAAAGACAACTGCGTCGTCCTTGGCTTCGTGACATCTGGTGGAAGTGCGGGGTACTAAGCCTTTATGATCTCTACGACATCTGGAAGCCGCCAAGCCAATCCAACCAGAGAAAGCCGCCGACTGCAAGGATTGCTACCCGAGTTTGTTCTTCTGCCAGAAGGGCCCAAGAGAAGGAACGCTGCAACCAACACCATGGTGCTAGAAACAACGTCGCCAATCGTCCTGCAGCAGCCCCGAGAACCGCCATCGTTCCGGGAAGCCACCGCTGAAGACCCCGAAGAATGGTTGGAGAAGCTGGAGCGCGTCCGCATCTTCAACAGGTGGGACGACGAAGAAACCTTCCGGCATGTCTTCTTTTACTTAGGAGATGCAGCTCGAACTTGGTTCGAGAACCATGAGAGCTCTTTGACAACTGGACTCAATTCAAAGGGAGTTCCTTAAGACCTTCACTACCGTGGTGAGAAAAGAGCGAGCTGCGCTTTTGCTTGAAACTCGAACGCAGCACCCCAACGAAGGGGTCGTGATCTTCGTTGAGGAGATGAAGCGACTTTTTCGCTGTGCGGACCCTGAAATGACCGAAGAAAAGAAGTTCAGGTTTCTAATGCGAGGAGTGAAGCAAGAGCTTATTGCTTGTCTAGTAACCCGCCGAAGACGGTGGCGGAATTCGCGTCTGAGGCGGCCGCGATGGAGAAGACGCTAGAAGTTCGAACGAGGCAGTACGACCGCCCTGTCAACGCACTGTTCTCGGAGACCATCGGTGCCGCAACTGTAAGCTCCGATACATTGCGCGAGACCATCCGAGCAGTGGTCAAGGAGGAGGTTCAGAAGCTTTTTCCAACGACGCCGCAACCTCAAGCGGCTTCCCTGACTGACGTCATCCGAGAAGAGGTTCAACAGGCGCTGGGGACTTCTACGCCTTCAGAAGTACCCCGTCAGCCCCAAGCGATGACCTACTTCGCAGTTCTTCGTCAACCCCGCCTTGCTCCAACCCGTCGTCAAGAGGCCGAGCCATACCGCCGTCCAATGCCGCCCGCCCGACGCCCTGTAGACCAATACCACACGCCAAGGAAGACCGACGTGTGGCGAACGCCCGATAATCGCCCGCTGTGCTACAACTGCGGAGAGGCCGACCACATCTACCGTCGCTGTCCCTACAAGAGGCTCGGTTTCCGAGGGTTCTCCGTCGATGCCCCACGCCCCCGATACGGCCAGCGCCCTGCTGAGATCGAAGAATACCTCTCCAACACCAAACGAGGACCAGCCCGCTTCAACCGTTCACCGTCGCCCTACCCGTATCTGTCACCGAACCGCCGCAGCACTGCTGACTTCTCACGTGGAAGGTCCCCCAGCCCACGCGGGGGAAACTAAAAGCAGCAACTTCGGGAGGTAAAATTGCCCAACGGCGGAAAAATGAAAGCCCTCCAAAGACGCAGCGACTCGTTGACCATGATTCACGACATGCCCCGACCCCGACGACCCAATCTAACCCTGACGTGTCTCCAGACCACGACGACAGCAAAACGGCGCGACGTGTACCCGACATGACCGAACCTGCCGATGAGAATACAAAGAAGACCACGACGCACAGTGCCCGACCGTCAACACGCAGAAGCCAAGGTATCGCCACGACGCACCCGGAACTCGAAGAAGGCAGCGTCCGACGTTCAGCTGTCCATAGACGGCTTTGAAGTAGTCGCCCTCATAGACACGGGAGCCGACTACTCAGTCATGAGCGGACCTTTTGCGTCTAAGCTGAAGAACGTTATGACCAGATGGGACGGTCCGCACATTCGCACAGCAGGAGGCCACCTCGTGACGCCAAGTAGAACGTGCACATCGCGCGTCACCGTAGACGGCACAATGTACCCTGCTGCGTTCGTCATTTTGCCTAACTGCTCCCGCGACGTAATTCTTGGAATGGACTTTTTGACGGACAACGGTGCAATAATTGATCTACAGACCAAGTCCATAACTTTTCCCTCCGATCACTCTATGACGCCGGAACCGAACCCCGAACACCGTGCTGCTTTAAGGATCGCCGATGATCATGTCACCCTGCCACCCCGCGCAAGCTTGACGATCACCGTCTACTGTGAAGACGCTGTTCCTGACGTCGACGCTATCGTAGAGAGTGACCAAACGTTGCTCCTCGACCGCGGTGTCTCCGTTGCAAGAGGCATTGCGCGCTTTACGCAACGCCAATCCCAAGTAAGTTTTGGTCACTAATTTCAGCGAGGAATACCATGCATTTAAACAGGGGTGCTGCAATTGCGTTCCTCGAAGAAACGCAAGAAGCAAGTGACGTGATCGCGGTTGCCGACTCTGAACGCGCACCCGAAGAGACCTTCAAGCTTCCGAATGCCTTCGACGTGAATCCGGCGTTACCGCAAGAAGAACGGAAGAAATTATTGGATTTTCTGCATCGCTACAGAGAGTGTTTTTCGTCGAACTCAAAACTACGTCGGACACCTCTGAGCACCGAATAATAACCGAAGATAGAGCCTGACCTACCCGACAGTCACCGTACCGCGTCTCTTCACACGAGAGGGAAGCCATCCGGACTCAAGTCTACGACATGCTCAGCGATGACATTATACAGCCATCGAAAAGCCCCTGGGCTGCGCCGGTCGTACTCGTGGAGAAAAAAGACGGCACAATAAGGTTTTGCGTTGACTACCGGCGACTGAACAAAATCACCAAACAGGACGTGTACCCCGTCCCCCGAACCGACGACGCCCTCGACCACGTGCACGCGAAGTACTTCTCATCGATGGATCTGAAGACCGGCTACTGACAAACTGAAATGGACGAGAGAGACCGAGAGAAGACTGCATTTATAACCCCGGACGGCCTATACGAGTTCAAGGTGATGCCGTTCGGGTTGTGCACGGCGCCAGCAACGTTTCAACGAGTCATAGACACAGCTGCTAGCTGACCTGAAGTGGCACACCTGCCTCGTATACCTCAACGATGTTGTGGTATTCTCCCGGACTTTCGACGAACACCTTGCAAGGTTGCAGTCTGTACTCGAGGCCATCCGTACGTCGGGGTTAACGCTGAAGGCTGAAAAGTGCCGCTTCGCGTACGAGGAACTCACGTTTTTGAGCCATGTCGTCAACGCTGCGGGAGACCGGCATAATACGGCTAAAACTTCCGCCATAGCGAACTTCCCAAGACCGAAAGATAAGAAGGGCGTGCGGAGATTTCTCGGACTATGCGCATACTACAGGCGCTTCGTCGCAAACTTCGCCCGCATTGCAGAGCCACTCACCCACTTGATGAAAGATGGCACCCCTTTCAGCTGGGAAAATGCCCAAGAAACAGCCTTCTGCGAGCTGCAACAATGCCTGCAAAGCCCGCCTGTGCTCGCGCATTTCGACGAAAATGCCGAAACAGAAATGCACACGGACGCCAGCGATATAGGCTTGGGTGCCGTCCTCGTAAAAAACAAAGCGGGTGCGAGAAAGTAATCGCCTATGCCAGCCGTGGTCTGTCCAAGGAAGAAAAAAACTACTCAGCCTCCGAGAAAGAGTGCCTCACGATTATATGGGCCATTTATAAATTTCGCCCATACGTGTATGGAAGACCATTCAAGGTTGTGACCAAGGAGGTTGTATAAAAAAGTCTTATACAACCTCCTTGGTTGTGACAGACCACCATGCGCTGTGTTGGCCAATTTGAAGGACCCCTGAAGGACCTTGATGAAGACAGCGCGTTCTACGGAGTCGTGACGGAGAGCGACCTAGCCGCCCAGCAGCGTGCCGACCCCGACCTACGCGTCGTAATCCACTACCTCGAAGGATGCAACGTCGCCGTGCCTAGGACCTTCAAACGCAACTTACCTGCATTCAGCCTGAAAAACTCCGTCCTCGTGAAGAAGAATTTCAGCCCCGGAACGAGAGCGAATTATCTTCTTGTCATCCCGGCAGATCTTCGTGACGAAATTTTGGAAGCGTGCCACGACGACCCGTCTTCCGGACATCTCGGCACAGCTCGCACAATTGGGAAAATCAAGGCGAAGTACTACTGGCCCCGCCTTGCATCTGACGTCACCCACTACGTCCGGAGCTGCCGTGACTGCCAGCGACGAAAAACGCCACCGACGAGACCCGCCGGACTTCTGCAGCCGATCGGCGTCCCATCTAGGCCCTTCCAACAGATTGGAATGGACCTTCTGGGCCCGTTCCCTACATCCCGATCCGAGAACAAGTGGATTGTTGTAGCGACAGACTACATGACGCGCTACGCAGAGACCGCCGCTCTTCCGAGGGGGACTGCACAAGAAGTCGCAAAGTTCTTCATAAGCCAAGCTGTGCTGCGACATGGAGCCCCGGAAGTCCTAATCACGGACCGCGGAACGGCCTTTACTGCGGAGCTGATGCATGGGATATTACGCTACAGCAACACGGATCACCGAAGAACGACGGCGTACCACCCCCAAACGAACGGACTAACGGAACGCCTGAACAAGACAATCGCGGATATGCTGTCAATGTACGTCGACGTTGAACATAAAACTCGGGACGAAGTGCTACCGTATGTCACCTTTGCGTACAACACGGCTATCCAGGAAACTACGCAGATGACGCCGTTCGAGCTTGTCTACGGAAGACGGCCGGCTACGAAGCTCGACGCCATGCTTCCGCACGTACAAGACGACGACATCAACGCCGACGTCCAAGGATACCTTCAGCACGCGGAGGAGGCCCGCCAATTGGCTCGAGTTCGTACAAGGGACCAGTAGCTGGTGGATGCGGGGTGCTACAACCTCCGACGCCGACACGCCGAGTACCACCCTGGGGATCGTGTTTGGGTTTGGACTCCTATCCGACGACGCGGACTCAGTGAGAAGCTTCTGCGACAGTATTTCGGACCCTACTAGATTCTACGACGTGTAGGGCAACTTACCAACGAGGTGGTCCCCGATGATGATTCCGGCACATCACGACGACGCACGCGGCCCGAAGTCGTCCACGTGGTTCGTTTGAAACCTTGGTATGTTGTTAGGGGAGCACAAGTGCGCTTCAATAAACTTGGTTTCTTTGAAGAAACCTACGTCGTCTTTGGCCACGTTACAATATGTTTGTAGTTACCTCTATTGTAATCTGTTATTTTCTTAGAAGTGAAGCTATTATTAATAAGTGGTATTAAAGTGGTATTTGTAATATTTTATGGTCACTGAATCCTTGAAGTGTTAGGATTTGTCCTACTGTATCAGCAGCAGAGGTAAGAATTAAGTCTAACAAATTTTGACCACAAGTAGGTTTGTTAACTACCTGAAATCCATGTATGACAGGGGGAAAACAATGAGGCCCAATCGATTAAGGGATAATTGAAGACCCCGAAAATGTACATGAAGTCAGAAGGAAACATTTCGGTAGCTGTCGCTATACTTTTGCGAAGTTCGCCCACAAAGGCTTTCCGATAGTCCGGGGGCCAATAGCACACACCTAGAAGTACTTTAGTTGACGCGAATGTGCATGCACAGTAAACAATTTGGGATCAGCTTTGGTGTCAATAACAAAGAGCTAGGAAAACGTTGTCTGTACAGCTAACAGGACGCCACTTCCCTGCTAGTTCTACGGTGATGTCGGTAAATGTTATTTATTTATTTATTTATTTATTTATTTATTTATTTATTTTTCTGCAGCGCCAAGATGGCAACATTGCAGGGGGGGGGGGATTGAACATTTGGTCATATACATGTGGTAGGCAGGCTAAAACACATCGCTGAACATCGTCACAAATACGCAAATAAAAACAGAACTACAAGTCTAACAGATACTTACTAAAAAGCGCGTCAGTGGTACAATCAGATATAGCACTTGACAACTTATTCCACAAACTAATGGTACGAGATTTCGGCGTACGTTAAAGATCCCCAGGTGGTCAAAATTAATACGGAGCCCTCCGCTACGGCGCGCATCATCGCCTGCGTTGCGTCGGCGCGTTAAACCATACAATCAATCACAAACTAATGGTCTGATGAAAGAACGAATCTTTGAAAACATTTGTACGGCAAGGTATTTCACGAATTTTCCATATGGTCACGCCGTCTAGATACAAAATGTGGGGTAAACAGAAAGATGTCGGTATTAATGCCAGTTTTTTTTAAAATAGATACGATAAGGCAAATTAAGTTTGACATGCTGCCTGCGTTCTTTTAGGGGTTCCCAGTTAAGCTGGTTTTTAAGTAATGTAATATTGGATCGGAAATTGTAATAACCCGGGGCGAAACGGGCGGCACGGTTATGTGCACGTTCAATCATTTCGCATAACTAGGGAAGTTGCGGGTCTCAAGCGGCTCAGGCGTACACCATGATGGACCTTACGTGGGTGAAATAAAGAAGTTCTTTCAGTTTAGGAGGGGCAGGCCTGAAATTGCGCCGAAGAAAGGTAAGCGTACGGGAGGCAGAAGAACAAACATTTTCAACCTGTCTTTTCTAGGAGAAGTTGGATGAGAAGTAAATACCGAGGTACTTAAAATATGTAGCTGTGTTAAGGGGCACATTGTCAAGGACATATTTCGACATAATTGGCTTACGACTGCACGAAAAAGTAATGTGATGACATTTCATTGCATTAAACGTCATTTTCTATTTTTCATACCAGTGCTGAACTGAATGTAAATTGTTTTGAAGATGGCATGTATCACGCGAGCTAGTTGTACGGTTAAATGACACAGTCGTCAGCATACACACGCACTTTGCAGTTAAAATAAGCTACAATGTCGTTGATAAAAACACGAAAAAGCAGAGGCCCCAGAACAGACCCTTGCGGAACACCGGAAGAGACACTCACTGCATCAGATTGGCACCCATGCAAAAAAACACTCTGCGTGCGATTTTCCAAATAAGCCCTTATCCACTGCATTAAAATTGCAGTGTAAGCCAAAAAAAGATAGCTGGTGACGACAACAACGCTCATTCACTTCGCTGTTCGGGTAGGGATCGCCTTGTGTCCTACAGGGACATAACTAATCATTACAGGCTAGAGCGGACCCGCTTCCCCCCGGCTCATCCTACCCTCAGTAAATGGCAATCCGTGGCTTGGAGACTTCTACAGACCAACTCGTATCCCAACCCGGTTGCGTACAGTCACTGTTACCCTGGGAAATATTCTGACAAGTGCCACCGGTGTAAGGACAGGGCAGACTTAGCCCACATGCTGTGGGCTTGTCCACAGGCGACAACGTTAGGTCGCAACATCGCTACTGTAGAGCAATGGGAGACCGTATTGCTCAGCTCCGACCCAGCTGATCAAGTCTGGGCCATTCAGCTGGCCGAAGACGCTGCTAGAGCCCAAGGGCTCTTGGCCGACGTCTAGGACTACTGGCTGTTATGCAATAAAGTTTTCACTCACTCACTCACTTGTGTGAAAGCAAGGAGTGAGGAACACAATCGCAGGCCTTCTTAAAATCTAAAAATACACAATCTGTTTGTATGTTTTGGTCAAATTTAATGAGCAGAAAATGTCACGACTAAATTCAACCAATTCAGTCGTACAGGAAAAGCCAGCCCGGAAACCATGTTTACAATTTGTGGAGTAATTGTTGCTTTCCAAACGCTTAATTACTGCACTATAAATTATGTGCTCAAGAATATTTCCGCACACGCTTGTAAGGAAAATGGGCCTATAATTTTCGGGGTTGCTTTTGGAGTCGCTTTTGTGAATGGGGACCACATTAGCAGTTCTCCAGTCATAAGGCAGTTCACCGGTAGCCAGCGTTATGGTGAACAAGGTAACCAGAAAGTTGGCAATGATTTCAGAACAAGCATGCAAAACATAATTCGGTATGCCATCCGGTCCACCAGCTGAATTAACTTTAACATTTGTAAGCAGATTGAGAACACTTATATGTGATAGCTTTGAAGCCCATAGGTTGGTCAATCTTTTCAGACACAGGCTGGAGGTTTCCTGAATACGGACGCAAAGACTGATTTGAAATAATATTAAAAGAAGTAGTTTTTTCAGAGTCGTCCTTAAGAATTTCACCAACAACTTGGAGGCTGGGTACCCCTGTAGGTTCCTTGCCCTGGATTTAACAAATTTCCACATTTCCTTGGGATTTTCTTTAAGCTTCGTTCCTAGAGAACAAAAGTAATCCTCCTTGGAGTCTTTGTTATGACTCTTTATATTGTTTCCATGCTTCCTAATAGCATCTAAAATGCTTAGTTTTTTACTTTTTCTGTACGCGTTCAGGAGACGACGTTTTAGATGCGGAGCGTCTTATGCTCGGGGTTATGTCCCGTGGCGTCGGCGGTGGCCCGGCGTCCGCACACCACCTGCGCATGCGCCACCGTCGTCATCTTCCCATAGGGGAACCGCTGAAGACGAAGAAGGAGAAGAAGACAAAGCTGCGAAGAGTAGGCGTGTACGTTGCTGTCGCCCCGTCCGCAGCACTTCTGATGATGATTTTGGCAGGATGCCCCTAGGGATTGGCCTAGGGATTGGCCGCATGCTTCGCTTGACTCCGGTTGTGCTTGCGCTTGACTCCGTAACTCACAAGGGATGAAACAACAACGTTCAGGTGACTTCAAACTAACACGTATCCACACCGTACCCTTTTTCATGCCATTTATCCGACAGACTATCCAGCCACTACTGCCGAGCGCCCGGTACCCTATACCATCAGGTGTGGGAGTGCCAAAAGACACCGGACCTGCACCCAATCCCCAACCCCTCTATACAACAGTGGACGGCGCGGTTGAACAGCAAGGACCCTACGTTCCAGCTTGACCTGGTGCAAAGGGCCCGCGCAGCCAGCCGCAGCCAGAGGATCAGGGATCCCCTCCACCGAGCGGGTGCCCTAACAACTGCACCTGTTGTTTTTAATAAAGATTTGTTTCATTCATTCATTCATTGAGATGAAGTAGGATGGAAGCAACAGCCCCGTCAGTGAGTGTGCTGACGCAATTAAGTGAGAGCATCAGCGCAAACACTAACAGACCTTTAGACACCACTTCAATCTCGTCTCACTCGCGTATATACGCATACAATAAGGAAAATTACACCCATCTCCCCGAAAGGAACCATGAGTAGGATATATGAGCATTACGGGGTTCACTACATTTCCACCAAATTTGGCTAACCAACATCACGGAAACGCAAACGGAACCCCCATGACGCTCCGCATCCTACTCATGGTTCCCTTCGATGGGTGTAATTTTTTTCTTTATTAGCAGCAAAGTATCGCGAGTCATCCATGGCTTATCAGCACGTTTTTTTACGAAAAATAGTTTTACTAGGGACATATTTTTGTACTAAGTGTTCCAATTTAATTTTCAATGCAGCACGTAATAAATTGCAATTAAGTGAGCGGCTCCTTTAAATAAATTCTGGGAGGAAATACTGAAATTCTTCCGACAAAGCTGCGTAATCACCTCTGTTATAAAAAAATACCTTCCTCGGATTGGTGTGCACTCTCGTGCGGTTAATGGGGGAGAAATAGGCACGAACGCAGCCATGGTCGCTGATGCCTGGGATGATATTATCATCTTTAATAAGTGATTGTCCGTTTGCAAATAGTAAATCTTTTAAACAGAAGCTTGCTCTTTCCCTTTTCTAGTGGGTTCGTTTACAAACTGGAAAAGGTCGTTGGCCAGAACCAGTTCGTGAAAGCTTAACGAAAGTGCAGACGAATCAGTTAAGGCCGATTTGTGATTTAACCGTAGCACTTGCGGCATATTGAAATCGCCTCCTGGTATGTAATCGTTTTTTAGAGTAGACAGGAAGTCCGACAAGGACCGAAACAACATCCGGGCTGGTGCATGTGGGAGGACGATAAAAGGAATCAATTGTTATTGCCTGAACATTAATATTTAGAGGAATATTACACCATATGGATTCCGCGCGTGTGAACGATACTGTCAATGGAGTAGATTGCAGGCTGGAGTCAACGAGCACAAAAACGCCCCCTCCCTTCGTGTCCCTATCACTACGGTATACTTCAAAGCCAGGCGGGAAAACTACTGAATCATGGATGGAACTATGAAGCCAATACTCTGTGCCAATGATACAGGAACACGCCGAGCGCAATCGCATAATGGATATTATACACCAGCGCGAACGAGGAAGGAAGCTCAAGCGTTTGTATATCCCAAAAGCTGCAGCGCTTCTTTCACATTTTTGTAATGAGTCTCTCGTCACTTCAACCTTAGACGAACTTCCACCGAGGGAGTACACGACAATGATAACCAGTAAGGTGACTTAAGCTTCGTCGCCGTGACCAGCCAGCGCCAACCACCGATACCACAGTCCCTGAAGGTCACTGCGTACTGTACAAAGGCGCAGCTCTTCTGCCGGACGGAGGATGGACTGCTTTCGTCATTGCCACGCACCCGGAAATTATAGGCTGGCACTGTTACACTACCAACACTCCGGACCAGCAGCTAATGGAGCTCCAGGATGTACATGATGCAATCAATGCTGGAAGTGCACTCCATAACATCACGGAGGTGGATATATACAGAGACTCGCTCAGAGCTCTGAAGCACCTGAAGCAAGTAGAAAGGCCCCTCCGATCTGCCAGAAGATTCGCAGCCTCCACAAAACGTTCAGAGCTAACGATACGTGTACATTGGGTTCAGGGGCACGGTCAGAATATACTGAACCAATTAGAGGACCATCTTTTCCACTCTTTTCCCCCGCTGAATCCTCCCCTAGCCCGATTCTTTGTGATCCGCGCTACCGTCTTTTAGCCCGGAAATCTCTCCTGAGAAGCGACACACGTGCCCTAACTCCCCCGTGTGTCTGCTCCCTCCCTAAATTTTTCCCGGGTGGAGGAAGTTTCCCTCAGGAGGCTTCGGGCTGGGGTGGCCCTCACACCTTCAGTCACATGGACTTGGGGCACTCACAAGACGACCCAGGAACTTGTACCAAGTGTCTGTCTCCGGTTGCTGAAGCTGATTCCAAGCATCTTTTGTGGACGTGCAAGGGAACAAGGACAGCTCGAGACGACGCGCTCAGAAAGGTTGGTCTCCGGTGGGATAAACCAAATGACTACAACCACTGGGTGCAGGACGATAAATACTGCCGGTCACTGATGGACTTTCTGCACGCCACTGCACTGCATGCATACCTGTAGACTTGAAAACCTAACGGTTTCGTGACCTTCTGTGCTCTTGGCAGTCCCTCTCTCCCTATTTTCTTCTCTTTCTCTTTCCTTCCTACTTTCTTCCCTCCTTCCATCTTCAAACCGCCTCTCACATGCCGCGCGGCAAAAACTCGAAGTTAAAAAAAAAGAGAAAGCCGGGGCAATTTTTTGCCCTATTTTGCTTGTATTTTGCGACAAAAACAGCCGCCATTTTCAAGCTGTTACGTAGCATTACGTCACTTTTACGCAGACTGAAGTTGCCAATGCATGACGTAATCATTCCCGCCAACTGTTTAAATTACGTCATGCCTTCCCAGCCAATCACAGAGAGGGCGTGTATTACAGGCATTATTGGTGTTGAATAGCAAAGACAGACCTACGTTGTCATGTCTAGTGCTTTTAGTCTGGTTTTTCTTTGCCGGCCAAGAATTATGCGCTATCAGTAAAGAGAAATAAGGCAAACTTTAGAGCTGGTGCCCGTAAACGTCATAAAAAGTCAAAATGACGACAGCACACACAACCGCTTCGTCAACCGGAAGCACATGACCAAAATTGAAAGCTAATCAGAAAAGACTTCCGGCAAATTTCCGGCAAACATGGCGAATTGCCGGCTATTTAGCCGAAGTGTCCGGCCCCTAGCGGTGCCAGTCCCGGTATTATGCATACGTTGCCAGATGGGCAAGTGCTCTAGGTCCAAAACTGGCGGTAGTGTCCAGCAGGGGGCGGGCGCCGCCTTTGTCCCGGGTCCGCCAGGAAGTGGGCCTATGACAGGAGCAGGATCACAGAGGCCGAGCAGCAGGAAATCCTGAAAGAGCACATACGGTGATTGCTCCATTCTACTCTCGGTGTCGTGCTGTTTTGGTCGAAACAATAACAAATGTTATGATTACCACAATAACCAAAACCATTATTACGATTATTTGTAGCTATATATGAAAACAAAAATGTCAAGAAAAGGGGCCGGAGGATGCGCTGCCCATTTCTTCGCCTTTTCGGTCTCGTTGCTTTCCGCTGATTATTAATCAAATCTATTTACCTACTCGTCCAACTCACAGTAACTTGGCACCATTGGCGCTTTTGTGGTTTCTGTAACTTTGCCCTCCGCCAGTCTGGTGTGGTATCTAGGCTATTTATGCAACCGAAATGTTGAATAAAGCAGCTTTGCGTTCTTTTGACTTGAATGTGCCTCTGACTTCAAGCCGCACAATTCGGGCCTCTCGTAGTAGAGCGCTGAACCTAGCCTTACAATTGTGCCTTTAGTTTTTTTTTTTTTGTTCATGGAGCCGTTTGTAAAGTGTTATAACCAGAATTTATATTTTTTTTGCCTGTTAACCCTGAATCCTGGCGAATCCCCCCAAGTAGGTATGTTTCATGCCGTAACAATTCATTAAAATAACCGCAACCATCACTGTCATCGTCATCGTCGACTTCGTCATCGTGGCCATTGTAGTCGTACGCATTCGCTGGCAGCCACGCCCCGCTTCTGCTCGAGCGTTCCTTTGAGGCCCCTGGCAGCCACGCCCCGCTTCTGCTCGAGCGTTCCTTTGAGGCCCCTGGCAGCCACGCCCCGCTTCTGCTCGAGCGTCCTTTGAGCCCCCTGGCAGCCACGCCCCGCTTCTGCTCGAGCGTTCCTTTGAGCCCCCTGGCAGCCACGCCCCGCTTCTGCTCGAGCGTTCCTTTGAGCACCCTGCGCCTGCATTCCTTTGAGCCCCCACTCGTCCAGCCAACCAAGTAAGATTCCCTACGAACTGCGTATTGCTTAGCGGGCACCATTATGCAGTTGTGGTCTCAATTCCTTCAGGAAACTTTCGCGCAGCTTGAAGTGTGGCTTGCCGGGCGCATCTGTGATGGGGCCGTTTGGGTGGACGGCTGTACTCGGTGACAACTTAAGAACGGCACCGGAAGTTGCCGCTGTGCCTTATCACCGTAGCTGGACGTTTCTCCCCGCGGTGCAAGTAGGGCGTTACTGGGAATATTTTGAACATGGCGTGAGCCGTTCCCGTGATTTTTTGGACTTAATATGCTTATAAACGACTCCAGTGACGACAAACAAACTGCGTGAGACAAGGCAGACGATATCACGCATTCATAGCAAACCCCTTTAAAAACTCGCGCGCATTGACGTCACGGGTCCGGCGCTTTGGCGGAGTGATACACTACATGAGGTGGTGCCGTTCTTGAGTTGTAACCGAGTATAGAAATCAATGTACCGTAGACAATTGGTGCTAAAGTGGAACCTTATGCACAACGGCTGCACAGGCGTCAGCTGCAAGAGCTGGTGGAAAGGAGCGATTGCGCAGATGTAAGCCCGTTGGTAGTTACTTGTTTGCTAATTCTCCCCTGGGAGCTCCCGTAATTCTATTGTCTGCCTGCACGTTCCCGAAACGCGCCTGGTAAGATTTTCTGGGCTGAGATAAAATAACAAAAGAAATACTTTACTCTTGCTTCTTCAATGCCGTAGGTCATAAGGCACCCGGGCCCAAGTTTTGCGATATTGCTCTAGTAAAATCAATTCAGGCTTTAGTGAGGAGAAGCGTATGTTATGAATGACGAAGGCTGTAGCACGAGGGCCAAGATTAATTTGTCGTGTTGAAGTAATGCACGGGCGCGGAGCTCTCGTGAGCCTCTAGGCTGCAATTAATCAACGGTGACTTTATATCGACGGGTACAGGTCTCTGGAAGGACAACTTTAATGCGTTGAAGGGTAAAAAGAGCTGACACGCGTTGGGTGTCCCAGTTTCTAGTAAATTGGCGCAGCTCGCACTAGTGGTGCAACGCCAGCGAAACAGCACAGCTGGCGGCCCCAGCTAGCATATTGTTGGTTCGGCTAAGTTCATGCGTGGTTATGGTTGGAAAATCGGCCACGGTTTCTGCGTGGATAGGCTTCGACACTCGGGTGTTCTGCGTGGTGTCGTCGCTAGCCCCCAAAAACCGATGAACGCTTAAAGGAGCCATGGAGACAAAATACAAGTTGGGTTTATTAGACAGACTGCTTAGTCCCGATAACAATGATACCAATATCATCGCAATCTTCGAACAAATATTGCAGATATTTAGGAAAACGTGTGAAGCCGTGGCGACCCCCTAGGCAATTTCCCGCAACTTTTCTATGACGTCACGGAACGTGCACGCTGGCGACATCTGCTGATAGTGGCTGCAGGTTGGAGATAGCTTGCCATTGCGCGTGCGTGGATCTCGGGTAGGCTCGGGTCGGTCGTCTTGCAGCATGGGCCCCTCAACCTTAAAGACGCCACGCCCCACAAGGGGCGCTTTTATTCTGCAGTGCCAATCGTAGGCGGTGACACGGGGTAAGCACGTAATTTGACGCGATGCATTATCAGTGCAGCCGTTACTTAATCGCTCAAAAGTTTCGACGCAAAGCGCTGCACTGCGTTCTTGTTGCGTGCTTTTCGTTTGCTAAACGCGAGATTCAGAAGATTAGCGGAGGTCGTTTTGTAGTATATTGCGTAACCGCCTGCTGTGTTATTGTACTATGTCGAACGACGCGTCCATCTGGCCTGTCAACGCTCCCAGCTGCCACTGTGAAAGACAAGCGCCCCTCGAGGGTGGTGGCGTCTGCAAATTCGAGCGGCACATGCGAAACGACGACCGGCGTGACCCTGTCCGAAATCGGCGCGCGCGCAATGGCAAGCTATCTCTAACCCAGCAGCTATCAGCAGATGTCACCAGCACGCTCCGGAAGCCGCGCGCTCGCTTGCCCTAGACAAGCCTGACGCGCACTGTACAGGCGGGGACTTAATATTGCAGACCACGCGAGCGCGTGGCAAAAGCAACCGATGCGCACTCTGGAGGCCCGGTGCCTGTTGTCGAGACCGGCGCGGCGTGCATGCGCGTCCTGTTTTACTCGCAGGCACGCTGATTATCTTGCTTCCTGCAGCGGCTCTGCGATGGTCACTGAAGCACCGCAGAGCGACGCCTTTGTAGCATTCCTTTCATTCCGATGGCACATTTGGGGCCTAACGTGACGATGGCGCCGGCCTTGCGCAAGTGCTCCTCGCCTCCTGATAAACACTTGCGCGGAATGTTTTGTTTGTTTGTTTTGTGCTTTATCGTTTATAGATCATGAGACTAGTGGCTTGCAAACGGCGTTACCTAATGGAGCCGTGTACAAAGCACCATCGCAGGGTGCCGCAATACGGACAACAAAACGCCGGTGATATGAATCACGAACCTTTTTTATCTTGTTTATTTTGTAAACGATTTGGCCACTGAACTTATCTTTCAGCTCGCTAGCCTCTGCCGATAAAGTAGGCGATTTACAAGTTGAACAAAAGAAATTATCTCGTTTTAATGTCTACTTCCATACTTAAAAATGATAGCGAGACATACCCAGTGTTGCGACCGGGTGGGCCGACCCGAGCCGAGCTCCGTCGCCTCCGACATACATGTGGTAGCGTGGTGTGAAGAGCGGGCAGCCGCTGCTGCAGGCGCGAAGTAGTCCAGCAGGCGTAGGCTAACGTAACTATTTTCTTCATAGCGAAAGGTGAGCCGAAGACAAAGAACAATGCCCCGACGGGCGAGGTAACAGTACAGGACTCGAGCAGAGTGACAGCATGGATTCACTGCTCAAACAGGAATGATCTACAGCGCTTGGGCGGCTCGTAGTTATACCCAAAAGCGCAACGGTCAAAACAGCGTTCCCTTTAGATTTGTGCACACGCTACGAACGCCAGACACCCACAACGCTCTTTCCAGAGTTCGTGAGCAGTCGGTAGCATCGGCGCACGTTGAGTCCGAGAGAGGGGAGAGAGGAGGACTCCGTTGCGATTGCGGGGCCCCTGTGTCCTTGAAGCGCGCTGAGACATGCCTCGCCCGGCCGGCAACCGTCGAAGTTTGAAACGCGCCGAAAGCGAAGCGTCTGACCCGGGTTTGGTCCAGGCATGAAAACATGAGTCACCGACACGGTGGGGCTTGCTCGAAAGGCGCACGTAGTGGCTTCGGCGCACAGCCGAGGAGTGATGAGAGGAAGCCCAGCGACGGGCTCAGTCGTAACGCCACGTAAATTGTCGGTTCGTTCTGCCCGCCGGCAATCGTAAAAAGGTTACCTCGGCTTCCCATTGAAGAACGCCTTAACATTATTCGCTACTTATGGCCATAATATTACCCGTATATTGAGGGACTTCCGAAGTTTTTTTGTCTCTAAGGAAGGGGTGTTAGACCACTGCAAACCAATCAGCTTAATTTCCCTCTTTCGTTGTTGACCTTGTAGTTCCGATTGGCCGGGCATCTGCAACCCAGCCCTTTTCTGAGGAGGCGAAAAAAGAAAGCGAACAAGTGTGTTCGAGATTTAAGCGCATGTTAACAATCCCCAGGTGGTCAAAATAATCGGGAGCTTTCCACAACGGCGCACCTCATCGCATGTGTAGCGTCCGCGCGTTAAAAAATCATAATCAATGCAAGCCGGCCTTCTTTATACCGGTAGGCATGAATTGCTTGGCTAACAGCATCTCTTGGCCTATTAGTAAGCCGGCTTTGAGGAATGTATTCTAAGAACTAGCGAATAATCTTAGGGCATTCTTCAATGTGAACCCGAGGTGCCATTTTTGCAAATGCCGACGGGCAGAGCGAACATACAATTTATATGTATATAGTGCGTGTTTCTATCATTTTTACGTAAGGAAGTAGACATTAAAGAAAAACTGAAATAATTTAGTTTATGATTTGATTGATTGTGGGGTTTAACGCGCCGACGCAACGCAGGCGATGAGTCGCGCCGTAGTGGAGTGCTCCGGATTAATTTTGACCACCTGGGGATCTTTATCGTGCGCCGAAATCTCGTACACACGGGCGTTTTTGCTTTTCGCCTCCATCAGAAAAGCGGCCGCCGTGGCCGGGAATCGAACCCGCGACCTCGTGCTCAGCAGCACAACGCCTTAGCCACTGAGCCACCGCGGCGGGTAATTTCGTTTATGAAACTTGCAGATCGCCTACTTATCGGCAGCGGAAAGCGAGCACGAAGATAAGTTCAGTGGCTAAATAATTTACAAAATAAACCCGCCGCGGTGGCTCAGTGGCTAAGGCGTTGCGCTGCTGAGCACGAGGTCGCGGGCTCGATTCCCGGCCGCGGCGGCCGCTTTTCTGATGGAGGCGAAAAGCAAAAACGCCCGTGTGTACGAGATTTCGACGCACGTTAAAAATCCCCAGGTGGTCAAAATTAATCAGGAGCCCTCTACTACGGCGCGCCTCGTCGCCTGCGTTGGGTGGGCGCGTTAAACCCTACAATCAATCAATTTACAAAATAAACAAGATCAATAAAGGTTTATGATTCATATCGCTGGAATTTCGTTGTCCCTATAGCGCGGCACCCTGTGATGGTGCTTCCTACGCGCTCCATTCGGTGACGCCGTTCGCAAGGCACTTTCGCATAGTCTATAAACAGCAAACAAACAAACACAAACAAACAAACACAAACAAACAAACGAACAAACCCAAACAAACAAACAAACACAAACAAACAAAACATTCCGCGCAAATTTTTATCAGGAGGCGAGGAGCACTTGCGCAAAGCCGGCGCAATCGTCACGTTAGGCCCCAAATGTGCCATCGGGACGAAAGGAATGCTACCAAGGCGTGGCTCTGCGGTGCTTCAGTGACCATCGCAGAGCCCCTGCAGGAAGCAAGAAAATCAGCGTGCCTGCGAGTAAAACAGGACGCGCATGCGCGCCGCGCCGGTCTCGACAACAGGCGCCGGGCCCCCAGAGTGCACATCGGAGGCTTTTGCCACGCGCTTGCGTGGTGTGCAATATTAAGTCCCTGCCTCTATACTTTACAAGTATTAATGTACGATGTACGCGTGCTCGTATTTCCGGATTTTCTGCAACTCGCTGACGTTTTGCCGCCGCGTCGCTGGCGTGATATTCAGGATTGTACCAAAGACTTCGCATCAGTTGTCGAGTGACGCTCTTCTGTCGCCCCATCTCTCCTACCGTCACGGACACGGCTGTTGCACCTCACATCGAATTCAGAACTTGCCGTTCAATGTTCACCCTGACTGGCAGACCCGCATAGTTTTGTCAGCAGGCTATCACATCTCCCCCGAAGTAGACCGCATTGGCTCGCGCTAGAACCGGCGGCAACGGACTTCGCGAACTCGGTGTCTGTAGCGCGAGCTGTGTTTTGCTTCCCATTTAGGGCGCGAACACACGTGAACTGCTGAGAAGAGCACGCGCAAATGACGCCGCGAGCACTGGGCAGGGTATTCTCGAAGGCCGAGCGGTGCCGACGCGAGTGATGACGTCATGAGTGGGAGAGGCTTGGCGCAGCAACGAAGGTCCTGCCCGGCGCCTGGAGCCACAGTTCTTATATATGTACCAGTTGCGAAAGTCCGCTTCAGAAAACGGCCCGCGAGCGCCCCCCTGCTTCCTTGAAGCTGAGGGGAAAGCGTACTGGCGCGCCCCTAGGGGACAAGGACTGAACTTCGATAAACAAGTACTTAAGCACAAAGTTTTGTAAAATAAAGCTTACTTTTAGATTAGAGGACATTAATCAGGTAAAATAAACCTATGTATTTATGGTTTTTTCTGTTTATGACTTCAAGCAGCAGCCGTAAGCACTTCAGTACTACTTCATCTTTCTGCTGGCAGACGACAGGCTAGTCAACTTGCCCCGAGCTTGCCAAAGCGCAGAGGGGCAACCTAAGACCGGCTTTTGATGCACGGGGCCTATGGGAAGTTTCGCGACTAGTACATATCCAGAAACTCTGCCTGGAGCAGGAGCAGTATTAACGCAAGAAACTCCGAACGCCGATGGGGAGGTTAAGGGCAGCTTTCTCTCCCGGAGCACTGTAGATGGCGCGGCGATATGGCGCTATTACCCAGCGTTCCCCGTCCTCTACTGCCTGCTCGCACAGGCGGGCGCGTTCGAGGGACGGCTTTGTCGTCTGCTTTAGCGATGGTTGTTTTTGGCCTGTTCTGGCATGCTCGCGTCCATTGCGCGCTTGATTCGCACGGCTTCATTACCTTTTTCGACAGCACCCCCTGCGTAAACCGGACCCGACGAAATTATGTGGTCGCAAGGCAAAGATACATTAAGTGTTGGTTTGGAGGGCGGGAAGACAAAATGTATCGGCCGCGAGGCCCACCACTGGAGAGGCTGGCGCTGCGATCGTTTTGACGTCACTTGTAGGATCACCGTTCCTACCTTCCTGCACAGTTGGCTTGCAGCGCGTGACACTTAGCTTAGGACGCGCGTTCTGAAAGTATTTTCGTGTTAATTTCCGTCGTTTGAAGTTACTTCTCAATGCGTCAAGCGCAGTTTGACGTCATGGGGATTTTATAACCGTATCAACTGTGGTACATTCTCCGCAAACAACTTGAGCGTGGTGGCGTACGTGTGCGACCGAAGCGTAAGCTGCGGCTCGTTTCCCCGATCAACAATGTAGACTACGATGATTGCCAAGATAAGTTTCTAGATTTCTCTTGTTTGCAACAAATGTGTAAAGCAAGAAATCATGAAGCGTTTACTGCTCGCAGAAACGCTCCGCGCACACACCGCCGTGCCTGCCCGCACGGCCGACGGAGCAGCTCGAACCGACGCAGGTCGCGGCAGCAACAACTTGTCGCCGCTTTTTAAAATCAGGCTTGTTGTGGAAAAGTAATTCGACAACGGTGAATGTGGATGTAAAATTGTGCTAGGTAGTGTCATCAGCTGTGGTTTTCAAAGCGATGCTCAAATATCTGCCGCGATCTACGCCGACCGTCCCGAAGGTCGGTCCCGGCACCGCCGGCCCATTCACGCGCGGTGCGGCGAGCGGCCGAAGGATGTGTGCCTGCGCACAAGCATCGGCCGAGGCCGTGGCAGGTTCTTGATCATCGATCGCTTAAACAGGCGCGGATACAAACTTACACATACAAGAAAGAGGGTGACAGTGAAGTGAAAAGTTGTATTAGGGACTCTCATTCGGAACTGTAACGATAGCGGCGAAGAAATATCTACCGCGACGTTAAGCCTAAAGTTCCCAACATTCGATAACGTGCATCCGAAGCCGGTGGCGAGCGATTCGAGAAGACCCTTTCGTCGCGCGCGCGCGTGTTGCGTTTAGGTTCCCCCATCACTTTGGGGGCCCCCCAACGCTGGGTTCTCCTATTTTAAAACTTCCAATTACCCTAATTCATTAACGACGTGCTTCGCCTCGTACACAGCCGCGCATTCTGTGAGCAATCGTTAGTTTCATTGATGCTAGAGGAAGGCAGACTCACTGTAAACATAAAAGAGCCCACGTTAAAATTATCATTCCTACGCCGAAGTTCTAATGAAAACTAAATATAGCCATGTCCAAACCCGCTCGCAGGCGTTGAAAACTCGCGTTCGTATACCATTTATACATTGCAGACAAGTTGTCGCGAAAACTAAAAATATCAGCCGTGCAGAGTACAGGCTACGGCAGTGATCGTTAATCAAATCCGGGAATAACTACGAAAAACATTGTAGGGGTAAGAGGCACTGCTTAAGCCAAACTGCACATGATAGCAGTACTTTTAAGCATGCGCGGCGAAGCAATCCGATCACCGTTCTCACGTAGTCATTCACTTACCAGGCAAGGCGAGCAGTACGCGCGGTGCGCTCACAAGTGAGCGACGCGCTTCCGTCGCTGTTACAAGGTGTTTCCTTGCACACACAGTCTCGTACATGTCATGTCGCAAGCATTTCATAATTAATTTACAGTGTACTTTTCCCGGCATCAGTTGCATCGTCCGTGGCGTTAGCTGGCTGCGTACGAGCTGTGGGGCGCGGCGGTGTCGCCGGGAAAAAGCGAGTCGCTGATTGCTCGCCCGGATTATTCGGGTTGCAGACAACTTTTTAAGCGCGAATGCACTTCTTAAGCGAGCCTGAATCGTCCGCCGCCGTCGTCCGCATAGCAACAGCTGCGGGTGCGCGCGCTCCTCGTCTTCCTCCTCGTCTTCCCTAACAACGGGGGGAGATGGGCACGGGCTACTCTCCTCCTCCTCTCTCCGCTCAGTGACTGCGGGTGTTGGGCGCCTCCTCTCCACTTCGGGCGGGAGAGCTCTCGCTCGCGTAGCGGGCGCTCCGCATTCCGATGCGTGAGGGCGCTCGTGTAGCCCTCGCCGTAACGGCGGGCGCTACTCTCCTCCTCCTCTCTCCGCTCAGTGACTGCGGGTGTTGGGCGCCTCCTCTCCACTCCAAGATCACGATATCCACCGTAATCTAATCGCGCAATCAACAACCGTGCATTCGCACTTACACACTCTCCCCCTCGGGGAAGTGAGAGGGAATTTTTTTTGGGTAATTTGTATCAAATCCACAAGGAGCGGGGGGTGGGAAGGGGGGTACGGTGCCCCCCCCCACGCACACACGCACACGCACGCACGCACGCACGCGCGCACACACACACACACACACACACACACGCACACACACACGCGCACGCGCACGCACGCACGCACGCACGCACGCAGCCGCATACCCACAGGAAATGGGTTGTAGCAGACGACAACCCGACCCGGCGTCCAACAAGTGACGTCATTCGTAGGTGGCGTCACGGTATGTCCTCGGGGCCAATAGACCACCTAGACATCTCGCCGCTAGAGAAACGGTACCTTTTCCGCACTACTTGCAATGAATGGGACTCCGTTTTCTAAATTGGTCATACCAATTCGGTCGTGTTTTAAGAAGTATTACAAAAGGCGAAAGGAGCAACTCGATCTGATAAACAGCGATAGTAAAAGTTCCCTCAGCTTCCTCGCAATTCTCAAACTCACGAAAGTGACTAGTTTAAATCGGTATAAATGGGAATCACTAAGCTCGCATGCCGAATTGTTTCGGTGTCTGCGCTTGTGTCGCGCGGTAGTGTAGCTCCTAGCTAGCACATCAGAATGGCTAGGTTCCGCTGTATCATTGTGCGAAAGACGCTACTCTCCATTTTCTGCCGACGCACGGCCGGGCTACAGCGGCGGCGGCGGCGTCCGCCGCTTTATTTAGCCCGGCCGTGCCCGACGCCGCTGCGTTCAGAATGCCAGCCCCGCGAATTCCATGTAACCGCAGGCAGAATCTCTCGTTTCGCTCTTTGTAGAGCTACGTGCGGGAATTCAAAAGTCGTCGCATGGGCGATTGTTGCGGGTGTCGTGTAAAGCTTTGCTTTCAAACCACCTTCATAGCGTGGATTAGATCCAATTTTTCTTTTGTAGCGTAAGCTACACTGGCCGAGGTTGAGCGGTTTTGCGTGTGCCTTGAAGGGCCGTTCTGCGCAAGCGCAAGGAGCATTGGATTGGTTTTGATAGGATCGGATTGGACTGACTTAGATTGGCTTGGATTTCAATTGGATTGTGTTAGATTTAAATCCAACCCAACTGGAGTACGGGTGTGTAGAGAATTAGGTCTGAACATTCGCCGGTCTGCGCATTCCAGAGGAGGGACGTCATAGCTGCAGCAGACACACTGGCGCCGGCGCGTGCCTAGCTCTGCGCCACGGTTGCGCAGTAGCCAAGTCTTACACTGCGCCGGAGCCGCTTGATAGCTGTTTCGCGTGGCTCCAGGAGAGCCGTGCTGGGCATACTCGAGGAGCAGTGACTGAACTGGAGTGGACTGAACCGGACTGGACTGGATTGAACTGGATTGGAAATAGTTTTAGCAGCAGTAAGCATGATAATAAGCTAATCCTAGACAACCAGGAAACCTAAGAATAACCAGCTGAACCTTAGCTCATGCTACGTATATCCTGGTATAGCCGAGCTAAGCCACTGCTAATTTTTAAAGCGCAAGCAGTCTGGCGGCCGCTACTGCGGTTTGGCTGCGCAGTTGTAACCAATGACCGAAAGCAGACAGAACACGGCAGAGAAAAGTAAGGCGAAAGGTTGACACGGCGTGGGGGTACCCGAAGTCTACGACCAAGGGCCAGAGCCTCTACGAGGAAGCTATGGAGGCGGAATATCACCTGCTGAACGACCCATCGGTACACACGAGACACGGCACTTCCACGCAACGGGATACGAACCCAGACCTTGCATTCTGCAACACTACCACCGGCGTCCGCTGGCGGAACACGGGCGAAACGCTGGGCAGCGATCACTGCGTCCTCGAGATAACAGTGCCGCTGCGCGGCAAAGCGCCGGTCCCCCGCAGGCAAGCGATGACGGATTGGAACAAATACAGACAAGAGTTGGACGCTCTGACCGAGCAGATAGAAGACATCGACAAGTGGTCGCGTGAGCTCAACGCGGTGACACGGGCAGCTACAACGGAGGTGGAGGCAGACGAAGGGACCCCGCAAGTCGACAGCCACCTAGCACACCTGCTGGAGGCGAGGAACTCACTGAGGGCCCGGTGGAAGCGACAACGCCACAACCGGAGGCTCCGTAAACGCATCGCCCTACTAAACACCGAGATCGAAAAGCACAGCGAGGTGCTCTGCCGGCAGCAGTGGCAGGCGGTCTGTCATGAAGCGGACGGCCAAATCCACAAGAGCAGAACCTGGCACTTGCTCCGTCATCTGCTGGACGAGAGCAAGACGAAGGGGACGCAACACCACATCCTTGCCCGGACACTACACAAGGCGAAGCAGGAGCTCGGCGAAGCTGAGGTCCGCCGGCGCATCGACAACAAATACCTTCCATCCACCCCGCCGACCCCCCTCCCGAGTTACGCGGGCGAGGCTAACGCCAAGCTCGACGCCGACATCGAGGAGTGGGAGGTCCGGGCAGTCATTCAAACCATCAACTGCAAGTCGGCCCCGGGGCCGGACGGGGTGTCGAACAAAGCGCTGCGCAACCTCAGCGACGCGGCCATAACGGCGCTGACGGGTTACTTTAACAAGTGCTGGCGGGCGGGCAAGCTCCCCGCCAGCTGGAAAGAGGCCAGAACAGTACTGATCCCAAAGCCGGGCAAGACGCCGAGTATCGACAACTTGCGGCCCATCTCCCTGACGTCCTGCATCGGGAAGGTGTTGGAGCACGTCCTCCTAAACAGATGGCAAGCGTACCTGGAAGAAGAAGGTCTCTACCCCGACACGATGCTGGGTTTCCGAACCAAGCTCAGCACGCAGGACGCGATGCTGCTCATCAAACACGAAGTCCTAGACCGACCGGCCGGCTCCATGGACAACAGAGCGGTACTCGGCCTGGATTTGAAGAGCGCGTTTGACAACGTTCGCCATTCAGCCATACTTCAACAGGTCTCGCGCCTCAACATGGGGGAGCGCTCCTTCGCCTACATCCGCGATTTCCTCACGGGCCGCACCGCAAAGATAGTGGCGGGAGATATGGAGCTACCCAAGAAGAGTCTGGGGAGCACGGGAACGCCGCAGGGCGCCGTGATCTCGCCAACGCTGTTCAACATAGTCATGATCGGGGTTGCCCAACGACTACAGGGCATCCCGAACGTCGGGCACACCATTTACGCAGATGACATCACGCTGTGGATGTCCGGCGGCAGTGACGGCGAGATCGAGGCGTCCCTGCAGAGCGCCATCGACGAAGTCGAAGACCACCTGCAGGACACGGGCCTCACGTGCTCCCCGAACAAGTCGGAGCTGCTGATTATTCCACCGAAACGAAGAGGTCAGAGAAGCAAAACAGAACCCGACATCAACCTCCGAACTCGAGACGGGACGACCATACCGCGGGTGAAGACGCTGCGCGTCCTCGGACTGCGCGTCGATGCCCTCGGGCACAACGGCCTTACCGTCACCAAGCTAGAGACGAAGATCATGACGGCAATACGGCTAATCAAGAAGGTGGCAACACGGCACGGAGGGATGCGAGAGAACAACCTCCTGAAGCTGGTTCAATCATTTGCAATCAGCCATGTGGCATATGTGGCGGCCTTCCACGAGTGGTCGGCGGCCGAGAGCGGCAAGGTTGACGCTCTGATACGCAAAGCATACAAGATGGCACTAGGCCTCTATACACACACCAACACGACGCGACTCTTTGAACTAGGAGTCCATAGCACCTTAAGCGAGATAGCAGAAGCACAGCGCACAGCACAGCTTACTAGACTAACGCTAACCAGAACCGGCAGGTCGATCCTGCACAGAGTAGGTTGTCAGACGAGGCTGCAGGGAGAGGGAGACAGGGGACCGGTGCCACCGTCGCCTCCGCGGTCGTTGCCGCGCGGGCTGCTCGGCCTCATGCAGGTCCCGCCGGTCCCCAAGCACATGGATCCGGAAACGAACCGGGAACGCCGCCTGGCCAGGGCAAAGGCCCTCACGGCCGCGCATGCGGCAGACACTAACGCCTACTACGTCGATGCGGCGGCATATCCGAACCGCCAAGGCACGTACGCTGTGGCCGTGATAGCGGCGACCTCAGGGGAGCTGTACACGGCGGGCAGCGTGCGGGCCCAGGACCCGAGGCAAGCGGAGGAGCTGGCCATAGCGCTGGCCCTAACCAACCCCAAGTGTGCGACGGTGTTGTGTGATTCGCGCAGTGCTGTCATGAACTACGCCACAAACAGAGTGTCCTCGTGCGCGTCTAGGGTGTGCGGGGCCCTACCACAACGAACAATGCCGGTGACCATCAAGTGGTTCCCGGCGCACATGGGCCCGGTGGGAACGGGTGCCAACCGCAACGAGGGGGCAGACCGAGCGGCGCGCGTGCTTACCAGACACAGCGCTACCCCGAGCTCCCCCCCTCATCCTGCGGAAGGCGAGGAAGAAGATGAAGAAGACCACGTCGAGGCAACTCCAATCGACACATACAAGGAGGTGCTGGCCTGGTATCGGGAGGGCAGAAGAGCGTACCCGCCGCCGCACCGGAATCTTACCCGAAGAGAGGCGGTGCTAGTGCGCCAACTACAGGTGCGCGCGATATGGACGCCTGTGTTCGCCAAACACGTGTGCCCCGAATTATTCCAGACAGATAAGTGTGTGATGTGTGGTGACGGTCGCGCTACCATGCAGCACATGCTCTGGGAATGCCAGCAAACGGACTCAACCACTGCGGATCCGCTGCCGCCGCGCTTGGAGAGTGCGGTGACCAGTGCGGACTATGAACTACAGAAGATGGCTGCGCAGCTCGCGCTAGCGGCCATCGATCGCCAGCGGCCGAACTTGTCACCTCCCCACCAGGGAGGCCGGCGACAGTAGGTACCCCCCGAGGTTTGCGCAGGCCAAATAAAGACGTTGTTTCTCTCTCTAGCGAAAGCGTGACGGGGAAGGAAGCACGCGCTGCTATGCGTCATTTCTCTTACTGCTCTCCCCTCATAGACTCGCCAGATGCGACTCCTCCGTGCGTGCTCATGCGAGCCACGTGATTTTGCGCGGGAGGTTCGAACACAGGAGGAGGAGCAAACACAATTTGAATCAACATGCTTGGCGGTGGCGCGGTTGCAATGTGTTTTAGCATAGCGGGTGTCGTCCGCTAACGCTACGGCGGTGGATAGCGGGACCAGACTAGGCAAGGGCACACTTGTTCTGGTAGGGTGGATTAGTTCCGCGGGTCGCCCTTCGCCATGCCCCCGCATTCGATCCGGTGAGGCGCAACCTCCTCGCCCTTCTCGCACGCGCCTGCGCAGTCGGGTCCCGCAAACCCGCCGACGGTAGCCGCTATGTTCAAACTTCAAACTCTATGAGAGAGCCCCCCCCGCCCCCCCTCACACACACACACACACGCACGCACGCACACACACACAAACACACGCACGCCCACGCGCACGTACGCACGCATGTGTCGGGTCCCGCTAACCCGCCGCCGGTAGCCGCTATATTAAAACTCTATGAAAAAGCCACACGCACGCGCGCGCGCGCGCGCGTGTGTGTGTGTGTGTGTGTGTGTGTGTGTGTGTGTGTGTGTGTGTGTGTGTGTGTGTGGCTCTCTCATAGAGTTTTAACATAGCGGCTACCGGCGGCGGGTTAGCGGGACCCGACACACACACACTCACGCGCGCGCGCGTGTGCGTGCGTGCGTGCGTGCGTGCGTGCGTGCGTGCGTGCGTGCGTGTGTGTGTGTGTGTGTGTGTGTGTGTGTGTGTGTGTGTGTGTGTGTGTGTGTGTGTGTGTGTGTGTGTGTGTGTGTGTGTGTGTGTGTGTGTGTGTGTGTGTGTGTGTGTGGAAATAAGCGTTGGCAGTCAAGAAAACCTCGGAAAGCAAAGGGGATAATGTGGTATGTCATTGAAACAGATAAAGAATTTGGACAGACAGAAAGTGGAGAAAAAATGTCCGCCGGGTGATATTTTTTTCTCCACTTTGTCTTTCCAAATTCTTTGTCTGTTTCAATGACCTATCACATTCTCCCCTTTGCTTTCCGAGGTTTTTTGACTGCCAACACTTATTTCTGTCTTAATTCAACGAGCCCCTCATTTCCCATTCTGATTCCTCATCCATCCGTCCGTCCGACCGTCCATCCATCCGTCCATCCGTCCACCCGTCCATCCGTCCATCCGTCCATCCGTCCGTCCGTCCGTCTGTCCGTCCGTCCGACCGTCCATCCATCCATCCATCCATCCATCCATCCATCCATCCATCCATCCATCCATCCATCCATCCATCCGTCCGCCCGTCCGTCCGTCCGTCCGTCCGTCCATACATCCATACACACATACACACACATACACACAGACACATACACACATACACCCACCCACACATACACCCATACATACATACATACATACACCCGTACATACACCCATACACCCAATCCATACATACATCGTGTACATACACCCATACACCCAATCCGTACATACATCGTGTATGTATATATATATATCCCCTTCACCCCGTGTAGTCCGAGTGTCGATGGCTACCACCCCCCAAGTGCAGGAAACAAGAAATACCGGAACGTGAATACTCCAGAAAGTGGAGAGGAAAATAGCCCCGCCGGTAGCATAGTGATCACCGCACCAGCTGTAGGCCGTGGGTTCGGATCCCGCCCGGCGGGCATTTTTTCTCCACTTTGTTTCTTTCTTTCGAAATCATTTATCTGTTTCAATGACCTACCACATCCTGCCCTTCGCTTTCAGAGGTATTGCTCACTGCCAACTGCCAACTCTTAGTTCTGTCTTTCTATTCTTATGCGCTATATATATATATATATATATATATATATATATATATATATATATACCTGAATTATTCTAACCCCGCAAGCTAGCAATCTGCATTTACTCATGCTTGTGGTAAAACAATACACTCACATACTTAGGCACAGTATACAGCACACCACAGGCACCAGCTAAATATTCTTATGCCATTCATAATTCAGGCACTGACTGCACCATGTGGTTGTCTCAACTGTTATCCGGACACCCTAGTGGGCGTTAAAGTGACCAAGTTCTCAGACACCCTACAAAAATTTTCAATTAAAGAAAGCAAAAAAGGAAGGCAAATGCACAGCCCTTAAAGGTGCCCACAAGAATGTTTATTCCATGATTTCGTTCCAGGTTTGGACACAAAAAAAGTGCAGCATTCCAAGTACGCTGTGAAATTATACCGCTATTCATTCATGTCCATTTTGGCCTGACAGGTTCTCCCAGGCTTGTTTGAGACAAACGTACGTTATCACTGTCGAGGTTGCATATATTCTTTCAGAGCTCGTGCAAGGTTTACGGTTTCTGACTCAAAAACTTTGGTATTGCATGATTTCGGTAACTGCTGTTTCTTCCTTGACGGTGCCAGTTTGCGCGTCTTTTATTGAGTGGGCACACGGTTGACGACGCAAAGCCTTGCACTGGCCCTGCTCTAACATGCTAGCTCTTTTCATAGAAAAAGTGCAGCTAATCAGCCGTGGCAATGCTCACTTCTGATGGAGGTGCCAACTTGCTTGACAGCTGCAGTTTTGCCTTGTACAGAACCCTGCCTCAAGATCTCTAAAGTTATTCAACTCTATATCCTGTATCGGGATCTGATGAAGAAAATCGCGTCAGAAAATAATGAACTCACGCAGGACAGTCAGCCACAGTTTCAATGCTTGCAGATACCTCAACCCATTTCCCTCATGGCATTACATCCAAAGCTAATATACAACAGAATGCGTCATCAAGTATGGTCGTCTGTCATGCACAGCTCGTCATACAGGAAAGCCCTTCACTGAGTCAGAAAAAGCTTCTTTTTGCAGCAGTGATAAAATGGGCGACTGAGATAGCCATTCATAATCCAACACCCTAATATTCTGTGTCACCGTGCTGACAAGCAAGGTTGTTGCATAAGGTAACTTACCCGCCGTGGTGGCTCAGTGGCTAAGGCGTTGTGCTGCTGGTCACGAGGTCGCGGGTTCGATTCCCGGCCACGACGGCCGCTTTTCTGGTGGAGGCGACAAGCAAAAACTTCCGTGTGTACAAGATTTCGGCGCACGGTGTTGCGACCGGGTGGGCCGACCCGAGCCGAGCTCCGTGGCCTCCGACATACGAGTGGTAGCGTGTATGATGCGAGCGGCCAGCCGCTGTTGCAGCCGTGAAGAAGTCCAGAAGCCGTAGGCTAACGTAACTGTTTACGTCATAGCGAGAGGTGAGCCGAAGCCAAAGAGCAATGCCTCGACGGGCGAGGTTACAATACAGGACTCGAACAGAGTGACAGCATGGATTCGCTGCTCTAATAGGAAATGGATTACAGCGCTTGGGCATGTCTATTTATACCTAAAAGCGATAACGGTCAAAACGCCAACAAGCGGCAACACGCCACGAACATCACAGACACACACAACGCTCTTTCCAGAGTTCGTGACAGTCGGTAGCCTCGGCGTACGTTGAGTCCGAGAGAGAGGAGAGAGGAGGACTCCGTTGCGATCACGGGGCCTCTGTGTCCTTGGGCGGGTCTCGACGTGCCGCTGGCAACCGCCGGCGTTCGAAGCGCGTTGAAAGCGAGGCGTCTTGCCCGGCTTGTCGAACCTTGAATGAACATGGTGGCGCCTAACGGCTGAAAGGCGCACGCAGTGGCTTCGCCGCACAGCCGAGGAGTGATGCGGGAAAGTACGGCGGCGCTCGCCGATTCGTAACAACGGTAAAGGTTCCCTGGCGGTCAAAATTAATCTGGAGCCCTCCACTCCGGCGCGCGTTATCGCCTGCGTTGCGTCGGTGCGGTAAACCCTACAATCAAGCATATAAGGAAAACCTGTAGCAGCAACCGCTACTAAGCCTCGCTCATTGCACCAAATTACTTATGACTGCACGTAAAAAAAAACAGTTGAAATTGAAACGTTATTCTTGCAAACTTGCCAACACTACAGGCCACCCACACCTGCCTTATTCAATGTTCACGTGAGTGTAGGAGTATCCGTCACGCTAAACCACAGTACTTTCTTTTCTCTAGCTGCAGAATCCGTGTTAAAATCGATTGTCAGATGATTCAAGTAATTTTTGTGTGTGATCTTACGCTTGGTTATGACATAAAGTTACTACCAACAAAAGAGTGTTTGCATTGCTCTTCCAAAAAATGATTTCTCTTTTTATGCCCGGCAGACATGCTCTATGCTAAGGCAAACTCGTTTCTCTTCCATAGAGGAATGGCATTTTTTTTTATTGAATTAAATGGCCTGATCTGGTGACTGACAGTCCCCGATTGTTTGCCAATCCCTCATAATCATCCAAAATGGAATAAAAAACATTTAGGGTTCGAATCACGTCGCCGTCGGGGACCGCACTACATGCATTTAATCGTTCGATAGTCTCATAGTATCCTTTACATACCCGTGTGCGGCTCTGACCAGAAGTGCGGAGAAACGCAGGCGGGATGCGTTGCTTTTCTTGTCTTGCATGACGCTTTCTTTGAAAGACCTGTACCACGGAGCAAGATAAACAGGAGCGCCGACTTCGCTCTCTCCGGCGGGCCCTTAATGTCCATTACTCGCAGAGCACAATGTAGATGGCGCAGCGAATAAGCCGCCGGCGTTCCCCGTGCGCCGGCGGGTGCGTTGGTGGAACGCATTCCGTCGGCTTTTGTCATCTGCTTCGGCGACGGTAGTTTTGGGCACGGAGTGCTTTGGGCCTGCTTTGGCGCCGCTTCGCGTTCATTGCGCTCCTCCTTCGCACGGCTTGATTAACTTGTTCGACAGCACCTTCTGGGTAACCCGGACCCGAGGGAATTGAGTGGTCGTACGGCAATGATTGGTTAAGGATTGGTTTGCATGGCGGGAAAACAAAATTTAGAGACCACATAGAGACATATGGCTGCTATACAAACACTGCCTTTTGCGCAGTGCTTGCCGAAAATGCGACTCCGTTTTGTAACCAATGCGGCTGTGTTTTAACATGTTTTACAAAAGGCGAAGGAGCAACTGGTTCTGATCAATAGCGATTATAAAAGTTCCCGCAGCTTTCTCGCAGTTCTCCAACTTACGTCCAAAACAGAGTGTGCCTAGAACAGGGCCCGGCACTCACACGCTCATCAGAAAAGAACAGAAACGCGATAACATCACCCGCGACGGCCCGCGACGCAGCAATCTGCTCAAGATCAAGGCCCTGACAGTGCGGTCTTTTCACAAGCCTCCATTTCACGATATTTAAATTCGTCCGGACCCTATATCTCTGGGGTGATGACTCGCCGAAAGAAAAGGTTTAACGAGCCGGTTGTTTTTCTGGTCAGCCGCTTAAAGAAAAAAAAATTACGCCCACCTCCCCTCGCGGGAACCCTGGTGTGATACGACGCTGAAGGGGGTTTCATTGTGCGTGTCCGTTAGGTCGATTACTCGAATTGCGTGAGCAATCGTCGGGTAAGCGAGAGAGAGAGAGAGAGAGAGAGAGAGAGAGAGAGAGAGAGAGAGAGAGAGCAAGCGTAGCGCGGAGGACCGTCGACTTGAGAGACCGACCGGCTGGAGCGTGGCACTCCGCTTATATGCGCAGCGCGCCCGAAAGAGAGGAAACCGCGGAGAGAGTGGGCGCTGCACATGCGCTCAGCGCGCTTGCGCCGCGCGGAGCGCCGCCCACCGGCGGAGTGAGAGTGCGCTACGCCACGCCGTGGCCTCCGCGATCGGCTACCGGCGGCGCACCGTTGCTCCGGCCGTTCCAATCGCCCGGAGAGAGCGTAATCCCGAAGAGGCCGTTTCGCCGTTTTCCGCCTAAGGCCTAAGGCGCGTAGCCTTAGGCGCGTAGCTTAAGGTCGTTTTCCCTGGCGCGGGTGGGGGCAGAGGACGAAAACTCGGCCTTCGCAGCCTGTGTGCGCCGTTTAATAAAAAAGTTACCGCACACCAATGCAGGTGAAAGGTAGAAGTAGTTACCGGTGCTTTGAATTTTTGACGTAGACTATGCCCGGGGTGAAGCATAAGTGAATTCATTGCACAGCAGTATTCTTTTTTGTAGTCACGCACGGTTCCAAAACACAACACGTTTTCCGGTTTTATTTCTGAAAATATCGTACATGTTGTTTGGAACGAACAGAACGCATATTCCGTGCGTTCCAAGCAAGAACCAAATTATGGGAATTCAACCGACCGAAATCCAATCATTAGTAAACACGAAAATACCCCCTATGTCGTTTCCTTTTTTCTCCTTTAGACGTGCGGTCTTTGACAGATAGAGTAGATGACATGGCAAGACTACTTGAAACGTTTGGCGTAACTTTTACCGCGATACTATTAACAGAGACGTCGTATACTTCAGCATCTGAAGTGTATACTGTCCAAATGGGTGCCGGTATTTTTTCCGCAATAGGCAGGGTAAACGTGCTGGTGCCGTTTATTGGCTTGCATGCTTGCATATACAAACGTACAGACAGACTTCCAGTCTACCATAAATGGACGTGGTCTAAGTAACGTAATAAAAATCTTTACCCGAGTTACGATTAATATAGTTCTCCACATGATGTGTTTATTCACTAATATCCCGAACAACTTACTTACAGCCGATGTTGTGAATACAGGTATTAGTGATCAGCTTAACTGCTCACCGAAAAAAATAATGCCCTTAATATGTCATGACAACAAATTAGCAAATCTAGAAATTCAGAAACAGTCTTTTGAAAAAATACATATGTAGAGTCGATAGCGATATGCATGAAAGGCATCGCGGAATATCATGACTTTTATACTCACGGCAAATAATTTGGTAGCGTGATTGAGGTACTTGAAACCCCTAAGCATAATAAATAAAACGCAAAAATATGGTTGATTCGTACCCGTCAAAGCCTAACAGATTATTTGACTATCGTAGTCGCCTGCCTATAAACAATACACGAGAGCTTATCGGTATTACGCTGTTTTTGCGCACGCGCGCACGCACGCACGCACGCACGCACGCACACACGCAGGCACGCACACGCACACACAATGGATACCCAGAGCGCTCGAAACAACTTAAAAGGCAAAAAAAGCGTATGTTCGCGCAGCGATATCGTGCGAAAATGATGTAACAGCGAAAAAAGAATTCAGCACGCTGGCATTCACTCTGCCCGAGATGACAGAACCCTTCTCGGCATTCGCTTTTCAAGCAAACGACCACTAAAACTGCATGCAAAGGCAATCGTGGGTGTTAAGCAACGTACATTAAACAACTTTGTACCTGTAGGATCGAGTCAAAACACATAGACCATATATTCAAGTTTTCTATCCCTAAGACGCGACAACGAAGGTTGATTTACAACTCAAAGCGCAGGCAGCGTCGGCCAGACGAGCCTCGCTTCAACCTTAGGCTAACGGCGCCGCCTCGCGGCGTGTGTCGGAGTTAGCAAAATTACACCGCTTCCCTTGCTTCCGCGCCGAGTGGGACGGCCGGAGCAACGGCGCGCCGCCGGCTGCAAATCGCGGAGGCCACGGCCACGCGCCCACAGATGTTGGGCGAGAGTGTTCGTTATCGGAGATAGGAGAGGGGGTGAGCGGAGGAGAGACGCAGCTGTGCGGACGCGGATGCCGACGACGACTGACGCAGGACAGGGCCGCCGGCAACAGATGCTCCTCTCAGCGTCGCATGTAAAACGCCGGGAACCCTGGTAGGCCCAAAATTGCAGCCATACAAATCGCAGCATTTTATTTGGAGTCCGCAGCGTTATCGACGAGATAACACGACCTTAGAGCGATAGTGAATATCGGGCGGGAAGTTGCGGCATGAGTTTACATTGAAGATTGCGTTTGATATTTTAGATGCGACGCTGAGAGGAGCACCTCTTGCCGGCGGCCCTGTCCTGCGTGCGTCCGTCGTCCGCATCCCCACTGCTGCGTCTCTCCTCCGCTCGCCTCCTCTCCTCTCTCCGATAGCGAACACTCTCTCCCAACATCCGCGTGCGGCGCTGCACGCGACTGCGCACTGTGCGCATGTGCAGTACTCTCTCTCTCTCCGCGGTCTCCTCTCCTTCGGGCGCGCTGCGCATAGAAGCGGAGTGCCGCGCTCCGGCCGGTCTCTCAGTCGACGGTCGTCCGCGCTTGCGCTTGCGCTTGCTCTCTTGCCGTACCCGACGATTGCTTGATGCGACGCCAATGGAACCCCCTTCAGCGTCGCACCACAGCAGGGTTCCCGCGAGGGGAGGTGGGCGTAATTTTTTGGGTGCCTTATCAACCTGACAGTGTTTTTGTACACCTAATACAACAGGGCAGCCGTACAATTCAGTTATTGGCACAGAAATGTGCATCATTGCCGTTTGCCGATGAAGACTCCGGGCGACCCTTGTAAGCGTTGTTCGTGCGCAGAAGCACCATAAATAATTAAGCACGCGGCCGGAGAGCAGGCTAATAACAGAGGGTAATTTTTGCGCTGCATCGATTTGTCGCAAGCAGAATCACGCTAGACTGTATGTTGTGGCGTTCCATATTACTCATGCGCATCCTTTGGTGCTTCTGAAGTCGTCGTCGTTCAGTTCCGTCTTACATCTGCTGGGTTAGTACAATATTTTTAGCGGGTCTTCATAATGTCAGAATAAACGCTCCCTGGTAGGGAATAAGCGATCGCCATGTAAGCGGTGGGGTGCGATTATCGGTGCCGTGTACTGCGGCCGCGCACGGGTGTTTAAATTCCGCGCGTGCACGCATGCCTCCTGCATAGTAGGACAGGCATGAGACAGACGTCGCTGCGAAATAAAAGACGCCTCTGGGGAGAGCGAAGAAGGGAAGAGTCATGTAGAGAGGCAGAGCGACGAGAGGGCGAACGAAGGATGAAGAGAGCAAAGGGAAAGCTGGGCGGCCGGTGGCACAGGGACATTATCGGCCCGAGCAAATGATTTTTTCTGGGACACAGTCGGCGCTCCTCTTTATATCTTGCTAGAGTTCCTGTATATCGCGTAGCGCAAGAGTTGCGCGTCTGATTGCCACATGCCACGGGTTCCAGTTCGCCAGAAAGCCCGCTTTCAGTGCTGCGCACAGTCAGTTCTACTCAACTTGTTATCGGCGGTTGTGGTAGCGGCGGCAGCGGCAGCCGCACATTTGATAAGCGGTCCAACATCGCGCGCCAGTTTTTGCCCGGCCGCTGCTCGCCACTCCTCGCTGCTGCCACAGGCGCGGCGGCCAGGCGGCAGCTTTTTCACGCGAGAAGGGTGACTTCCCCGCACGACCTGGAACTCAAGATGGCGGATGGACGCTCAACTCTGCTCCCCTAGAGGAGCTATTCGCCGCAAGCTCGACATGTAGGTGGCGACAGCGTCGCGCTGCTAGTGTGGATGCTCCGCTGAGCGGCCCGTAAGAATACACACTGGGGGCGCGCTTCGTGCCTTTTTCCCGCCGTATGTGCGCACGAAAGGTGCAGACAAGAGTGGTATGCTGTAGTTCGGTTCCTCAACGTTCAATGCATAGCATGGAAGCGGCAGTCAGTTTTCATTACTACGCCAAAAAAGCGACGACTCATCGGGAATCTCAGAATGGCCGTAATTGTCACAATGAACTTGTACGCAGTGGCTCGTAGCAAGCTCGATCTTTCCAGACGGTGGCTTTGAGCCTTCAATAAAAGCATAAATAGAAACAAATCAGGAAGCCTCGATATCTGAAATTCAGTTTACAACGGCAATCTCAATCGCTTTCACTGGTAGCATGACGCATTCTTGCATTTGTGGGATGCCCTGAAATAGTAACACTATTTAACTGCCCCTGAAATTCTTTCTAAGAGCTTACGATATTTTTTGTGTGTTCAAAAGGCAACATAAATTACTGAATTTTGGTCAGCGCAGAGATATAAATGTAACCGCTCTAACTGGTCTTTTAAATAAAATTTTAACGACTCTGAAGGAAGGTTTGATGAATAACGGTTTCGGATCACTTATTTACGGCTTTCGTCGCAAGTGAACTTGCGAATTGAATTGTCAACGCACGCAGTACAATCAACATCTCATGTTTAGCTAGGCTTTCGCAAAGTGACAAGCAGGCTTACAGTGTGCACACCAAGCTTCTGGGACCTCACAGTGAGCACAAATTTTCTGTTATGGCTGCTCTGCTGACCATTTGCGTTCCTTTTAAAATCTAACAGGTGCCTGCAACAGCGAGATGTGTTTGCATTCTTGCGTATAAGGTCGCTTACGAATCACAAAGATGGCAATAAATGAAGTTGCGCTGTTGCAAACATTTCCTTATTATTTCTCGTTGCGAATCAGCGCAACGGGTTCCCGGTAACTACTTTGTTTTGTAAACTGAATATCGCCTTTGTCTTGTCATTTAATTCTTGAGGATTGGTTAAAAAATCAAATTCTGTGCATTTAGTTTTTTTTTCGGGATATAGGGGGGGGGGGGGGGGGGTCCTGCCAACGTTGAAAGAGCAGCGAGAAGAGAACGCATGTAACGCGAAAAGCCAAAAAAACTATGGTTATCATAATTACTTACAATCGAAACTACACTAGGCGTCGTGTTCGGTAGCGGTGAAAAAGCAGTACGTATTTTCAAAACTGATTAACCCCCCTTTGGTCTGGGATTGTCCAGGAATTGTGCTCGCCTTTTTCAAAATTTTATTGAAACCAAGCATTGTGGGAAAAATTAAAAAAAAAAACAGCGAGTCATGCCACACACCCCTCACACATGTGGGCAACAACGTGCATTATATTACGCGTTTTCTCCTCTTTCTTTAAACTTCGGTCCACGTTAAGACGTTACCATATTAGGCATTCGGTTATGCTGAGTGAGACACGTTTCTGGACAAGGTGATTCATGTCGGATTTGAAAATGATATATAAAAATGTGACACACGAAATGCCACATGACAGACGCAAACTCACAACTGCTTAATTTTACCGAAAAATCCCCCTAAATACTTTTGCGCATCCATAGAAACGTATTTTAAATAATACGTAAAATTAGCAACTCGATACAGTTGAATAAATGTTTATTTCTCCTTCTCAGTATAAACAACGACTGCCCAAAAATGGTATTTATTTTAGAAAAGGTACGGGAAGGACACGATCACACAGGCGCTTGCGGGTGTAAAATACGTGTCCGGTAATGTATGGGTGATAGCGCACGGGTCGTGTGCATTGTAAATGTTTTTGTTTCTTCTTTCTATAAGGACACAGAGCAATTTTACAAGGGTGTGGAATTTGCACGCGTATGCACTGGTCTTGTCGCTTCTTACCCGTTTCGCGTAGTAAACTTTTATCCTTTAAATAATCACCACGCCACCTTCAAAAAGCACCCTTCGACATTCCCGAAACGGCAGACGACTGCACTCAACAATAAGAAAAGTGCAATGTGTGGAAGCAATGTTTATAACTCGTTTTACACTCAAGCGGAGACCACGGCGAAGATGTTTCGTGGAATTAAACCAGCGCATTAACCCGCAACGGCCGCTGATTATTGCGTTTCTAGAGGAACTGCGTAAGCAGAGGTAACTATGTCATTGCTTACTGCCAAACGAGTACACATATTGGTTGTTTTGTCGTGTGCAGCACGCGTCCTGCACCGCACGCAACGTGAAAAAGCAGACGACGCGAGAGCGCCATCCACACTAAGAGCGGTTCATCCCGCCGCCGCCAGGTTCCGACTGTGTTCGCGCTCGGGGCGAATACACAGGAACTCTGTATCTTGCTCCGTGACCGGTACCCTCTTCCCCGAAATCCTCTACTTTCCTTCCCGCTTCCGTCTGACTGCGCTGATTTTTGCTCGCGTGAAGTAAGCCTCAGATTGCTTTGAAACGACGCCCCGCGCGGTAAACCAGTTAATCTCGAATGCCCTGTTACGAACCGGAATACAAAATGATGCGAATGCATGCCCCAGAACCCACAAACAAGTAAAATTAAACGACAGTGTGCGCTTTTTTATCTGCCCGTGTGTGTACAGTCATGGATAATTCAAATACGAACCACGGAGCACACGGCCGAAGATAGCGGTGCCGTCACCTGGCAGCGGCTGTTGAAAACGCACTGGTATGCGCAGTTGAGATGACGGAAGCGAGGCTGCATGTCCCACTGCGATATGTTGCCCTCTGCTCACTCGCGTACTTGCCTTGTCGCTATGCCGCAAGAGCGCTGCAAGCACTGAAAGTACTACCAGCACTACCGCCGCTGCAGCAGAATGTGTTGGTCGCGTTGAGAGCAATTCGACGCATAATTGCTTGCAACTGCGGCCAGTGCTCGCGTGGGAAACGTGTACACGCTCTCGTAAGGCATACTGTTGAGCTATTCATGCATTCTTGAAGAAAACAAGCGCACAGAGATGGAGACAAAAAAAAAAATTACGCCCACCTCCCTTAGCGGGAACCCTGGTGTGATGCGACGCTGAGGGGGGTTCAAGCGCAAGCGGAGAGCAACCGTCGACCGAAAGGCCGTCGGAGAGCGGCACACCGGTTATATGCGGAGCGCGCCCGAAGGAGAGGAGACCGCGGAAGAGAGAGTACTGCACATGCGCCGGCGCCAGTGCGTCTGCCGCGGCTATGACGCAACACAATCCAACACAATCCACTTTAATCCAATCCAATCCAATCCAATCCATTCGAATCCAATCCAATGCCCCTCGCGAGAGAGGGGCATCGGAGAGGAGAGGGGGTGAGCGACGGAGAGCGGCGGAGAGCGCAGCTCGCGCGGCGAGGAGAATGGGGGAGGGGCGGACGACAACGCCGACGACGCTGCATGGACAAGGCGAGTGAATGAGATGCAGTCGCATCTAATAAATGCAAGCCGCCTATCTTCTAATGGTACTGCATTGTTTTGCGTTTGTGGTGCAGAGCTGGCCGTCAAGAATGCGCCTTCGTTCAACGGAGTCATGGCTGAGTCATTTGGCGGATTCGGTGTTTGTGGCAAACAATAAATATACCACCAGAATTCGTGTCCAATCATATAAATTAACTGCAAGCATTTATGGGCTGGGAAAATTACTGGCAGAATTCTAATATTTACAAAAATTAAGAAGATATGCAGGTCCAATCATTCTATAGGCCAATTGCCCTTGCGCAACAATTTTGGCGGCGCGATCTTTTTGGTTGTTTTTTAGATGCGACGCTGAGAGGAGCATCTCTTGCCGGCGTTCCTGTCCTGAGTGCGTCCGTCGTCCGCGTCCGCACAGCTGCGTCTCTCCTCCGCTCGCCTCGTCTCCTCTCTCCGATAGCGAACACTCTCTCCCAACATCCGCGCGCGGCGCTGCACGCGGCTGCGCACTGTGCGCATGTGCAGTACTCTCTCTCTCCGCGGTGTCCTCTCCTTCGGGCGCGCTGCGCATAGAAGCGGAGTGCCGCGCTCCGGCCGGTCTCTCAGTCGACGGTCGTCCGCGCTTGCGCTTGCGCTTGCTCTCTTGCCGTACCCGACGATTGCTTGATGCGACGCCAATGGAACCCCCTTCAGCGTCGCATCGCACCAGGGTTCCCGCGAGGGGAGGTGGGGGTAACTTTTTTTCTTGACAGGCACCCCAGTGCTTGTAGAAATCTGCGAAGCGGGCATTACTGAGAATGGTTTGGGCGTGACTCAGTTGTCCATCGTTATTTTCTCAAGTTATTGCATCCCTCATGCAAAGCTATGTCGGCAATATGACGCTGTTATATACACACGGGGAGCAGGCGCTCGTGTGAGCTGAGTACACAGTGGCCGCAGATGCTATCTCGCGCCGCATCGCTAACAATTGTTTTCAGCGCTCTTGCGGCATGGCGACAAGGCAAGCATGCGAGCGAGTAGAGGGCAAAATTTCGCAGTGGGACACGCAGCCTCGCTCCCGTCATCTCAACTGCGCATGTCCGTGCGTTTTTCACGGCCGCTGCCAGGTGGCGGCACCGGTATCTTCGGCCGTGCGCTCCGCGGTTCGCATTTGAATTGTCCATGACTGTACGTGCGGTGTGCGGCATAGGGGACTTCGGAGTTACCCTATTCTAAAAGTTTGACAAACACATCGACTGATGACAGACGACTTACCAGGGAGCTGTCCACAGGTATCGCCGTTTCCAAATGCTGTTAGCGCCCGTTCCTCGCATGACAGGGCCATATGAAAATGCTTCCAATTGGAATTACTCGTCCTTCTCAGATAAGAAAAAAAAAAAACGGTGGCCCAAGGCGAGGCTTGAAGCCCCGGCAGCACCGAGTTCACTGACCGCTCTTCGTTGTTTACTTCCGGCCTTCACAGTCCAGCCGTGCCGGCAGGGAAGTTTCGTCGCTGCAGTCGGGTGCGTTGGTGCGCTGGCACGAGAATTTAAATCGTCTATATGCGCACAAGCAAGCCGAGCAGATGAACATTGGAATTGCTGCAACGGCGAGCACGTCTCTCTGTTAGCAGCAGAGTTTGGTAACAGCTATCCCCCAAATATACAGATTGAAGCACACGGCCGCGTTATCTGCCTGTGAACGCGCTGGCTGAATATCTATCCGGGTATATTTACGGTATCGGTTTTGTAGCTGCATGCAACCGTCGCGTCCGGCTCACTCGTTCTAATTAGCATTAAGCCACGGTTAAAGTGCTGATAGATTTAGTGCTAATACATGGAAAGAACACAAGACACATGGCGGCCGTCCGCTTCACACGATTACCACATCTGGGGAGTTTTTTGCTAGCTTGGGAACAAACCAGGCAGGAACTCCATTAAGGAAAGGGTAAATAACTTCGAAATTCTATTTTTTACTCCTTATATTGGTTACTGGGATAAAATGCTGTTTATCCAAAAATTCTACGCCATACCTAGGGAGTAAATGTTTGTCTGTAGGGAGTTTCTGCACATGACCTGTTGAAAACTCCCTTTGCGGCTAGTTTTCGTTTGCAGTGAAGACGTCCATACATGCAGTAAAACTGCAGACGATGCACGCCATCTGCATGGTCCGGCGAGGGCGTACATGGTCGGAAAATGCTGCTCATTGCAGGCTACGATGGCTCAGGCGCCCCAGCCGGGTCCTTCAGCCGGTCCAGTTGTCGCGACCACTTCGCGGCCGCCCCCGGGTAACGCAGCAGCTGACGTCATACGGGAAGACCTGAACATGATCAACGACGACGACATCGTACCCGTGGAAGTGATGACTATGGGCAAGCCGATTGAGGAGAGAAACCTGGTGTGAGTACCCCTTTTCTGAGGAGATGGCACAAGTGAAGCGGAGGAGGACCTTTAGGAAGGTTCTCAAAGATACGTGTCTTTGCTGACCCGAGCTCGTTCTCTCCGGCACCCACATTGAGCAGCGGGCAAAGGGCGGCATGATGCTGGGCCCTTTCCAATATATTGTAGCAATATATTTATTTGCTGCCCATGTCTTCAAAGGTCTATGCAGGCAAAACGAAAGTTTGGTTCATTCGAAAGATTGCCTCGTTATAATCATACTGACACCACTGTTAACATGCACTTCCCTCAAATAAGCTACGCAATTAAGAAAAAAAGGGAGTGGCCGTGTGACCCACTAGCTCGTTTTCCGCAACAGAAGCAGAACATATGATGTCATATGTGCAGCTCTGCGATTGGCTGAGGCCGGAACGTCGCTCAAATAAGCTACGTAATTAGGAAAAAAAGGGAGTGGCCACGAGACCCACTAGCTCATTTCCCGAAACAGAGCCTATGATGTCATTCGTGCCAGCTCTGCCATTGGCTGGGGTCAGCAAAAGCATACACGAATTAGGCAGGGCCTATAAGCTTGCCGAACAATCGATTTGCGCTTACATGTGGAGCAAATTCTTTTTATAGCAGTAGGAATGCCGGGTGGAGTGGCTGGCGCGCGCACTTTTATGAGTGCGCGTGCTCGTCGCTCCTCCACTGATCTTGTGACATCATTGCAGACGTCATGAAAACCCAGGATCTGGTTGGTAGAAACAAAGTTTTGACTTAAATTTAATACTTTCTCAGTTAATAAAGCATCGTTTTGCTTCAAGATAGGCGCTACAAAACACGAAATCTTTCGACTAAAAGAAACTTGTATTTTGTCTGCATAGCCCTTTTAAAGAGGCAAAGGCGGGCGTTTATTAAAGGCGGTCCCAGCGTTTCGGAGCTGCCCCGGCTCCTTTATCAGGCTCGACCATAAGCAGCAGTAACATAAGGTGGCTTCTTTCTTCTTTCACTCGTTTCTTGCCCTTGCACGTCGGAGGCCGTGCGCGTAAATAGCGGAAGAACACGTAGAGGTCTATGCAGCCCTTCCAGAGCCCTTTGTATGTGCCAGGACACCAGGTTGATTCTTTGAGTAATTATTTTCGGTGCCAATGACCTCAGCACCGTAAAAGTCAGTTATGTCGTCAGCTGATTCGCAGTGTTCCGCAAGTGCACTGTGCTTAATGTCAGACTTGCGGATGTCGTTTTTCTGCTGTTGTAGGCGTTATGGGAAATTCCGATTCTCGCCGACGTAATTGGCTGGGCATTGTGCGCAAGTAATTCTGTAAACGACCTTTTGGACTAAAGGAAGTTTACTTTTAGACCTTTGGCCCAAAAGTATTTGCCTATTTTTCAAGTTAAACCCAACCAGACAAAGTTCCGTCGAACATGTTCACATTGATGCATTTGTTTTGGGAATGTAAACGACCTTTTGGACTAAAGGAAGTATACTTTTGGGCCTTTGACCCAAAATTATTTGCCTATTTTTCGAGTTTAACCCAACCAACAAAGTTCTGTTGAACATGTTCACATTGATGCATGTGTTTTGTGCAATGTATATTCTAAAATAGGCGTTCCTTAGGGTTTAAAAGGGTACAAATGGTTCAGTGAAGAGCCCAAGAAGCGCTCCAACAGCGAGGAGGTCCTGTGCCCGATGTGATTGATGACAATGACTGCTTTTCTACAAGCGCACTCCTTCGTAACCATTTTTGATGTGTCGGAGCCCCGACCACCGCAGCTGTCATTGCGCGCTCTGTCATCGCCACCGTGTAACAGCGGAGCAGTTCTAGCTGGCCATAATCTGTGGCCCGTAACGCATTAAAAACCCACCCGCATCTTCCCACGGGGGAAACTCGAGTAAATGCGTCGCAGAGTGGTGGGGGTATCGCGTTAATGTTGCGTAATTGGGTATTGTTTGGGAATGCTTAATTGTTATTTCGTCTTTATTAGTCTTATTTATTGAATGAAGGAGAAGCGAAGGCAAGGAGTGTAAAGTTAAAGTCTGTCTTTATTGCTTGGTGCCGTCAAGCAAAGCGTCAAGTCAAGCGAAAGCCAAGCAAAGACGCCCTTGACTGAATTCCGAACGCGCGCTCCGCCGCTTATATACACACCGCCCGCATTCGAGGGAGAGGAGTACGGGGAAGAGACGCGCATGCGCACACTTCCGTACACAAGCGCGCGAACTTTCCACGCACCCACCACGCCGTTATCACGAGTACACGCCCTGCTGCCGTTACTGTTGAGCGCGACGCAGCGCACGGGTAGCTACGACGCATGCGCGCACAGACGCGCTCCCCCCGCACCGCCGCAGCTGTTGTTGAGAGCGACGGAGCGCACGGGGTACACGCGCTCCTCCCGCACCGCCGCACCTGTTGTTGAGAGCGAGGAGGGTACGGGGGAGAGACGCGCACCTGCGCCTCGACGCGACGCGCATGCTCAGTGAGCGTGTGGAGGGTGCCGACAACATCGACGAGTGACATCGCGAGCCTAAGAAATCCTCCGCATTTAAAAATAGCAAGAAAATGCAGAGTGCTTGTGAGCGCATGCCTCGCGGTGAGCAACGACCGTCCCCGGATCGCGAAGTGGCTTTAGCAAAAAAAAAAAAAAAAAAAGAAATTGCCGCGTATCTGCTCCTTTCGTTGTTAATTCCGGCGAAAGACGATAGTCGACTGGCGCTCCTGGCAAGTAAATGCCTCCCTTCCAGAGGTCGGTGAACTCATTCATGAGTCCGCTCACTCAGACTCATTTGGACTCGAACTCACGCGTGAGTTAGAGTTTAAGTGAGCGCGAGGCCAGTGTGGCATGGTGAGTTTGATCTTGAGTGAGTTTGAGCCGAGTGAGCCCGATTGAGTTTGAGCACGCCTGAGATCTAGTAAGTTCTGAGTACATTTTGAGTTTGAGCCCATTTTGAGTTTGAGCCCATTTTTAGTTTGAGTCCTGTAAGGTCCACTTATGAGATTAGCGGCCAGGTGCCCGGGCTCCGCGTGAGAACGCGCCGCTCTGTCTGGCGACGTAGCACTGCCGACACTGCGCTGCAACCACCGCTAATTCGTCGCGGCGTGCGCGGGAGACGGATTGTCTGGCCCTCCGCATTCCGCAAGGATAATCCCCCATTGAGAAGGCAGATTGCGGCGCCGGATTCCAGGAACGCCTGCCGGACCCGCTGGGATTACCGGTGTGTCTCTAGTGTTGTCGCGCCCTGGTCAGCATGACGCACAGTCGCGTCTTTCGCGCTCATCCCTCGGGGTCGTACGCGTTTTCTGGCCCGCGGGCGGTCCGTTGACCTCAGTTAGCGGCGCCTCATTGAATATTCCGTGACGTGCTGAGTGACAGCTGTCTACGTGAATTCGGGCACTTCCATACGCGTGTACGAACGCTACAGGGGCGTTCCCGAGAGAGGGTGATCTCGAGGTTTTAAAAGGCCGAACTTGACCGTTGGAAAGGGTTCTCGTCTGAGCGCTGAGCTGGCAGTTCCCGGCGAGACAAGGAGTCTCGACCGTTAACGCTAGGTTGGGATTTAGGAGCCCCCTAGTCGAGGTTAAGATCGCGTCGGAGGTTCAGGGTGCAGCGCCGCACCGGGCAACTAGACGGATCTTGCGGCGAGACAGAGTATCGGCCGTCGTTTCTCGAGCGGTTTGTGTACGCTCCGAGAATAGGAAGAGTTAGACGAAGTTGAGGAGCTCGAGTGATTTGTGCGCACTCGGAGCTAGCGTCTAGCTGAAGTTTGCAGTTTTTCCTTTATTATTAATTTACCCAGTTTTCCCACTGTAAATAGCTGCATATAAACCATTCGTCTCATTTAATCAACCCCAACGCCTTGAGTTCGTCAATTGGACCGCCGCCTCCAAGAACTTCAACACCATCGCCCTGGCAGCCTCCTGCCAAATCAACCGGAGCCTGGGCGATTGGGTTCCTGATCGACACCGGACTTCGGGGAAACGATCTTCACTAGTCCATTTTGAGTTTGAGCCAATTTTGAGTTCTGAGTACATTTTGAGTTTGAGTCCATTTTGAGTTTGAGTCAATTTTGAGTTTGAGTCCATTTTGAGTTCTGAGTACATTTTGAGTTTGAATACGTTTTGAGTTTGAGTACATATTGAGTTTTGAGTACATTTTGAGTTCTGAGTACATATGAGTTTTGAGTCCATTTTGAGTTTGAGTACATATGAGTAGCCTAGCAGGCAGCTATGGTTGGCTGTTAAGTTTCATGCGTCGCTGTGGGCTCGGAATTCAGGTTACCTGCGGGTACGGCACCATTCGCGATCCGCGTAATCGGTTGGGAGGGAGGGGGTGTCTGATTTTTTTTACTTTCTTGTTGAATTTTCATGACCCTAAGCACTTGCTGTATACCAAGTTTTCGCGGCTGGCGCGTGAGTGATAATTGACTGGTGAGGTCATAAAAAAGGTTGTCTTAACTTTTCCTCCTGATGGATCCACTAAGAGGGTGGGAAAGGGTGGTGGGAAAGCACACTGCGGCGCTTGCTTGCTTGTTGTTCGCCTGCTTCTGTTAACGGCTTGAATACTAGGGGTCACAAAGGAAAAGGTGAGAGCCCGGGGGAAAAGGGGGTGGGGGCTGTCCCTTCTGCTGTTTCAAATGAATTAGCTGAATTGACTGGGCAACGCCCCTATAGACAGAATAATGACATCATTAGATTGGGTGAAATGTCAAACTGATGACGCTAAGGTGTGTAAGGTATCAAATGAAAGGTCCCGACTAACGGAATCACGCGGGGTAAATAAAAAAATGCCTCCCGATTGTAGTCATCAGGCAGTCATAATGAGTCATAGATTGGGTTAAAATTCAAAATGACGCTGCGAGGGCATGTGGGGAATCAAATTCAAGGTCTCTATGTGGGGAATCATTCGGGACGAACATGAGATATGGATATATCATGACGTAGTCATGGTAAGTCAAAGATTCGGTTAAAATTCAGGTTCATGATGCTAGGGCGTATCAAATTAAAGGTCTCGATGAGGGTAATCACGTGCTTCGTGATTATTATCATGACATAGTCAAAATGGGACATAAATTAGGTTAAAATTCACAATGATGCCACTGGATGTCCGGGGCATCAAATTCAAGGTCTCGATGCGGGGAAGCATTCGGGACAAAATGAGTTATGGTTATATAATGACGTAGTCATGGTTAGTAATAGATTCGGTTAAAATTTAAGTTCATTGCGCTAGGGCGTGTGGCGTATCAAATTAAAGGTCTCGATGAGGGTAATCACGTGCTTCCTGATTATTATCATGACATACTCATGGTGGGTCATAAATCTGGTTAAAATTCACAATGACACCACCGGGAGTGCGGGGCATCAAAGTGAAGGTTCCGATGAGGGAAATCACGTGGGAAAAAAATGCGGTATGGCTATATCATGAGATAGTCATGATTAGTCATTGATTGGTTTAACATTCAAATTTATTCCGCTAGGATGCGATGGGTATCAAATTAATGGTCTTGATGAGCGGAATCACGCAGGAGAAATACAAAAATTCTTCCTGGTTATAACCATGAGATAGTCATGGCGAGTCTTATATTGGGTTAAAATTCGAAGTCACCCCCAGGGCGTGTAGGGTATTAAATTTACGGTCTTGACGAAGGGAATCACGTGGTACAAATAAAAAAAAGCTTCGTGGTTCTAATCATGAGATAGTCATTATGAGTCATAGATTGGGTTAAATTCAAGGCGAGGCCGCTAAAGCATCTGGGTTGTCAAATTGAAGGTTTCAGTTAGGGGAATCACGTCGGGCATTTAAATAATGCGTCCTGGTTACAGTCATGAGTCATGGTTAGTTTGACTGGTATGAATTCCATATGATCCTGCTAGGGTGTGTGGGGTATCAAATTAAAGGTCTCGTCAAGGGGAATCACGTGGGACAAATATAAAAATGCTTTCTGATTATAGTTATGAGGATATAGCAAATCGTATCTTTCTTTAATTGCTGGGTAGGGTTTAACCAAAATTCCCTGCCAACCCGTAAGGCAGTTGTGCTATATACATGCGAGGGCTTGTCCAGAGATGTCCATCAACGCGGTATATAGTAATAGAAATATTGGCGTCTAATTGCTGAATCATCGAGGCAGGATGGCATGGGGTAAGAACAAAAGCCATGCCGAGCTCTCGAACGTAAATCACCAGACTCAAAAACTCTCTGCTAATAGCTGCCATTCAAACGCTACTTCCTCCATTTCCCCGTTTCCCAACAAGCAAATCCTTCGACACATATGGCGTTGTGGAAATTGTGGACGACCATAGGTAACAGGGGGCATAAGAGCTCATCATAAAGGCGAATTTCACATTTGTTTATGAATAAGCCTTGCGGCCGCGTTTCGTGTCCGTAATTTCCTTCCCACAGTGTACCAACGTGCACTCGAATCCAGAATTGGCCAATTACATGTGAGACATTAACTCCTTGCTAGAGTGTAGGAGATAGAGAGGCAACAGAGCCACCAAGGCATAAACAGACATTGTGACAGAAGGAAAACACTTCAGAAAAATAGGCAAGCGCAGTTTGTGTGTGCGTTCGAACTGATTTTATTACAATTCGAAATCAGGGCAAGATATCAAAACTATCACATGATGACAATGTAAAGGAAAATAATTAACTCGGGCTCTGCAGTTCTCCAACGACTACGTCTCAAACACAATGAGAGAACAGATGACTGACGCAACACACACACGCACACACACACGCACACGCGCACACACGCACACGCACACACACACACACACGCACACACGCACGCACACACACACACGCGCAAACGCACGCGCAAACGCACGCGCACTCGCACGCGCACTCGCACTCACAGACGCACACGCGTGCATGCTGGAAATTAACAGCTGGGTACGGTGGCGGTAATTGCTTACGACAGCTTGGTGCTGAGCCGAGCTACGAGAGCTCATCCCATCTAGCAAATGCTAATAAAAACTAATACAAGTGCCTCAGCAAACAACGAGGCACTTTTCTGTTTGTCCCACGTGATTTCCCTCCTCGAGACCCTCAATTTGATACCCCACATTCTTTAGCGCCACATCTCTCTGAATTTCAACTCAATCTGAGACTATTTATGACTCTTGTGTTACACGTTTCGCCATTTTCGATATTTTTTCTTCATATAATTTATTTAGTTTTTTAACATTTAGTTTGATCAATTGTCTACATTTACGCTTTTATAATTATTACAGGTTGAACTTCCGTGATATGTGCATTTTTGTGTAAATGCAGGGCGTTACACGATCCTGGTAGGGGTAGGGAGAGGGGGGTACTTGGCAAAGAATGCTACGCATTAAAAAGGAAATGCATATCCATGAACGCCTCGCGCTTCAGAGATTCGCGGGGACAGTTCGCTTTGACGCAAGGCGTTTTTTCAGGATGCAGAGCGAGAATGCACGGAACCGTAACCCTAAACAGCTTCGACATAAATGAACGGACCAGTGAGCGCACATCCCCTCGCCAAATCTTGCTTGTTTCGACCCAGGGACTCAGCACAACATCGAGTCTGGACCGCCTCTGTCATAAACACGAACACGGAGCCTACATCAAGAGTTTGGTATCCAATATATACGTACAATTGCTTGCAACCAGCGCTAGTCTCCATGGGCAGCAGGTATAGCTATATTAAATCTGCAACGAAAATTATTTTCGAACTCACAGGAGCTACAGTGTCATGTCGTGCCGAATGCAGGAGTTTGAGCTCACGAATTTGCACCCATAATATTTTTACCACGAGTGAATTTGACAACACTGAATGCTAATGAAATCAGTCCATCTGAGCCACAGTCAATTCCTAGCACGAGAGAGTTGTGAGGCCATTTGAGTTCTGCATTCATTTTGAGTTCTCAGCCCATTTCAAGTTTTGAGTTCATTTTGAGTTTTTAGTACATTTTGAATTTGAGACCATTTTGAGTTCTGAGTACATTTTGAGTTTGAGTCCATTTTGAGTTCTTAGTACATTTTGAGTTTGAGTACAATTTGAGTTTAAGTCGATATTGAGTTTTGAGTACATTTTGAGTTTTGAGTACATTTTGAGTTCTGAGTACAATTTGAGTTCTGAGTATATTTTGAGTTTGAGTCCATTTTGAGTTCTGAGTCCATTTTGAGTATGAGTCCATTTTGAGTTCTGAGTACATTTTGAGTTTGAGTCGATATTGAGTTGAGTTGTGAGTACATTTTGAGTTTGAGTCCATTTTGAGTTCTGAGTATATTTTGAGTTTAAGTCCATTTTGAGTTTGAGTACATTTTGAGTTTGATTACATATTGAGTTTTGAGTACATTTTGAGTTCTGAGTACATATGAGTACATTTTGAGTTCTGAGTACATATGAGTTTTGAGTCCATTTTGAGTTTGAGTACATTTTGAGTTCTGAGTACATTTTGAGTTTTGAGTCCGAGTGAGTTCTGAGTTTTGCGCTCAATGTGAGTTTGAGTTTGAGTGATCGCAGATGTGCTGCTCAGCATTGAGTCTGAGTGAGTGGTGATTCGAAAAAAAAATTGTGAGTGAGTTTGAGTGAGCCGCGCCAACTTTGCCGAGGTATGCTCCCTTCTGTTTCCCGCTCACCTTTTGTGCTGTTCCCCTCCCGTTTGGTTACTCCCAAGATAACACGCTAGAGGTTTGCTCAAGCAGTTTAAATTGACCGTCTTCTACCTGCTCCAAGTCGGGTGACTCGATGTCAGCGCTGCCGTATGGCGGAGGCACGCGTGAATCGGGGAACCCTATTACAACGTATATAGAACCACGTTGTCCTCCTCCACGAGTGTTCCAAGCGGAATGTGGACTCTGTCTTGTGGAACCTTTCGTTGCTATTGCTGTTTGATTTTTCAAATGCGGCCAGGTAGCGCGGGCAACAGCAGGTGACGGTTTCCTGCAGTTGATGTAGTATTTATTTGCTATTTGAAAAAAACAAGAATCCGCGATTTTTTCAATGAAGAAACACTGCAAATATCTCTTGAGTATTGATATATTTGTGTAATGTCTTGTTCTTGTTTAACAATGTTGACAAGTATGAACATTAACACCGCACTTAGATGTTTAGCGTTGTCGGTGGCTATATAAGACTATTACGCAGTGTCTGTTTCACTTTGGCCAGGTGGCTGAATCGAGTCACAGACATACAGACAGACCAAAATTTCTGCGTTCTAGTAGCCCAAGAAAGACCAACGCCGCCTGTATGATCATTGCCCAACGCGTGAGCGGAAAATAGCCAAGCAGCCACTCTCCTGCTGCTCACTCCTACCCTTTCCCGCTCCGTAGCCTTCCTGCGTACTTTCACGTCCGCCGGCCAGCGCCGCTTCTCGGAAACTATGCAAAATAGTTGAAAGTTTGTTTAGAGTTCCCCAGGCGGCGCTCGCACGCCTTCTCGTTTTTAACCATACCCGTCTGTCTGCCTTGGTCTGCCGCTGATAAAACCGCCTTTGACAGGAGCAAAATCATTTGTGCTGCCGCAGGCTGATACCGGCTGTGGGCGTTTATCTACTGCGATCACGGGCCCCGAAATTTTCTGAGTGGGGCATCCCACTCTCCCCCCTGCGCATTTCGGTCTTGTTTTGTCCTCGTTGTTTGCACTCCGCTTCGGTACGCACTTTTAAAATTAGGGACTGTACTGTAAAAGCGCCCCGACAGCGTGGAGGGACCCTAAGCTGCTTATCCTTTTGTTTTCTGTAATCTTCTGAAATTTTCGAGCACGTGATATTTTTGGAAAATAATGGTAGAAGTGAGCACCGGAACAAAAATGTGAACGCAATTTTTTCTTCCCTAAATCCTCCAGAGAGAAAAATATCAGTAAAATAATGGCTGCGGCATCCGAAGATATCGTTTCTCTGTTCGCTATTTGTCTACCCGACAATTAATATGTTCTTACACTGTTTTAGTTCCGCCTCCGTCAGTTACCTTTGCAAAAATGCAGCAAGTATTAAGCAAGCGACACGTTAGAGGCGATCCCCAGTGCGCGCCAGAACCAGCGCCCCGTCGCGGCTAAGATGTGAGCGAAAGATGTGAAGCGGCTTCCATGGGCGCCGCCAAACCGCACGAGGGGCTTGCTCCACCTTGGCTGAGGTTGAAGGTCAAAGGGGCGCTGCCGGCCGTTTCCTGGATTTGTAGTAGAAGTAATACAATTTACTTAAAAAGGCCCAGCGTTCGAGATTTCGGAGCACGTTAATGAGACATGCTCTTCACTGGGGCGCGCCTCGTGGATTAAGTGTCGTCTTGGTGCGTAAAACCACCAAGTTCTCTAGGAGTGGTGCGCGATCGGAGGTTTTGCGATTCAAAAAGTTCCCCAAGATTGCCGTTGACCACGCAGGGAGCACGCGGTCGAGTACAACCCTCACCGCAAGTCGCTGGAGGTGTTCCTGATGCTCGGAGTGCTGACCAGCATCATCGGCACGCTCTCCTACGCGGGCATCTCATACACCCTCATCGAGAGCTTCTGTAAGCACACCACGCTCTCCTCACTTTTCGCTGCACGCGGCATAACAATAACCTTGCCCATTCAAGCTCTGCTGAGTTTTGCTTCCCAGAAAAAAGAATAGCTTTTGGGCGTGACGCTTTCATCTCTTCTCCGGGTTAATATGAGGGGCGGAAATGAATGGTATCTCCTTGGCAGTAGCGACAAAAGCAATTTAATACGGAGACTGAGCAAGAACCCAGGACGAAGCAATACTAACAGACGAAAATGTTTTACCTAGAAAACATTCATATGAGAAGCTGATGTCATCAGTGCTATACTGTTGATGTCAGGCAAAAGGGTTGGCTCACCTTGCATGAAGAACGTGTTCCGGAGGTCGTTCATGAAATGAGGTAGTTGGGCCTACCCGGAGGAGAGGAAGCGAAGCGTGTTGGAGTCAGACACAGGTGAAATATATTACCATACAAATTACAGAAGAAACACACTATTGAAAATTGAAACTGCACTAATAGGTTCAGTGTCGTAGGCAAGAAAGTGGTAGGCAGAAATGCTCGGCTTTTCTCGCAAGTCCATGGCGCCAGTCATATTGATCGGTGCACTGGCCGTAGCCGAGTGACGGCGCGGCGTTGTCGCCCGTGCGCTCGTTGGTATACTCCACAGCCATACTCAACAGAGGACAATTGATACCGCCCCCACTTCTGACACCATGTAGTGAGTCACGCCATAGTGATCACGGCAGAATAGCCACCGTGGTTCAATGCCGACTGCTTTTAGTGTCGCTTCGACAGAACTATAACAGTCATATATAGATTACAGACACAGGTGCCAAGGTTACTAGGTTAGCGAGTTAGTAGGGTTAGTGGCACCCTCTACACCACACCTTTTGCGCATTGCTTCCAGGAATGGGACTCCGTTTTCTAAATTGGTGAATACTCATGCGGTTGCGTTTTAAGAGGTCTTACAAAAGGCTACTGGAGCAACTGATCCTGATGAATAGCGATTATAAAAGTTCCCTCAGCTTCCTCGGAATTCTCAAACCTGCTAATCTAACTAGTTTTAAGCGGCATAAATGGGAATCAATAAGCTCACATGTCGAATTGTTTCAGTATCTGCGCTTGTGTCGCGAGGTGGTGTAGCACCGACCTAGCACGTCAGGATGGCTAGGTTCCGCTGTCTCACCTTTTCTTTGTAAGGCGCTCTTCTCCGTTTTCTTTCTGCCGACGCTGCTGCGTCCGGGAGTCTTGCCCCCCAAATTCTAGGTAACGGCTGGCAGAATCTCCGGTTTCACTCTTTGTAGAGCCACGTGTGGGAATTCAAGTGACGTCTCATGGGCAATAAACCTTTCCAAGTTGCGCGCGCCCCCAAACGGCGGCCGCAAAGCAGCCTGGGAACTCTGAGCGCCGCAGCAGCCGCCGCCGCCGCTGCCGCCCGGGGCGCTCCTCATGCAGCTTTGCCGTTTCAAACAGTGCCCTGCACGACATCGCCTGTGAAGGCAGCTTGTGTTGACGGTGCAGCTTCGGCATTTAAGATTATGTAATGCATGTAGAACACCTGCTATTTTGGACCGCTGCTTTGATAGCTGGCTTCTATTTCACACATCGGCATTCGTACCACAGCCCGAATTTGTTCACCAAACCGCTGCATTTCGGGGAGTTGCAGTGTGTATCCCATCGATTTATGCCACACTGCCTGTACCTTTTTCAAGTACTGTTGCTTAAGACGTGACAAGACTTATCGTGCAATCCTGAGCTATTTTGTTGTCGTCGGCTGTGTGTAGATATTAAAATAGAAAAGTTTATTTCGGTCAAAAAAAAAAAAAAACGAGGCAGCCAGTATGGTATAATAACAATAAAAGACACGTACACTTCTATGCCGTTAGCAACAATTAACCAATACAGGCTAAAAAGTAAAACTGTTCAGAGGGCAGTAATACAAGTCCCACATAGTTGACACTTTGCTTACTTATCGGTTGATTATCGGTTGAGAAGTTTTCATGAGGGAAATTGTTCAGGTCGCAGCAAATTTTCTTGATCTGGTTTAGCTTTTCAGCCATCACATTTGCGAAAACATACCGCAGTATTCCGAAGCTCTTCGCTTCTCGAATACCTTGCTCAACGTGTATTCTCAGGTTGGCGATCTGCCGTGTGCGTGTTTCCTCCGGTACTGTCAGCTGAGGCCGACCATTTAACATGGGGGGTCTGTTCAATTTAACGCCAAGGTCACGGAGCTCACCTTCGATGAAGAATCCTCTGTCAGCCATGACGCTGTCTCCTGGCTCAAGAAGCTTGCACAAGCCACTGGGCTTAGTAATCTCCTTGTCCGCAAGCGTGCCCGACGCCATGTTTGACAAAAATAAAGCAAACCCATTTGGCATGATAAAAATGAGCCCCTTGGCGGTGTTGTGCCCTTTGTACAAGCTGTAAGTCTCACTCTGAGTGTTGCAGTCGGATGGTATCTCGATGAATATTTCTGTATAATCAAGAACCACTCAAGTAGAACTATCTCAAGTTCTGAAGCTATCTGGTACAAACATGTTAACAGTTCTACGTGCTGTCCAAATGGGTATTTGGACGAGCATTTCGTGCAAAAAATCTATCCAGAATACACACATCGCGTTTACTATCGAGACGCTAACACCGAACCGTTACGCAAGGTAAGGGACGTAGCCAGGGGGGGATGGAGGGTTTAACCCCCTGCTCCTTCCCCCGGCATTTTTTCCAGGCAGCGTATAAGCGACGCTTAGTAATTCTTTCAGCAAAGCTCCTCCCTTCCGATAAACCCATAACCCGCTCCAAAATAAATTTCTGGCTACGGACCGCGGCAAGATCCTGCTCTAAGAGGCCCACCCTCAGCTGGCAAAGAACGACAGTTAATTACTCCTGCACTGAAAGTGCCGGTGGCCTGCCTCTATTGGACTTGACTGTATTGCGTTTACTTTGCACAAATTCAACAGAGCTGACAAAATGTTCACGCGAGCAAAAGGCTGTGTAGAAGAGCAGCCTCTTTTCGTCTCCAGTAAGAGAATCTGCAACTGAAACTTAATTTGTTGTTGTTGCTGGCAGCTTCGTTCTTCAACATTTCGGTCTTACATCTTGCATAGTTCTGCAATGAGTGCACTGTTCTTCGCCTTCAGGTTGGCATTTTCTCCTTGAAGTTTGACGCTCAGTTGAATGAGGAGATCCATTTTTCTTGTGGTCCTGCGCTTTCTTGTGGTCCCGCCGATTACACGTGGTCTGAAGCTGTATAATAACGCCAGAAACAGTTCCCGTCAGAAATATTTATATTAAAGGGTAACAAAATTTTAGACACATTGCGTATATCTGCAAGGAAACCTGTTTTCTGAAGAACCGACTCCTGAAGATTCGAGCTATCGCGAAAGTGGGATGGCGCTACTGCTCATGTGATGGATAATAATGGGTATAATACTTTCAGGTAGATACGATTCAATATTGCCGGAACCATGCATTAGGTTTCTTTATTTTATATTTTGCTTTTACCGCCCCGCTGCTCCGGTCTGCGTTATCTGTGTGCCAAGGGAAGCGCGTGTTCCATTCTTTCTATGCCGCATGTGTTATCTCTTGTGATAGGGAAAGCGTTCCGAACTAACGTCAACAGTCTAGAATAATCTTCTTTGATCCACAGTGTTCTGGATCTAAGTAGACGGTTTGAGAAACACTCGTGTCCAAAGATAAATTCCCGAGGAACCGACGCCGCGGCATTCAGTTCGCCGAAACTCGCCTACGCACATCACATTGTTCACTGCTGCTTCGCCGCCTGTGTATTATTTGAGTTGTTAGGGAAGCACAAGCTCGCTCCAATAAACTTGTTTTCCCTTTAAGACACCTGCGTCGTCTTTTGTCTGCGTAACATCTGGTGGAGGTGCAGGGTACATGCACCCTAAGCCCTCGTCAAGCCGACAAGCTCGCCAATCTCGAGTCAGTCGCCGACGGCAAGGTCTTCAGCCAGAGTTTGGACTGCTTCCGGATAACGTGAAGAAAGAAGACGCCGTGAAAACCACCATGATGAACGTAGGCACCATAACCAGTGCTTCCAATCCTGCCCTCGTTCTTCAACAACCCAGGGAGCCCGCAGCATTCCAAGGGTCACCTTTGTAAGATCCCGAAGACTGGTTGGAGCAAGTCGAACGGGTCAGGCTTTTTAACCAATGGGACGACGCGGAGACACTCAGGCAAGTGTTGTTCAACCTTGAACATTCAGCACAGGTCTGGTTCGAAAACCATGAGACCGCTTTAGTGTCTTGGAATGAATTCAGAACGCACTTTTTGACGACGTTCACCACTGTTGTACGGAGAGAGCGGGCCGAAGTCTTTCTGGAAACCCGGAAACAACACCCTAACGAAAGCGTTGTTGTGTTTGTCGAAGAGATGAAAAGGCTTTTCAGGCGTACTGACCCTTGCATGGCGGAAGAAAAGAAGTTACGCTTCGTAATGCGTGGTGTGAAGCAGGAACTGTTTGCTGGACTTGTCCGCAATCCGGCCAAAACCGTCGACGCATTCGTGACCGAAGCCAGCACAATTGAAAAAGCCCTCAAAATGCGCGCTAAACAGTATGACCGCTACTTTGTCGACACGGCCAATGCGAACTACGTCAAAAGCATGCGGATTCCGTAAGATAGCCTACGCGAGAATATCCGCGCAATAGTGAGGGAGGAGCTGCGGAAACTACTCTCCACGCCGCCGTAGCCCCAAGTCGCTTCCTTTACCGACGTGATTAGGGAAGAAGTGCAGCAAGCGCTGGTAACTTGAACGATGGCAGAGGCACGCCACGAGCCGCAAGTCATGTCCTACGCGGCTGCTGTCCATCCGCCTCGCCCACCTGTACCCTACCGTCACGAGGCTCCGCACCGTCATCCCCCGTTGCCGGCCAGACCACGTGCGCTGTAACCCCCCGCCCCAAGGAAGACCGAGGTTTGGCGAACGTCCGATAATCGTAGACTGGGCTACCACTGCGGAGAGCCCGACCACATCTACCGTCGCTTCCCCTACAAGAGGCTCGGTTTTCGAGGTTTCTCCGTCGACGTACCACGCCACAGACCCGGCCAGCGCCCTACAGAGATCATAGACTACCTGTCCAACACCAACCGAGGTCGGGCGCACTTCAACCGTCCGCCATCACCCTGCCCATACCGGTCGCCAAGCTGTCGAACCAACGCAGACTTCGCGCTTGGGAGGTCCCCCAGCCCACGTAGGGGAAACTAAAAGCTGCAACTTCTGGAGGTATAAGTAGCACGATGGAGGAAAAATGAAAACCCTTCAACGACGCAACGACTCGCCGAAGACCATGATTCACGACATGCCCTCAGCCCGACGACCCGATCTAACCCGGTCGTGACTCCCGAACACGACAACGACACGGCGCGACGCGAACCCGACATGACTAAGCCCGCCGCTGAGAAGACGACGATAACAACGCATAGTTGCCAACCGTCAAGACGCACAAGCCGAGATACGACGCCCAGACGCACCCGGAACTCGAGGAAGGCGGCTCCCGATGTCAAGTTGTCCATCGACGGCGTGGATGTAGTCGCCCTCATAAGACACCGGAGCCAACTACTCCGTGGTGAGCGGATCATTTGCGTCTAATCTGAAGAAATTTACGATAAGATGGGACGGTTCACACATGCCCACCGCAGGAGACCATCTCGTTACAGCAAGTGGAACATGCACATCACGCGTCACCATAGACGGCACCACATACCCTGTCACGTTCGTCATTTTGCCTAACTACTCCCGCGACGTAATTCTTGGAATGGTCTTTTTGACGGACAACGGGGCAATAATTGATCTACAGACCCAGTCGAAAACTTTTAGATGTGAAGCAGCGTATGGCCGCGCCTGTTCCCTCCGCCGTTGTGCTGCCGCGGTTGAGCGGCGTCCACACCCCCCCGCATGCGCATCCTCCTCCCGTACTCTCCTCTCGTTGTCTCATCTCCTCTCTGGGAATCCTCCTCTCCTCTCCGACGCTCCTCTCCTTTCCGGGGTTGCGCAACGAATGGCTATACGCCTCGAGCTTCACGATCGCTGCGCCGCCTGCCGCCGCTTCTCCGCGGCGTTGACGGGATTTGCGCTGCGTGGCTGATAGGGGTTCGTGCAGTGTTTTGGTTCTGTTTCGCTTCTTTTCGCCTTTCCGCGCCCTAAAAAAATTTGTTATGGTGACGTCTATAGGCAAAGAGTACGTTTAGGTCACTTAAAAAGCAGCTGCGTCTTCGTAAAGTACGCGACCGCCAGCAAGAGCTACCCGGGGACGCGGTTCTGCGCGCTTCGTCGCCGCTCTTCCGGGCGTCGGCGACGGAAGCAACATATCACCCACGTCCCCTCCAAAACATCAGGCACAAATGAATTCTACTGTCGCCTCGTTTAGACCTGATACTGGCACAATGAGAGGTTGGCTTCATTTTGCAGCGTGGACAACGAATGCGGTTTAGTTTAGAATATATACATCGCAGAAAAATATGTTTCGGGGATGTGATTACCCAATCCCGGACAATAACTTATGCCTTTTATAACAATATAAACCATGCGAAAATGTTAAGTATATTCCAAGCCTGTGTTGCGTTAAATATGTGCCCACACACGCCATATAGCAAGAACCAAGGCAAGTTAATGAAACCACGGAAAAATAAATGCTGTGCAAGAGCGGTATTAAGAAACATAGTAGCTATAACGGAAATGAAAAAAAAACAGTGCAGCTTCTGAGATGCTAAAGACGTTCGTCGACACTTAAGCCAGGTAGGGTTCACTAGCCCAACTATACGCGAAATGGACAGCTATTTCGCGAGATCGGTGGGGGGAGGGAAGGGGGACGCTGTGTACAAATGCGGAGCGGAATCAAGCAATGAACATTTTAGTAATCCCACGCGCGTTCACTTTCCTTTTGTTTGTCTACTTCAACGAAGAGCTTGTCGTACGGCGGACGGATTTTTGGAAGGTAGGCTGTTCAACAAAAATTAGGCGATAAAAAATGTCGTTGAAAGTGTGGTATGCGATAAGGCCCTCTGATTTGAGTTTCTGCATTATTCTGCAGGCTCCCTGTGCCATATGACGATATTTCGAAGAAGCATTTAGTCGCGGACGCGGATTATATACTAAGCCAGTCTCCGTGCTGCTCGCAGAGGATATATGTAGCGGATGAATGTTTGCGGGCGCTCACCTCACGACCAGATGACTCTGTCGTGTGATCCCCGAGTATAATTATGCATCGCCCATCGTACTTTTGTTGAATATTCCCGAAATTAACACAGCTTGGCTTGTAAATGGTGGTGATCAATAACTGAGGTATAATATATATTGGCAAACGTAACTGGCGTGCTGTCAAGTATCAGTGCTTCACTGATTATGTAAGCGCACAAAACCAATTTAAATCGTAGTGTATAGCCATAGCATGAACATCTGAGGAACCGGTGGTTACGGAGACACGGCTAGTAAATTCAGGTCAGTGTAACTACAATCGGCTCCATCATACGCCGGTTCCGCGACGCTGGTGTGTGACACACACCTGGCGCTTATACAGAAGGAATATACCACACTAAGATCGCGTCAGAAACATTTACACTCTCGTAAGCACACCCCATTTGCGAACAGAGTGACTGCTCCACATAAACATGGATTTCAAACGCCCGCAAACGGTAAATCTCAGTCGTGAACGTGCCGCAAAAGCAGCGGCGGCACTGGGGAGCGGGGCGCGGACTCCCGCGGCTGCTTTCGAAACGGGCCGCTAGGGGGATTTCAGTGGCGCCCCTACAGGCCGCGCTCCAGGCGTATACCTGCGGCTCCGCACGCGATACTGCGAAGCAGCTTAAGGTTAGAGGCGTTACGGTAGCCACTGCATACTCCGCTGGGGGCGCCACTGTAGCTCGGCGGTATAAATGACGCGCGCGCGCGCGCTCCGCTCCCCTCATTCTCCTCCCGCAACGCTATGGTGGCTTCTGGTTGCTATGCGGCGTTGCTATGGTGGCTTCAAGCCACCATAGCAACGCCGCGATGAGTGCTATGGGCAACACCGCCGGTAACGCCACGTGCAACGCCAGCGTCAACGCCAGTGTCAGCGCCGCGGACAGCGCCGCGGAGAAGAGGGCTCGAGTCGCTGCCACGAAACGGCAGCAGCGGCAGGCCGATCCCGAACTTCGGGCTCGCGAAAATAAAACGGCAGCTACGAACCTCAGCTTAACGGAAACGACGAACTGAAAACTAATGGGAACTTGAGTCGACCCCATGGCTGCTTCGCATACTACTCAGGGTTCCCCTACGGGAAGATGGTGAAAACCCCGAACACCGTGCCGCTGTAAGGATCGTCGGTGATCATGTCACCGTGCCACCCTGCGCAAGCTTCATGATCACCGTCTACTGTAAAGATGCTGCTCCTGACGTTGACGCTATCGTGGAAAGTGACCAAAGGTTGCTTCTCGACCGCGGTGTCTGCGTCACAAGAGACATTGCGCTCTGTAAGCAACGCCAATCCCACGTTTTGTTCACTAATTTCACACAGGAGTACAAGCATTTAAACAAAGATTCTGGAATTACATTCCTCGAAGAAACACAAGAAGGAAGTGACGTGATCGTGGTCACCGACTTTGAACGCGTATCTGAAGATACCTTTAAGCTTCCGCATCTCTTCAACGTAAATCAGGAGCTAAAGCTAGAAAAACGGAACCAACTATTGACTTTGCTGCGTCGCTACAGCGAGTGTTTTTCGTCGAACTCAAGGTTACGTCAGACACCTCTAGCGAAGCACCGTATAATAACCTAAGATGGAGCCCGACCTACCCGACCGTACCGCGTCTCTTCCCACGAGTGCGAAGCCACCCGGACTCAAGTCGACGACATGCTCAGCGACGACATTATACAGCCATCGAAAAGCCCCTGAGCTGCGCCGGTCGTACTAGTGAAGAAAAGAGACGGAACATTAGTGTTCTGCGTCGACTATTGGCAACTGAACAAAATAACCAGAAAGGACGTGCACCTCCTGCCACGAATCGACGACGCCCTCGACCACCTCTTCCGCGCGAAGTACTTCTCATCGATGGTTCTGAATACCGGCTACTGGCAATTTGAAGTGGACGAGAAAGACCGAGAGAAGACTGCATTTATGACCCCGGATGGCCGATACGAGTTTGAGGTGATTCCGTTTGGGCTGTGCACGGCGCCAGCAACGTTTCAAAGAGTCATGGACAGCGATAGCTGGCCGGAAGTGGCACACCTGCCTCGTATACCTCGACGACGTTGTGGTATTTACACGGGCCTTCGATGAACATCCTGCAAGGTTGGAGTCTGTACTCGATGCTATTCGCTCTTTGTTGTTAACGCTACAGCCCAAGAAGTGTCGCTTCGCTCACAAGGAACTCATGTTTTTAGGCCATGTCTTGAACTCCGTGGGAGTCCTGCCTGACCCGGCAAAAACTTCAGCAATAGCGAACTTCCCAAGACCGAAAGGCAAAAAGGGCGTGCAAAGACTTCTCGAACTCTGCCCGTACTAGCGGCGCTTCTTCGCGAATTTCGCATGCATTGCAGAGCCACTTACGCGCCTGACAAACGATACACCCGTTTCAGCTGGGAAAACGCCCACGAAGAAGCCTTCTGCGAGCTGCAACAAGGCCTGCAAAACCCGCCCGTGCTCGCTTATTTCGACGAAAACGACGAAGCGAAAATGCACACGGACGCCAGCGATACAGGCGTGGGTGCCGTCCCCGTCCAAAAGAAAATTGGCTACGTAAAAGTAATCGGCTTTGCCAGCCGTGGTAAGTCGAAGTAGGCGAAAAATTACTCAACCTCGTAGAAGGATTGGCTCGCAATTATATAGCAAATTTTAAAATTTCACCCATACGTGTATAGTAGACCATTCAAGGTTGTGACAGACCACCATGTGCTGTGTTGGCTCGTCAATTTCAAGGACCCGTCTGGCCGTCTTGGTGGTGGAGCTTGAGCCTGAAAGAGCTCGACGTTGCAATCGTCTATAAATCCGGCAGGAAACACTGTGATGCCGACTGCCTCTTTCGTGCCCCATCGGCCTACCACCACGAGACTCCGGTGAAGACGGCGCGTTTTTCGGAGTCGTGACGGAGAGTGACAAGCCGCTCAGCAGCGTCCCGACCCCGACTTACGCGTCATGATCAACTACCTTGAACGACACTACGTCGCTGTGACTAGTACGTTAAAACGGAACTTACCAGCATTCAACCTCAAAAACTCTGTTCTTATGAAGAATTTCAGCCCCAAACGAGAACATCGACTTGCCATCGCCGCAGACCTTCGCGACCAAATTTTGGTAGCGCGCCACGATGACCCGTCTTCCAGACATATCGGCACAGCTCGCACTAATGGAAAAAATTCCCCGCATTTACCCGAGGGGAAGAATGTGAAAGTGCGAACGCAGGAGTTGAATTTGCGCGGTTCGGTAATGTTCGCGAAAGAGAGACGCACACACACACAACTACAAAGAAAGAAAGATGCATTTATTCAGAGACACCTATTTGTGTTGTCGTTGTACTTGATTGCTAGAGCGTATCTCAGCTTTGAAATTTCGTGTCAGTACTCCTTTAAGCGGGTGCATTAGCCCTTCTCACGCCCGATTCCTGGCCAATCCCCCACGTGGGTATGTGCCATGCACAGACACCTATTTGTGTTGTCGTTCTACTTCATTGCTAGAGCGGATCTCAGCTTTGAAATTTCGTGTCAGTACTCCTTTAAGCGGGTGCATTAGCCCTTCTCACGCCCGATTCCTGGCCAATCCCCCACGTGGGTATGTGCCATGTCAGCGGCCAGGCAGCGCGCGCCCATCTCCCCCCGTTGCCAAGGAAGACGAGGAGATTCCTGGCCAATCCCCCACGTGGGTATGTGCCATGTCAGCGGCCAGGCAGCGCGCGCCCATCTCCCCCCGTTGCCAAGGAAGACGAGGAGCGCGCGCACCCGCAGCTGTTGCTATGCGGACGGCGGCGGAATGCGGACGGCGGCGGACGCTTCAGGCTCGCTTAAGAAGTGCATTCGCACTTAAAATCAAGGCGAAGTAATACTGGCCTGGCTTACCACCTTCGTCACCCACTACCTTCGCAGTTGCCGTGACTGCCAGCGATGAAAAACGCTGCCGACAAGACCCGCCGGTCTTCCGCATTCAATCGCCGTCCCTTCAAGGCCATTCCAACAGCTTGGAATGGACCTTTTGGGCCCGTTCTCTACATCACGACCCGAGAATAAGTGGATCGTCGTAGCGACAGACTACATGACGGGCTACGCAGATACCTCCGCTCTTCCGAGGGGGATTTCACAAGAAGTCGCCAAGTTCTTCGTAAACCAAGTTGTGCTGCGACATGGAGCCCCTGAAGTCCTAATCACCGACCGCTGAACTGCCTTCACGACGGAGCTTATGCAAGGAATCTTGCGCTACAGCAACACGTATCATCGAAGAGCGATGGCCTACCACCCCAAACGAACGGACTAACGGAACGTCTGAACAAGACGATCGCTGATATGCTGTATATGTACGTCGACGTTCAACATAAGACTTGGGACGAAGTCCTTCCGTATGTCATGTTCGCGTACAACACGGCTATCTAGGAAACTACGCAGATGAAACCGTTTGGACTTGTCTACGGAAGACGGGTGACTACAATTGTTGACGCCATGCTCCCCCACGTGGAAGACGACGACATCAACGCCGACGTCCAAGGATACTTTCGACGTCTGGAGGAAGTCAGGGAGCTCGCTCGAGTTCGCACAACGGACCAGCAGGTAGTGGATGCCAGACGCTACAACCTCCGACGCCATGACGCCGAGTAACGCCCAGGGGATCGTGTGTGGCTTTGGACTCCAATCCGATGACGTGGACTCAGTGACAAGCATCGACGACTGTTTTTCGAACCCTACCGGATTCTTAAACGTGTTGGCTAGCTTACCTATGAAGTGCTCTCCGATGGTGATTCCGGAACATCACGATGATGCACGCGGCCCGAAGTCGTCCACATGGTTCGATTAAAACCTTTGTACGGAAGATGACAGATATTATTTTTTATTTGTTCGGACTGTCGCTTTACGTTAGCATCGGGTCGATGCACTCTTAGAGGGGGTTAATGGCGCGAACCATGCATTGGGTTTGTTTATGTTTTGCTTTTACCCCCCGGCTGCGTCGGTCTGCTTTATCGGTGTTATCTGTGTGCTTAGGGAAGCGCTGTTCCATTCTTTCTTTCTATGCCGCATGTGTTATCTCTTCTGATCTGACAGGGAGAGCGTTCGGAACTAACGTCAATAGACTAGAATAATCTTCTTTTATCCACAGCAGTGTACTGGATCTAATTCCACTGCACGAGAAACACTCGCCTACGCACGTCACTTTGTTGACTGCTTCTTCGCGGATTGTGTATTCTTTGAGTTGTTAGAGGAGCACAAGTTCGCTCCAATAAACTTGTTTTCCCTTTAAGACAGCTGCGTCGTCTTTTGTCTACGTCACAATATGCAGTAAGATCCGATCAAATAAAATGTGGGCTACCTAAGGCAAATATTCAAGGCAACCAAATCTTCTCTTACAGTATTAGTTATTCCTTGGAGCTAAATGTTGCTAATCAGAATAAATTCGCAGCATATAATAAGACCCGTAGGAAAGGTCTCGGTAAGAAAGAAAGCCTGATATATGGCTTTTAAAAGAAGAAACATACTCCAGGGACAGTGTGTGCGTTCCACACGTCAAAACAACAGGTCCCGGTGCGTCATGGTGGGAACCTGAGTTCTCACACAGGAAATACACCACAACTTAAAAGTAAAAGTGGGGAATAATTATTCCGCAATAAGCAACCGCAAAGAAATAGTCGAAATGCTGAACTCACAACAGAAGTTTTGTTTCTCCAATGCCGCACGAAACAGCCTGCAGGCAGTCGGTGTCGTTGGAGAAACCGCATCGTTACCTGCGGGAGAGAAAGTATTGCTTTATCGCCCTGGTAGGCTATGTTATCGCGCATACACCATAGCTCAGCAAAACGTTTTGTATAAAGTACGTCACCAGACCGACATCGGGAAAAGCCGCAGCGTCGACTGCAAAAGTCTGGATTTCCGCCGACATCGCCAGTGGGCACTGGAGCAAAAAAGGGGTCACAATGGCTCAAAAACCGTCTCTTTTTGTACCGCAGGTCCTGCTTGCTCTCCTGGCGGATGCTACGTTCTAGCATGGCAGCGCCGCAAGTGATTCTTCGCCTTTCGCTTTCACGCCATAGCATCAACGTTACAGAGCATCGCTAAATGCTATCGCGCACACGCCTTGGCTCAGTGACGCTTTTTTATAAAGTACTAGTCTTCAGCGCCATGGGGAGCAACCACGGCGTCGACTACAAAGGGCTGGATTTCCGTCGACATCGTCAGTGAGCACTGGAGCAGCAAAGAGGCCACAATGGCTCAAAAACCGTCTCTTCTTGTACCGCAGGTGCTGCTTGCTCTCCTGGCGTATGCTGCGTTCTAGCATGGCAGCGTCGCAAGTGGGCCTTCGCCTTTCGCCATCACGCCGTAGCATCGAAGTTACGGAGCGTCGGTAAATGCTATCGCGCACACGCCTTGGCTCAGCGACGCTTTTTGTATAACGTACGTGACTGGAGCGACATCGAGAGCAGCCGCGGCGTCGACTACAAAAGGCTAGATTTCCGCCGACATCGTCAGTGGGCACTGGAGCAGCAAAGAGGCCACAATGGCTCAAAAACCGTCTCTTCTTGTACCGCAGTTCCTGCTTGCTCTCTCCTGGCGTATGCTACGTTCCAGCATGGCAGTATCGCAAGTGGGTATTCGCCTTTCGCCATCACGCCGTAGCATCGAAGTTACGGAGCGTCGGTAAATGCTATCGCGCACACGCCTTGGCTCAGCGACGCTTTTTGTATAAAGTACGTGACTGGAGCGACATCGAGAGCAGCCGCGGCGTCGACTACAAAAGGCTAGATTTCCGCCGACATCCTCAGTGGGCACTGGAGCAGCAAATGGGCCACAATGGCTCAAAAACCGTCTCTTCTTGTACGGCAGTTCCTGCTTGCTCTCTCCTGGCGTATGCTACGTTCCAGCATGGCAGTATCGCAAGTGGTCTCTTTCGCCTTGACGGCGTAGCATCATAGTTAAAGAGCGACGCTAAATGTTATCGCGCACACGGCTTGGCTCTGCGACGCTTTCCGTATTACGTGCCTCACCGGGGCGACATAGGGAGCAGCCGCAGCGTCGACAACAAAGTACTGAGGAACAGCTGCTATTAATAGTAGACTAACAGTAGTAGAAAATAAATTGCAAGCCATAGAAGCCATCGAGGTTAGCTTATATTCCACGATTGACGACCTTCAAAAACAAAATTGCGTACTTCAATCTCGCGTAGATGAACGAAGATAGGGCTAGAAGGGATCACTTGATCTTTCACGGCTTTTCAGATAAACAAGAAAGCTAGGATCAAGCAAAAGAAAAAATAGTTGGCTTGCTGTCGTCCTGCATTGAGAGCAAGATTACCAGCATTGAACGTGTGCACCGCCTTGAACGGTTTTCATCTTGGAGATGCCGTTCAATAATAGTAAAGTTTTCCAGATTTAAAACAAAAGAAAAAATGCTTTATGAAAAGAATACACTTAAAGCGCACAACGTAAGCGTTACTGAAGACTTTACGCTCGCAACACGCCTAGTTCGAAAAAGCTAGTCCACTTTGCTAAATCTCAAACTAACTGCACATCCTTCAAATTAAAATTTAAGTCTTCTCTTAAACTGCACATACTACTCGTCTGACCCTGTAACCGATACTGTGCTTGAAGCAGCTATGCTTCATTCACATAAAAACTGTGTTTATGATGTGACTGCCGCCCCTTCTGAACATCTTGCTTTGTCATCAAAATAACAGAAAGCGAGGGGCAGTGGTACTCGTGCTCAATTTCTACACGCTTGTAGTTTATTCACTAATATCAGAAGGCTAACCATGAAGCATACAGGCGCTATTATTTCTTTGTCTGCAGATATTATAGTCATAACATGGTTCCTTAAGAATAACGTGACGGTGAAATCTCGGTTTCTTCTGACCAGTTCCATTTTTGCCGCCGCGATCGGGAGCCACGGCAGGGAGGCGGTTGTCCTCGTGGCTGTAAAAAAACAACTCGCGTTGTTTGCGCTCAGCATATATCTGAAAAGCTGTCAGATCGTAGGATAACCTTAGGCCCACCAAATTCTTCGCCTACTCTCCTTGCCGACCCTCACGACGCAAGGAACACAGTTCTACCCCTTTACCCGATATGTCCTATTCTGGGTAATTTTAATTACCATACATTGACTGGTTCGCCGCAGTACTTTCTTCAAAACCATTTTCATATAATGCTCAACAGTTATAGACTTTTTCTTAGCTATTAACCTCACGCAAGTAGTAACGCAAACTACCGCGAATATATTCGATTTAGCTCTTACAAACTGCCCTGATCTATGTTGTGAAATAACATATATGTCGTTTCGAATTTGACTGTAACAATACCAGTACAAAAATGTTCTAAGAAATACCTTTCGTAGTTATCACAAAGCAAACTTCTCAGAAAATAATAGTGGGCTGCAGTTATTTCTAATTGATTACTTAGAAGGAGCCGATGAGTGATCGCTCGAATGGAACTCGGCGTTATTTAAGAACAAGGTCCTTGACTTCTTTTATCATTAATTCTGTAATTTTTATTTACTTCAAAGCATTCGTTGGTCAAAGATTGAAAATTTCATTTGGGCTCTTAGCAACAATGCTAGTACCAAGCCCATGCAGTTAATGCACTTTTAGCACTGCAAGCACTTAACTTACAGCAAAAAATACAATGATAACAAGCACGATATAGAAAATGAAAATTACACGGCTTCTAACAGGCGACGACACAAACAACATCTCGTGAAGAAACTCAAAAACATTACGCGCGTACCATGTTCACCGTAGTATGACTACAGGATCTAGAGAGAAGACATAAAAACCACGCCATGAGGGAAAAAAAATGTTATTGTGCACAACTGGTTACAAAAGCAAACTTTCCGCAATTAAATGAGCGGTGTGAGATCGTTGCATTGTATGTACTGCTTGAGTGAACTTGAGAAATGTTAACTTTGTTTGATGCGATGGGGTATAATATTCCACATTTTAGCTCCAATATATTGCACAGTCCGTTCGCCATAACAGTTATGCGCAATAGGAAGGTGCAAGTTCTTACCTGAACGGGTTTTTGTATTTCTGAGCGTTGTTATAAATATTGAGGATGGTAAAATATTGTTGTTTGATATTATGTTCATGGTTACACAAGCTATTTTCTAGTCACGTGCAAGTAAAAAGGCTATTATGTCTAGCTTCCTAAAGAGTGGTGCCGAATGAGCCGTGCATGCCGAAAACGTCATAATTCCCAGCGCTCTTTTCTGCAGTGTAATAACTGGTTCAAGATACGACTGATAAGTATTGCCCCATGCTTGGACGCAGTATTTCGGTGGCAGTGGAAGGTACCGAAATAAATTGCTTTTAGCGTTGATAAAAGAAAATGGAAGAGTGCCTTGTACAGGATGAAACAGAAATGGCTCAGTTTGCTGCAGGCGATTTTTAGGTGCGGTGTACCTTAGTACCGCATAATGTCCGTCCGCGTCCGTGCGCATAGCATTCACAATCGTCAGTCGTCTTACCCATTGGGCTACGACCGTGAGTTAGTACACGAGAGTCAAACGGCTTACTCCCTCGTCTATAAGGGTGCGGAGTACCTCAGGACCTCCCAATGTCCGTCCGCGCCCATCCGTGCGCACACCACCATCAAGCGAAAATCAAGCAAAATTCGAGTTTCATTTAGGGAATAATCAAGGTGCAACTCACGACGCAAATGGAATGATGGTCGGGGCCCAAATCGGATGTCACTCGGGGCGAAACTTGGATGTCATTTCGAGTCTCTGTATTCCGCACTCTCGCTATCATTGACGGAGTGGAAATGCTGCCATTGTATGTGTCCTTTATAGTGCAGGGAGGCATCTAGGGTGACGCACCGATAATTAGTAGTCTGAACTTTTTCAATTTTGTGCTCTGCCTATCTTTAGGGTTATTGTTTTTTCACTCGTTTGGCAGATGAGGAGAACACGACATAGTTAGTTTTATTTACATTCAGCGTTAGTCTGCTTTGGGAGAACCAATGTTCGATTTTTTCAAGTTGTCTGTTGGCAATTTGTTCTAATCTGTCAATGTTCGACTCTGGCACTAGGACGACTGTGTTGTCTGCGTAAATTACAGTATGGCCTTCATCTATAGAATCGGGAAGATCATTCACGTATAGTGCGAAAATAATTGACCCCTAGACAGAGCCCGGCGGTATTCCATACGTTACCGGAAGGAATTCAGTAACTGCATTTTCCATTTGCACGCCCTGTGTACGTCATTGCAAATATCTTTGAAAGAAATTTAAAGAACCTCGAAAACTATAACATATTATCTTTTGAAGAAGCATAGTGTGGTCAACCGTATCAAAGGCTCTTTTACGTCCAAAAACAGCCTTAACACATGTTTGCCGTCATAGAAAGTGGTATTTATTATATTTGTAACGGTTGTAACAGCCGGGGTAGTGGATCTTCGGTGACAAAAGCATGCTGGTGGGGTGCTAATATGTCGTATTTTGTTAGGAATGCTAAAATCTGTTTAGCTATAAGTTTTCATATAACGTGTTCGTAGAACTGTGGACAGAAATGGGCCTATGGTTTTCTAAAACGTTGTAGTCGCCATTTTATATATACATGTTACTGTAGCCTTTTTTCAGTGGTCAAGGTATGTCCGAGCATATTAGGCCGAGTTAAAAATTTTATATAAACATATGCTAAGTACTTCTGCATTTGATCTTAGCATTCTTACTGTAACGTTATCATATCCCGCTGCTTTCACCGAAGGCAGTGAACGTATGGTCGAGGTTGAGCATTTCTCCGCCGCACTGATGTCAATGAAAGCAAAGGAATTAACAGTAGGAGCGGACAGTATGAGATTGTTTAGAAGACGCGATCGCAATCCTAGATTACGGTGAATGTTTCCGAAACATTCGTTGAAAGAGTCGGCGAGCTGCATCTGAGATGAAACATACAAAGCGGTATCAGGAAGATTACGCGTAGTAGTTTTTGTTTGATGACAGAGTTAATTATTTCCCAAAGCTTGCGTGGATTTTGTTTTCATTACATAAAATCATGTTATCATACTGATTTTTTATTGCGGCGTAATAGGGCGACTATTTTGTTTCCTAGGCCAACGCCGCCTGTATAAACAGTGCCTAACGCGTGAGCGAAAAATGGCCAAACAGCCACTCTCCTGTTGCTCTCTCCTACCCTTCCCCGCTCCATAGCCTTCCAGCGTGCTTTCGTGTCCACCAGCCAGCGCCGCTTCTCGGAAACTATGCAAAATAGTGGAAAGTTTGTTTAGCGTTCCCGAGGCGACGCTCCTACGCCTTCTTGTTTTTCACCATGCCTGTCTGTCTTGGTCTGTCACTGATAAAACTTCCTGTGTCACGAAGCAAAATCCCTTGCGCTGCCGCAGGCTGATGCCGGCTTTGCGCGCTTATCTACTCGGATCACAGGCCCTGATATTTTCTGAGTGGGGCATCCCCCCTCTATCCCCTCCGCATTTAGGTATTGTTTTGACCCCCCTGTTCGCACTCCGCATCGGTACGCACTTCTAAAATTGAGGACTATACTGTAGAAGCGCCCGGACAGCGTGGCGGGATCGCAGCTGCTTATCCTTTTGTTTCCTATAATTTTCTGAAGTTTACAAGCACGTGATATTATTGGAAAGTAATCGTAGAAGTAAGCGCCTGAACAAAAAACGTGCACGCAATTTTTTCTTCTCTAAATACTCCAGAAAGAAAAATATCAGTAAAATAATGGCTGCCCCATCCGAAAATATCGTTTTTCTGTTAGCTATATGTCTACCGGACAATCAGTATGTTCTTGGACTATTTCAGTCCGCCTCCGTCTTTATCTTTGGAAAAATGCAGCAAGTATGAAGCGAGCGACACGTTGAACGAGATCCCCAGTGCGCCACAGAACTAGCGCCCCGTCACGGCTAAGATGTAAGCGAAACGGCCCTTGAAGCCCAACAGGCAAGCTGACAGACACACGTCGTAGAAGTGGGTGCAGCGTTCGCGACTCGCGAGCAGTGCCGTAAGGCGAAATGTCCGCCGGCACGCGCCACATAGCGGATCAGTGCCTGAACTAAGCGTCCCTACCCTTCCCATTGAAAAGCGCGCGACGCGTGAGGCAATGTTAATACAGGCGGCGTTGCTTAGGCTTACATTCTGGTTTCGATAATAGGTATTGCTCTTACTTTGTGTGTGCTTTTGATACCTGTAAACTTCTGTGCGCCCATGTGCCAGTTCACTGAATGATACCGAGGGATGCATGTGTTGTTCGTAATCTTTTCTTGAGCGTGTGTGAGTCGTTTTCCTGTATTTGGTTACTGTATTAAAAAAAAACATTCATGCGTATCGTTAACATCAGTGTCATGTAGAATATTACTGCTTGTTGGGCAAAAGCTTTAGCGCAGGAACTGGTCATCTACTCGTGTTGTCGCCAGATAAAGCGGTTTATCTCGGTCACGGACGAAAGGGGCAAGTAGGAAAATAGTGCGATGGTCTGTTATATCAGTCTCTATAACACCAGAAAGAAAGCGCGATACGTCGAAGTTGCACAGAATGTGATCTATGAGCGTACTAGATGCATCACCCACTCGTGTTGCAGACTTAATGGTGTTCGCGAAACCGTAGGATTCAAACTGTTTTATACGCTAGGCTATATTTCCCAAGTAGATCAATGTTCATGTTTCCACACAGCACAGCTTTCCGCGTGTTCGTCGTGATATTATCTAGTATGTTCTCAAGGGTGTTGACAAACGAATTTATTTTAGAACTGGTAGAGCGGTAGACAACGCACACAATTGTTCAATTACCAAGTTCGGCAAAAAGCATGTCCTCGTCTGATGGCAACAGGCTATTTAAGGATGCACACAGTTTAAAATTGCAATTATCCCTTATAAATAGCAGTACCCCTCCTCCTATAGTTTTTGTTTGTCGACGGTTACAAACAACTTTTTATCCGGGCATGTTGATCGATTCACCAAGGCTTAACCCGAATTTCCGTCAGAGCAACTACATCGTATTTGAAATTTAGAGCACCTAGCATTAACTGAAGGCTGTTGATGTTCTTATTAATACTGCTTATGTTGCAATGTAGGAGGCTAAAATTGTACCTTGAATTGTAACAACTGTTGAGATGACTAACGGACAGCATAGCGGATACCATCAGCGGTGCTTGGGTTTAAAGTATTTTTGCGAGATCGCTTTCTTAAGCGATGTGAATTACTGGGGAATTCTCAGATTTGCTCACTAGGATCTTGCCTTCTTTGATCCATGAGAATTTCCATCCCTGTTCTTTGCGAAAGTGTATGGCTTTCCCTAGCAGTACTTTTGTCTCCACACAGAGATGCTCATTCACGTAAATTGGTGTGTCGTGATGATGATGGTTGGACGTTTATGGCGCAAGGCCAACTGGGGCAAGGAGCGCCAAAACAATAGTCATATATGAGGGGTGAAACCTTAAGCACTAAGTAAAGTCAGAAAAACAAAAGTAAAATCAGAAAACGACAATGAGCATGGCTGGTGTATAGGGCCAGATTTCATTATGCGTGATAGGAAATGAGGTTTAAAAACTTGACGTCTGACAAATACTCAAACACACGTTTCACGGAAACAATGGCATCGTCACCTAGAAAAAAGGATGGATGTAGGGGAATATGTTGTCTGTAGAGTTCTCTGAAGTGTCTGTGTCGTGTTGTGTGAAGTGCCTTGCATGTGATTAGTATGTGCACTACGGATAGGGCCTCTCCGCACCTGTTGCACTGGGGTCTAGAAGATCCCGTCAGCAGATACGAGTGCTTCGCATGGGTGTGCCCTATCCGCAGCCTACCCAAGCCGACATCCGTGTGTCTGTTGCGTGAGTCAGCTGTGTACCGTCCCAAGTGTGCCTTTATTACATGTAGTTTGTTGTCTGTCTGTTCATCCCAGTGTGTTTGCCATGTTCTGCGCAGGTGTTGTCTTATGTGTGGCTTGAGGTCTGTGTAGGGTACCGTTGTAATGTCCACAGTGTTCCTGAGTGCAGCAGCAGCGGCCCTCTCGTCTGCCAACTCGTTCCCAGCGATCCCTGCGTGTCCTGGGACCCAGCAGAGGACCAGCTCACGCTTTTGTGCATACACGGACATGATAGTGCTGAATACAAGATTAACTATAGGGTTTTTGGGGGGCTTGTGCGATGACAGTGCGCGAAGAACACTCAAAGAATCTGTATAAATGATGGAATTGGGAATTTGATTTTCAAGAATGTGTCGTACAATCAGTAAAATTCCATACGCTTCTGCTGAAAAAATTGTTGTGTGGACGCTCATGGTTCTGGCTGCACTGAAATTCGGGCCATGAGCACCGCAGGAGACCATAGTGGAGGTTTTAGACGCGTCACTGTAAAATTCTGCAAGTGGGTATTTAAACTGCAGAGACAGAAAGTGCTGCAGTATTGCAGCTCGCGGTGCCCAATTTTTGTCAAGTTTCATAAAAAAAAGGTCACACGACACAGGGCAAACTTGCCAAGGTGGTAAACTGTTTGAAAAGGATGACCTGTACACATCTAAAAACGAAGCACTGAGATCCGAGGGTCGCTCTCTCACTCTAAGTGAAAAGGGCAGAGGAACGGATGGGCGATTTACAAAAGGCAGAGATGTTGATGTATCGTTAAAGACAGGATAAAAAGGATGATTATTCAGTGATGAAATTTTATTAAAAGCATATAGCAAGTCCATGTACGTTCGTTGGTTCTCAAGGCTCCACTTATCACACTCGACATACAGACTCTCGACAGGGATAGTGCGAAAAGCACCCGAGGCGAGACGAAGCCCCAAGTGTAGCACTGCGTCAAGCATTCGCAACGCTGTTTTAGTCGCCGCCCCATATACCACACTGCCATAGTCTAAACGAGACCAACCAAAGCAGTATAGAGCCGTAGTAGGAGTTCTTTGTCGGAACCATACGATTGATGGGAGAGAACCTTAAGTATATTCATTGTTTTGAGACATTTATGTTTAAGTTCCTTGATGTGTGGAATGAATGTGAGTTTGTGATCAAACACAACACCTATGAACTTGTGCTCCTTGTTCACAGGAAGCGACACGCCATTAAGATGAATGTCTGGGTCCGAATGGACCACGCGCTTCCTGGAGAACACAACGCAGGAGCTTTTTACAGGATTCAATTTAAAACCATTTTTGTCTGCCCAGCCGGCAAGTTTCTTTACACCAAGCTGGACTTGCGGTTCGCAAATTGACATATTGCATGTTTTATAGGATATCCGGACGTCATCTACATACATGGAATAAGAGATTGTAGGTGGCAGTGCCTTACCAAGAGAGTTCATTTTTACTATGAAGAGAGCGCAGCTCAAAACGCCACCTTGTGGCACGCCATTTTCTTGCACGTGAACCTTTGAGAGTGCACCACCGACTCTTACTCGGAACGTTCTGTCTGACAAGTAACTGACAAAAGCGTTCAACATGTTACCCGAAACACCGAATGACTTGAGGTCACTAAGAATCCCATAACGCCAAGCGGTGTCGTATGCCTTCTCAAGGTCGAAAAACACAGTTAAACAATACTGCTTTTTCGCAAAGGCATCCTTGATGTACGAGTCAAGAGCTACCAGTTGATCGTTCGTCGATCGCCCCACCCTGAAGCCTGCCTGGCTGCTCTCGAGAAGACCGTTGTACTCAAGGAAGTACACGAGCCTGCGATTTATCATCCTCTCGAAGAGCTTGCACAGGCAGCTCGTCAGGGCAATAGGACGGTAACTTGAGGGGGATGACGGGTCCTTTCCTTCCTTCAGGAAAGCTACAACTATAGCCTCCTTCCAAGAGTTTGGAATGTGCCCCGAAAGCCATATCTTGTTATATAGGTGTAACAGTGTTAGAAGAGTGTCTGCGTGTAGGTGTTGTATTATTGTCTATGTGATGTTGTCTGGACTTGGAGCTGGGGGTTGACACGTGCTCAAAGCAGCCCTCAGCTCATGCAGTGAAAACTCTGAGTTATAAGAAGATGTTGACCGATTGTTATCTAGTATAGGCTTCTTTTCTGCCATTTGTTTGTGTTTCATGAAAGTGTTTCTGTAGTGTACTGAACTAGAAAAGTGTTGGAAGTGTTGTGCGAGTGTGTCAGCCTGATCTTCGAGCGTGTCCCCTGTAGTGCTGACCAGAGGCAGGCTGTGTGTTTGTTGTCCTTTGAGTTTGCGTATTCTCGTCCATACTTTCCGTGTGTCTGCGTAGGAGTTTATGGATGTTATGAAGGAACGCCAACTCTCTCGTTTTGACTCACGGCGCACACGTTTTCCTAACGCTTGGCCCGTTTGAACAAAATGAGGTTACCCGACGTGGGGTACCGACGAAGGACACCCCACGCCTTGTTCTGGGCCTCTCGCGCCCGCCTACAGTCCTCATTCCACCACGGCCTCCGCTGGTTGCGCGGGGAACCAGAGGCGTGGGGAATGGACTTTTCGGCGGCGTCGAGGATGTGCGCCGTGAGCAGTTGGGTAGCTTCTTCAACGTGTAGGTGTCCTATGGATGTGTGGTGTAGTTGGGATGTCTCTGTAAATGTATTCCAGTTAGCTCTTGCTTCATTAAACCTTTTATGGGAATATGGACTGCTCGGGCCTGTACCTATATACGTTAATGAAGTAGGGAAATGGTCACTACCATATGGGTCCGTGCCCATACCCCACTCAAGGCATGGAAAGAGAATTGCAGAACCAATAGCCAGGTCAAGATGTGAGTATGTGTTGTGACCTATGTTATGGTATGTAGGCTGTTTATTGTTGAAAAGGCATCCTCCACAAGATGTAAGGAATTTCTCTATCAGGCGACCTCGGGCATCCGTTCTGGAAGAGCCCCAAAGAGAGTTGTGAGCATTAAGGTCGCCTGTAAGGATGTATGGTTCGGGCAGCTGGTCAACCAGCGCCTCGAAGTAGGAGCTCGTAAGTGCAACATCAGGAGGAATGTATATGGAGCATACCGTTATTAACCTATTAAATATTATTGTTTGAACGGCTACAGCCTCAAGGACGGTGTTCAAGGTGACAGGGTGGCATGCTAAGGATTTGCGGGCGATTATGGCCACACCGCCAGAAGAGTGTGTGCAGCCATCCCTGTCTTTCCTGTATACCAGGTAACTATTCAAGAAATTTGTATGTTCGGAATCAAGATGTGTTTCCTGGACACACATTAAACTTGGCTGATTGGCATGCAGAATCTTATACACGTCGTCAAGATTACTCAGAAGGCCTCTGCAGTTCCATTGAACAATATTTTCTCTTCCCATTATTATGTGTTGAGAGCTACTGGAGTGTGACTATTTATGTCGGGTCTTTCTGGGCTTGCACTCTTGTAAGGAGTTTTCTGGCCTTCTCTACTGACCTGGACGTCGCAGCCCGTTCCTTCCGTTGAGATGAAAGCCGGAAGGGCTCGACGTCCATGTTGTCATCATAAAGCAACGGGTTGCCCAGCGGACTGGGCCCCCTTGACGTGGTACCCTTTCTGGTGTTCTTTGCCTGCGGTGCCAGTGCCGAAGGCGTGGGGAACACCACAGATGGCACAGGCAGTGAGGCGGGGGAGGGGGTCGCTGCGACTGCCTCCGTCTCCATCTCGTCCGGGCCCTCGTGTGTGCTTCGGGCCGGTGGAGAAGAGGAAACAGTGGGTGTAGCAGCTTCCCCACCAGACTTGGTTGCCGCAACAGCCGCTGCCGACTCAGCGAGCGGTGCGAAGGCGTGTTGGGCTGCCAGAGGCAACCCAGGGGGGGTGGGGGGGCGGGGGCGGGACCACGTCCGACTCGCGGTACTGGGTCGCCGCCGAAACCAGACGCCGCTCTGCCCCCCGGCGAGCTGCGTCGGCGTACCTCCCCAGAGGGAAAGAGGCGAACCTCTTCCGCGCATCTGGGAAAGTGATGTTTTCAGTGACTTTAATGTTAATGATTTTCTTTTCTAATTGAAACTTTTCACAGCTGCGGGACCACGCTGCGTGCGGCCCCTGACAGTTTGCACAGGTGAAGGTAGTAGAGTCACAGTTTTCAGTAGGGTGGTCATGTGCGGCGCATTTCGCGCAGGTCATTTTGCCGCGGCAAGAAGTTGTAGCGTAACCCAATCGCTGGCACTTGTAGCAGCGGCGCGGGTTAGGTATGTACGGACGTACACCACACCTAATGAAGCCAGCATTGATGTGCTCAGGAAGTTTTGATTTGTTGAATGTTAAGATTATATGCTTTGTTGGTATTTCTACATTGTCACGACGGATGGTGATTCTCCTGACAGCGGTAACGCCCTGATCCTTTAGGCCTTCCAGAAGGTCGGCCTCTGTTGCACTTAGCAGATCTGGCTCAGATATCACACCCTGCGAGCTGTTGAGGCTGCGGTGGGGTGTGACAGTGATGTCCAGATCTGCCATGCGGATTTGGGTCAGGAGATTTGTGGCTTGCTGCTGCGTCTTGACTTCAACTAACACTTCGCCTGTTCGTAGTTTTTTGCCTCGAAAGACTTGCCAATGATTCCTTCACGAAACTTTGAGACGAGGAATACAGACTGGGAAGAGAGGGGTTTGGAGTTATCTTTTGATTCAAGGACCAAAAAACGAGGATAGTTGTCAGGTTTCGGACTGTTGATGGTTGGTAGGGATGGAAAGGAAACTTTGGTGCGGCCCCTTTTCAGGGACCGATCACGTTTTGAGGGGAGTTTTGATTTATCCATACGGCATAGGAAAAAGCAGGGAGACGGGGGTACTTTCTCCTTTGACCTTACCCTGGTAGTCAAAGAGGTCCCGGAGCTCCCTGCCTGGTAGACAGGCAGGGAGCCCATCTGCCGGAGCTTGACCAAGGCTCCGACGGTCACCGTTAGAGGTTTCTACCCTTCACCTTAAAAACACATCACAACGGTAGGTCACAGCTTATGTTGGGGGGCTCGGGGTCCGCGGTATCGCCAGTACCGTCACCAAGATTACTCAAGGTGCCCCGTGCGGGGTAAATTGGTGTGTCATCGTCAAACCCAAAGTCGACCGCTGTTAGTCTTTTCTTCCTTGGCTTCTAGCTCTTTACCGTGCGAAGATTGAGAGACGAACTGAACAATTATATGCGGCCTTTGTTTCTTGACGACACCCTGTGAACTTTAACCTCCGATTGGAGGAGCTCGTTGTTCAACTTGGTGCCAAGCATCTGAAGTGTGTCCTCCATCTTCTCTTTCGGATAAAATGGCATTCCTTTGACTTCTATATTATTTTGCCTACTATACTGTTTCAGCTCAACGATGTTTGCCTTCGCAGCCACCATCTCTCGCCTGAGTTCTTGGTTTTCCCTTTTAAGGAATTAATTATCCTTAGGAAGAGCACGAACATCAGTGCAGACGCTCTCCAAAGTTTCCTTGAATGTGTCGAAGGTTTTACTAACAAACTCAATTGACTCCTTCACTTCCTGCATATCCGTATCAAGTTTACGAAATTTGTAACCAGATCTTGGAGCACTTTAGCAAGTTCTTTCACTGTAAAGGGTGCTTTTCTGTAATGGCTACATCTTATAGCAGCGAGCGACTCTGAAGATTAAAATGAAAATGTTATAAGCGTAACTGGAAAGTTCGCATGAGACGCTTAGTGACAGGTTGTGTCCAAGCGTGCCGGAGTTGATCGCCGCTATGACGAGCGATCCCCTCTGTCGGTTCTTTTATACCCGCCGGGGTGGACTGCGCTGGCTGCAGGCTTCCACTCCACGCAGGCGCAGAGGTGGGCGGGCAGAATCGAACAATGGCAAAGTTTTTTTTGGCGCAGCGACTTTTCCAGGGATCGTCGGTCTGAAAAATTCGCATGAATGCTTAGTGACAGGCTGTGACCAAGCGTGCGTGAGTCGCTCGCTGACAGAACGCTTTATACCTACTCGGGAAATAACGTGTAATCTTAAGGCTCCCTGGTATAGCAACAACCTGAAGCGCCTATCAAACCGAAAAAAAACGGCTGTACCGTCTCGTCAAAACATCTCGCAGCATTTATAGGTGGTATTTCTACCGCTCAGCAGTCAATGAATATGTTACTGCTGTCAAAACTGCAAAACAAAACGCCCTGACAAATACGATGCCTAGTTTTTTGCAAAGTAATACCAGGAAATTTTGGCGCATCAATAGCCCTGCTGACAGGTCTCGCATTATTCTAACTGACACAAACGGTGAACCAATACCTCATGACGAATGTGCTAGCGTGCTAAACAGAGTTTTCTGATGCATTTTGTAACAATCGCACTGCTTGTCTACCCAATTTCACGACTACACGCCGATGTACCTTCTGCAGATTGACCCCAATGGAAAAATAAAATTACTCACTGACTTAAAATTTCTTCTTATGGTGTTGATGGCATTATTTGGAAATTTATTTATATATTTATTTCTTTTAATTCCCTCAGGGCAATCGGCATTACAGATTGGAGTGGGTTACATTTAATAGCACAAGTTACATGATAGGGAGGAAAAAAACAGCGTTAGTACGATTAAAAGCAAAACGTCAGCGTACAAACAAAAATACATTGAATAGATCCTACGTACAGAATGTTAGCTAGCATTTCACGAAAAAGATGGTTGTCATTAGTAGCAACAACTTGAAGGGGAGGGTGTTTCCATTCACGAGAAGAACGAGGCAAGAACGACTGCGCAGCTGTATTAGTGCAACAGGTGATAATTCCAACCTTGTGACAGTGGTCGATGCGGCGGGAAAAATACTGCGGCTGTGAAAGAAGTTCGTCTCGCAAGATGGGGTGGGGATAGAATTTATGAAAAATTGATTGGCGGGATACTTTTCTTCGAAGTGACAGAGTTGGCAGGGACAGATTATTTTTTGTTGCAGGTACACTGATGATGATGTTTAGATTTTTATGGGTCAAGGCCGACTGAGGGCAAAGAGCGCCAAAGAATGGTTGGTTCATCTGAGTGACTGAGTGACATGCAAGTAAAAGTGAAGCATGTACGTAAAAATAAATGAAGTAAAACACAAGCTAATGAACATGACTGGTGTTAAGGGCCAGGTTGTCATGATGCATGATAAGGGATCAGATGAGAACAGACGCTTGATAGAAAACATGGGCTCGTCTCCTAGAAAGTATGATGGGTGAAACGGGATGTGTTGCCTGTATAGTTGTGGGAAGTGTTTGCGTAGTGTTGTGTCAAGTGCCTTGCATTAGATGAGCATGTGGATTACGGATAGGGCCTCTCCACACCCGCTGCACATAGGTCTTGGCGATCCAGTGAGCAGGTGGGAGTGTTACATGTGTGTGGCCTATCCGTAACCTTGCTAAGGTCTCTTCGGTGTGTCTGTTGTGTGAGTCAGTTACGTATCGTCCCAAGTCTGGCTATATTAAATGTAGTTTTTTTGTCTGTTCACTCCAGCGTGTTTGCCATTGTTTACGTAGGTGTTGTCTGATGAGTGGCTTGAGGTCAGTGTAGGGTACCGTTGCTGTGTCTAGAGTGTTTCCGAGTGCAGCAGCACCGGCCCTTTTATCAGCCAGCCAACGCGTTGCCAGGGATCCCAGCATGGCCTGAAACTGAGCAGACGGTCACATTTAGGTTTGAGGCATCTGCTGACATCAAAGATTTAAAAACGAGAATCTGTGAAAACGATGAACTTCGCAATATTATGTTCGATAATGTGATTTACAGGAAGAAATATATCATATGCTTTCGCCGTAAAAAATGCTGGAATTCACATTCATGGTTTTGCAAGCATTGAAGTTGGGTCTGTGTGCAGCACAACACACCGCAGTGTATATTTTCGATGCATCACTAAAAACTTCTGCCGCCTCATATTCTGCCTGGAGATACAAAAAATGCTGCAAAATGGCAGTTGTGGGCACCGTGTTTTTATTAAATAGCGTAAAAGACAAGTCACACAATACAGGGCGAAGATGCCATGGGGCTACAAAATCAACGACAGATGTTTTGAAGGTGTATAAAAATGAGATAAAGATCGGAAGCCTCCTCCCTTACCCTGAGTGAGAAAGGCAGCGAATTAGATGGACGGTTTAAAAAATGTTGAGACATGGATGTATCGTTCATTATACATTTAATGGGATGGTGAAACATTGATTACACTTTAAAAGCATATAGTAAATCGACATACTTGCGCTGTACCCTAGGCACCATTTGTCACTCTCGACGTACCGACTTTGCACAGGGCTAGTCCGGAAAGCACCCGACGCAAGTCGAAGGCCCAAGTGCTGCACTGGATCGAGCATTTTCAAAGCAGTTTTCCTTCCTGAACCATACACAACACTCCCACAGTCCAACCGCGAGCCTACTAGGCTGGTAAAAACGCACACCAGAAGTTGTTTGTCAGCACCGTACAAGTGATGCGACAGGACCTTGAGAATATTTATTGTTTTAAGACATTTCTGTTTTAGTTGTTTCATATGAGGGATAAAGGAAAGTTTTGATCAAGAACTATACCTAGGAACTTGTGTTCTTTTTTGACCGGAATCAAGACACCATTCAGTTATATGTCTGAATCTGGCCTGATCACACGTTGTTCGGAGACCAGAACACAAGTGCTCTAACAGGGTTCAGCTTAAAACTGTTATGATCAGCCCAGTCAGCCAGTTTATTAACACCAAGCTGGACTTGGCGTTCGCAAATTGTCATATTGCACCATTTAAAAGATATTTGCACATCATCTACATACATTGTACATGAAAAGGGTTGTGGCAACGCCTTTCCAAGTGAATTCATCTTGACTATGAACAATGTGCAGCTCAAATCACCGCCTTGAGGCACGCCATTTTCCTCCACAAAAACATTTGAAAGGGCAGTGCCAACTCTTAAACGAAAGGTTCCGTCCGCCAGGTAGCTGTAAAGAGTCTTAAACGCATTGCCCGAAACGCCGATTGCGTTTAGGCCGCTAAGTGTCCCGTATCGCCAAGCAGTGTCATTGGCTTTCTGAAGATAAAAAAATACCCTAGCCCTAAACTGTTAGTTGGCAAACGCATCCTTGATATACGACTCAAGGGCGACAAGTTAGTCGTTTGTGGATCGCCCCACCCTGAAGCCTGAAGCCTGCCTGGCAGCTCTCGAGAAGACCATTGTACATTGCAGATATACTAGCACTGCTATTGTAGTTAGAAAATATGAATCGTGTGGAATAATCCTGAACGAGCTCCAGCGATGTTATTAAGTTAAGATGGCAGGGATCTCAAGCTTAAGAAGCATATTCTAGTTTAGGTGGTAGTAATGTTTTGTAGAAGGCTAATTTCAATGAACATTGAGCTTTGGAAAAGTTACGGCATAGGTATCCAAGCGTGCGGTTAGTGCTGATTATCTGTTTTGTGTGCAGTGCCCAAGAGATTCGATGTTATGTGGATGCATACGTACTTGTACAAGGTAGTATATTCCCGAGGTAGGTCGTTTAAATAGTAAGAAAATTTACGCAAGCCCTGCGGGACACGCGCATAACTTTCCATTTGTTAATGTTCAAGTCCATTAACCATGTACGGCACCAGTTAGCTACAGTGGTAAGGTCTGATTGGCGAGTACACGAACCAGTTAAGTTTTTTACCTCAAGAAAAATAACCCAATCACCAGCAAATAAATGAATACTGGAGATAACACGACAGGGGAGGTCATTAATATAAATTAGAGATGAGGGAGGCCCAATTACCGATTCCTAAGGAATGCCGGAGTGCACTTCGGAAAAATAAGAGTTATACCCGTTAGCGTAAACAAATTGTGATCGATTTGTAAGAAAGCATGCAATCCATTTGAGCATTTTATGATCAAGTTGCAGTTGTCGTAATTATGACAGACTTGATCAAATGCTTTAGAAAAATTCAAACATATGCAATCAGCTTGTCATGAGTTGTCCAAAACGCCATGTAATCCATTAGTAGATCATATCTGTTGTGTATCACAGGAGTACGATTTGCAAGACCCATGCTGAGCTGACGTCAAGAAGGAATTACTTTACGTATTCAAAAAATAATACGTGTTCTAATAGTTTACAGCACGTACTGGTGAGGGAAATGGGTGTATAGTTAGCAGGGGAACATTTACTGCCAGATTTATGAATAGGAACCACCTTCCCGATTTTCCATTCAGTTCGGAGAGTAGAAGTGTCGAACGATTTTTGGAATATCTTTGCTAATATGATAGAGCTGATTTCTACAGTATTTCTTAAAAATTTACTGTTCATCGAATCATAACCACGCGAAGAATGGTTGCCTAATTTGTTGATAAGGAAAGCGATACCAGAGACGTCTACTAAAATTGGTGGCAAGGGGAGGTGATGGTAGCAAGAGGTGGTAGGAAGTGGAACATCAAATAATTTTTTTTGTAAACTGGGCAGCAAATGTGTTGTTGAGGGCTGTTGCACATTGATTTATGGGAACTGTGTCACCAGATGAGTCTTGCACTAAGATGGAATCATCTTTCTGAGGATTGATAACGCGGCAAAATTTTTTAAAGCCAAGCTTTTTACCTCTACCCCCCAAGGGTTATTTCGCGACCGTTGGTGTCAACAGAAAACTCCCGCGAACAAATAAAAGAATTTACTGGCACCGCCAGGAATCGAACCTGGAACTAATACAGTAAGAAAGCGAGAGCCCACTTTAGCTACGAGCCCTCGCGGAGACAGGGAAGACAAGGTCGTGCACTCACCAAGCACATCTACGAGTTTATCCCCTGCATTCCCGCTGAACGCCACGTGATAGCGTCACGCGACCTCTCGCGCCACTGTGCGCTCCGCCCACGGACGTCTAGCGGCCCTGTGTGCGCCTTGCGCATGTGCTAGGAGTTAAAAAAAAGTTTGCGCTAATCCACCCTGCTAATATGGTTGGAAAGCAAAGCTGTAAACGGCCCCCACAACGATTACCCATGCGATGTCACTTGAATTCCCTCTCGTGGATCAACAAATAGTGAAAAAAATGCACCTAGCCACACCCTTTATTACTTCAAAGAGATATTCGTTGCTAAGGCTAAATCAATGTATGATGCCTGAATGGTGGTTGTATTGGCGTAGCACCTGAGTGGAACATCTTTTTTTTATAAAATTAAAGGATGCTCAAACTCGATGTTACCCGATGTCACTTCTCCGTCTCTGCCACCGCCAATGGAAGCATATTGATCGGCGGCAGAGACGGAGTGGAGGAGGAGGTGGTAGAGGAGGGTAAATACTTATATTGAGATTTCTGAACGGCCCAGAGGGTAGCACAGAGGACTGGTTCCTTTGGGCCTTAGTTTTTTCACTGGAGCCCGTATGATCTCCGCGCCGCCTGTGCTCTGTCAACTAGCTGAAGCTGGGTAGCCAGAGCGACCGGACAGCAGCCTCTCCCGTTGCTCCTGTTGGGTAGTTGATGGGAAGAGAAGGAGGTGCTCAGCGCTAAAGTCGCACACCCCGATTATGCGGCTAAGTGTTCCTACTTCTGATCAAAATTTACATTCAGAGGCGCCGCAGATCCGGTGCATGGATCCGGTGCAAGGAGGTACATTGTATGAGCCGTAGGGTAGTTTGTTGTTCTCTTGAAAGGTCAAAGTAAGGCGAGGGTAGGGTCTGTCTCTGGAGGCGATAATGCTGGGCTATATCCCTGTACGGGACAAGCGGTTGACTGTAAGGATATAAGGAGACCAACTTTTAAGGAGACTATCTGCCAGATCTTGACCAGGGCTCCGATGGCCACCGTTCTAGGCTTCTTCCCTCCACCTCTGCACATATCACTGCGGTCGGTTACCGCTTATGTGGGGGCTCGGGGTCCGCCGGGTCCACAAGCTGCTCCGTGCGGGAGATTTGGCTAATTTGACCTTCAAAAGTTTCTTGCGTGAGACGGCCATATTCAAGTCGCTCAAGCCATTATACAGTTAAACTTGGATGTAACAAACCTCTATATTACAAATTCCTGGATTTAATGATGTGGTTCATTACGCATTGCCACCCCCATTGAAGCCCATGTGTTCGCGACCTCCATGTAACGAAACGCCGCGGTGGTTAACCTTCATGTAACGAAGTCGCCGAGGGGATCACTCCTTGTTTTTTGCACTTTTACGCAAAACTCAACAGGAGAAATAAACGAATTTAGTGTATGCTAGCACTGCCGTAAGCAGCCAGCAGCAATGAAAACGTTTGGAATCGCCTAAGCGCGAAATTTGTCGTGACGATGATTATGATGATGGACAGAGGAGCTTGTACGTTCCTGTGGCTAACGTAGCAGTCACTTCTGGCTTTGCTTGTGTAGCGTGACACCATTCCAGCTAGCAAGACTAACTACCCATCACGCTTTTTTTTTTCGCCCGTACCACAAACTACCGTGCGTTTCCACGTGTGAGTGCGGTTTCGGTTCCACAGTTACGTTTTGGGGTGCTAGGCCGTGCTGTCGGCGTGTAGTCTCACTTCTCCACTTATATCTGTGGCATCGGTTCATCGGTGATGAGTGGTGCTGCGAGAAATCTGAAAGATGTATCTTGCCAAGAAAAATGCACAATTTTAAGTGTCGTTTCCGCTGGCGAGAAAGAATAGTGTTGCCGCCTTGTATAGTATCCCAGCTCGCACCCAATGAAGAAGCTTGAGGGCCGTAAACAGCATCAGTTTCGAAAAAAGACTCCCTTTCAGCGTAACTTTGGTTCTTGTAACGCGTTAAGCTGCCAGAAAGTGTCGTAAGACAAAAGTGATACTTGAGTTACGTTCGCTAATACGGGGGTAAGTGACATTGCTTCCTTGGAGCGCCGTGTAGTGCCTAAGCTCGTGTTAAAGCAGGAGGCGCAACTTACGCAATTTTTGTCTGTGAAATAAATTCATGAAGTTCACCTTCTCTGATATCGAGCATTTTGGTTCCGCTTCTGCCTCATTGAAACCTGCCTAAACTGAAACCTGCATGCAACGAAAACCTGTACGTAACGAAAAATTACAAACTTTTGTCAGCTGCGTTGCATTTAGGTTTAACAGTAGAGGGGTTTCCGAGGGATTGTCTGTAATGTCTGATAAGCTGGGTTCAATTTTGGCCTGACGCCTCTCGTGCAGAAGACGTCTTTAGTTTGAAACATTGGACATACCTTGTTGCTAAGAACGGGTATCCAAGTGCATAGTTTCACCATTTATTCGTAAAAGACATTATGCTGTAGTAATATTTTGTTTGTGAGTACTGTGTTTCTGAGGGAGATGTAAATTTATTTTCAAAGTCAAAACTGCGTACAGTTTACAGAGGACGCAATGGCGTCGCGCGTCATACAACTGGGAATTCACCAAGGTTCAAAAGCCGTTCATGCGGCCAAGGGGAAAGGATACCCGCCGAGAACACCTTCCGTACTCAGGAGGACTAGTGCGCGCTCTCAATACGAATCTATAGTATGATTTTTAGGGGCGAAGCTCCTTAAGGCGTGGGTCTGTCCATCCTCGACGTGTATATGTAGCCACCTCTAGTTTAGTTCTTGGATTGTTTACTAGATGGCGTGGCTACCTCTAGTTTAGTTCTTGGATTGTTTACTAGATGGCGGTACTTGTATATGATGAAAAGATGCGCTTGGATTGTTTACTGGATGGCGTGGCTACCTCTAGTTTAGTTCTTGGATTGTTTACTAGATGGCGGGGAGCGTTGTAATAAAATCCGTTCGCTGTTGGCGCGCGCTCGGAGTCGCCCGATGGATAAGGCTGCAGATGTGCGAGCCCGCGAGGCAGAAGCGCTCCGTGAAGCTGCGCGACGCCGCCGCCAAGATCCTGCCGTACGAGAGCGGGAGGCCGAAGCGTGTCGTCTGGCTGCGCGACGACGCCGCCAAGATCCCAGCGTTCGAGAACGAGAGGCCCAAGCGTCACGGCAACGGCGCGAGGGCCCTGCCGTACGCGAAGCGGCACGGCTGCGGCGCGAAGAGGATCTCCAAAACGTCAGAGAACGGGAAGCGGCGAGAAAGCGCGCGTATCGGCAGGCAGACCCCGATGCAGTGAGAGCTCGTGAGGCGTCTGCAAAACGCATCAGGCGAGCTCAGCCCCAAGGTGCCGACGCGCGGTTTAAGCGAGACTTTCTAGAGGTTACGTTCGGACACAGATGTAGTGGGCGAACTTTTACTGAAGAGTCACGGTTTTACCGATGATTTCCCCTCAGGAGCTTCGCCCACTCATCATCATTCACCCCGTGGATATGCTGTGAATTTTTTTTTTCTTTTAAAGCAAAACGCGCGTCTTGGTTTAGTTTTCGCGTTTTAAGCGGAAGTCATCGTGCCACTGCGCGGAGACGTTAGATAGCAGTAGCATCGAGGAGGCTACGTTTACAAACAGGTTTATGATCAGAGGGCTCAAGCCTCGCATATTCAAAGGATTTTTGCTCTGTTCTTTCTCATGCAGTTAAATCTGGAGCCAAACAGCACCATGCGGCGAGGCAGTATGACATCTGCGACGACGATGGCTGTGGAGAATACGGTGAGAGAGCACACTCCTACCCCTTGGAGCACGCGGAATAAGTGGAAGTGCAACTGGCCGCTCTCTCGTGGCTCTTATCGAGGTTCTTTCAGACACACTTTAGAATGGTTGGAGTAGCACGCCAAAACTGCATGCGCTTGCGAACGCTTGAAATTTACTCTGATCAAAATAAATACGCCCTAGTGGAGCTGTAAACCTTTAGTAAAGGTTTCATAAAGATGGGAATACTAGAGCGAATTCTTTAGTAATCCCGCAACCCATGGATTTCAAATCTATTCTTCAGTACATTCGACGCAAAGACACGCTGTACTAATTATTTCTTTGCACCCAAGATCAAAGAAATGGAAGATCGGCAGAAGAATTTCAGAAATTATTGAGATAAAGAAAAACACGAAGCAAAAAAGAATATTTTCGCGTTTTTAATGCGGTCTCCGCATACGTGACATAATATGGAAAAAATTAAACTGAGATTTTAAGTACGAAAAGAAATGCTTCTGAGCACGCAAACCATTATTGCTGACGACAAAGATTCGAATAGAAAAGAACTAGCAGGCCAAATCAATGATTACTTTGCAGAGCTGGCTGGAGGCGCACACAATAGTTCTAATTCTTATATACTCGGCTACATCACACTTGCTGAACACACTCTTTAACGCCAACTTATGAACGATGGTTTGTCGTAATCTTCCGCGTGCTCAAAAACAGTCGCAGCAAGGACGCAGGCGGTGTCGAAATAAAACAAATTTTATTAACTAGTCTGTTCCCCAAAAGCATGCAATCAGCGGAACAGACAGTGATTCATAAAAGAAGTGACAGGAATGTCTTTACCAAGCCCCGCTTGTTATCATTGTTGCCACTTTTTTAATGCCTTCAAAAAATAATTACAATTGTATTGGACTCTTGGTCGCCAAAATATAATTTAATTACTGCCGGCCCACATCATTTTAGAAGACAATGGTTCCACAGCATATGTGTTATTCGTACAAAAACAGACAGTCCTAAACAACATTGAGAAAAAAAAGATCAGATCCCATCTGATTGTAGGAGACGCATGCGTGGTCTGGTGACTGGGAGGGTATTTGTTCTTCGTCTTTTCTGATTAAACATCAGTTGTGAGTAAGCGCTCGTCCTGTGTTCCCTTCGTTTGTGTCGCGTGTTTTCAGTGTTCCGCTTTCTGAGGGTTTCAAAATCTTATGTACACCTGCCTCCAAACAAACAAACCTAACTTACAAACTTAACTTACTGACACAAAATTTTCATGTTGCGCTTTTTTCGCTCCTACGAACGCCTATCAGCCCATAATTATTGAATGGCACATTAGATGGATGGTCGCAGGAAAAATTAATATTTACAGCTTCTGCGAACAGGACCAGGGGTAGGATAAATTTCTAGCAGAATAAGAGCGTTCACTGTCATGACCTATCCATGCAGCTTCATCAGCTGAAGTGTTGCCGACGATTTTGCAGATACTTAGCAGCGATGGGAATTCAATTTCGTAAGAATTCATGAAAGCCTGGCGAAATTTTCGCCGAATCTGTCACCAGTCCACTTGGTTGAGAGGCCATTGAAAATCCGTCAAGAGGACCATTGCGTGTCAGTGGCCACGTAACACACAATAAGTTGGGGGAAACAACTACCCGCATCAGTAATACACCTTTGTCACGCAAATAAAGCAATGAAGCTGGTTGCACTGCTTTATATTGGCTCCATGTCCCATAGTAGAAAGCAAGCTTCCATCCTCAGAAAAATTTTTATCGTCGACTTTGCCCACTGGTGCTTTTCACTCAATACAACGTGGATAAGAAGAGGTCCTGAGGCATATAATATCCCGAACCTGATAAATAGGTACACAGCTCCACTGCATACCATAGTAAACAATTATACTGCTCGCTCTGGAAAGGCTCTACCCGTTGCAACATTACACAGCATCTAAGAACGGCAAATACAGCTGAGAAAATCGCACGCCATGGTGTCTCAGTGGATATGGCATAGTGCTGAGAGTTTTTTTTCAGAGCACCATAAACTGGCGAAATAATTGTGGTCTGGAATGGTTGTACAGTGGGTAAAATTTCCAGACGTCAACGGGTTAAACACGTGTAGAAGCACAAAACTATACGCACCTAGAAAAAAAGCCTGATCAATTGCACACCAGCAGACTGAAATGACCCTCTGACATATAAATATTTGTACACTAATGTGTAATACTGTGAACAAATATTACCATATTCACTCTAATCTTGGACGGAACTGTTCTTTAAAAGGTTGTTGAAGAAAGTCGGTGGCAATCTTAGATTCAAGGATGCAAGTTTTTCTGTATTTCCTTGACATCCAATGCCATCTCACAGCCACAGGCGTGCAGCTTGCAGGTTTACAGGCCTCATTTTACTCATTCAAACGTCGTGAACACAGCTGTCAATGTTCCGTGCTTCCTTGTGTGCATTGCCGAGTGGTTCGAGAAACAACTGTGTCTGCAGCACAACGGTGTCCACCAAGCGGGGCCATTACACTGTGGTTTTTAAGCGGAAGGTAGTCTTGGAGGCAAAGGGAACCTCAAATCTCCAAACACAGCGTGACATCAGCATGATGAGAAGAATGTGCGTTGACGGCGGAAGCAGTAGAACAAACTTTTTGACTGCGCTGCCAAGCGAATGTCCTTCAGAAGACCCTAGAAAGATCAACGCCACGGGGTGGAGAAGGATGTGGCCGATTTTATGTGGCAGCAAGTGAAGGCGGAATGCCTCTAACGACGGAGATATTGCAGGTAAAGGGAAGGGAGATCGGAAACATTCGAGATGTCGCATGGACTCAGCTCAAGGTCAGCAATGGCTGGGTCACTCATTTTCAGCCTCGTCGGGTTGAGCCCGTGACGGCAGACGTCTCAGGAACAAAACCTAGCCCCTGACATTAATAATAGCCTAGTAGCTTTCCAACCCTCAGTTTTCAAGAAGCAGCTGGAAAAAGAGGGGGAAGATCGGTAACCCTGGTGAGAGCAGTGTATTTTGGCATGGCTGTGGCCTTGAGAGTGAATGAGAAGGGCGCTAAACAAGTGAAAGTGAAAACTGCATGCTATGAGAATCTGCGCATCACCTTGACGTCATGTTGCACAGCTGATGGATGAAAGCTGCCACCCACGTTATTTTTAAGGGGAAGCCTTCCAACTTGGAAACTTTATGCTAAAAACGCTGTCGAACGAGATCACGATAATGGGTGGATGAGTGGTGCCCTCATTAAATATTGGTTAAAGACTGGCAATGCCGAGGGCTCTGCTGTTTAGGGAGTCACTCGTGGTCACTCCTAGCAGTCACTGCTACAGTAGTTACTAGACAGATGTTAAGTCTGTGCTTCCAGAAGGTGGTAGACATTGCGGTAATACCAGGCAGTATGGTGAGCCAGCTACAACCACTCGATGCGGCCATAAACAAGCCATTTAGGGACAGGCTGCGGTAGAGTTACAATGACTGGTTCACGCTCCAAAACCACCAACTCGCACCTACCAGGCGCATCAAGCGTGCTTCAATCAGCCAAGTAGCAAACTAGGGTCAGTGCAGAGGGGCGAAATTCCGGCCCAGCTAATTGTTCGGGCCTTCCATAACTCCAGCGTCTCAAATGCGGTGGACATAAGTGAGGGCAGTGTGCTGTGGGAAGAGCCTAGCAACAAAAACGACAGCGATGTCAACAGAGACGACGCGGACGTCCTCGATGGAAATCCATGGTTGCGTAAACGGTAGTGGGCAACTGCGAGAAGAGGAGGAGACGGTGTAGAAAGCCTGCCCGATGTCTTCTTCGCCGCCCTCGTCGACTCCCTCACGGCACCACGAATGCTTCAATGCATCGATGCTTGCTGACGCAGATTTCTTTATGCTGACAGCTTGCGCCTCGAGAGGGCATAGACACGATGAGTGTCCGATAAGCACCTGCACGAAAGGCAAGAAGTTTGTGAGCGGCGCATTCACGGCCCAGCCGGTTTCACGCACCAAATGCAAACTTAAGATCAGCTGCTTTCGTAGGTAGTAGTCGACCTCGATGTAAACTCATCGTTGCGTAACAGGTAGTTGGCAACGGCCAGAAGAGGAAGAGACGGTGCAGAAATCCTGGCCGCTGTCTTCGCCCCCTCGTCGACTCCCTCACGGTACCACGAGTGATTTAATGCATCAATGCTCGGTGAGGCACATTTCTTTATGCTGAAAACTTGCGCCTATTGAGGGCATTGACACAATGAGTGTCCGATAAGCACCTGCACGAAAAGCAATTAGTTGGTGAGCGGCGCAGTCTTGGCCGCGCCGGTTTCACGTCCGGCGCAGCCATGACTGCGGGATGCCTGAACGGAAGGCCTGAACTAGACAATTGCGATTTTGCTGTCAATGTACGCCGACGTTGAACATAGGACATTGGACGAAGAGTTCCCCTATGTCATGTTTGCGCACAACACGGCTATCTAGGAAAATACGCCGATGACGCTGTTCGAGCTTGTCTACGGAAGGCGGCCTACTACGATGCTTGACGCCATGCTTCCGCACGTAGAAGACGACCTCAACGCCGACGTCCAAGGATACGTTCAGCGTGCGGAGGAGGCCGGCCAGCTGGCTCGAGTTCCTACAACGGACCAGCAGCTGGTGGATTGCGGATGCTACAACTTGCGACGTCAAGACGCCGAGCACCATCCAGAAGATCGTGTGAGGGTTTGGACTCCCATCCGACGACGCGGATTCAATGAGAAGTTTACGCGGCGGTATTTAGGACCCTAGCGGATTCTACGACGTGCTGGCCAACTTACGTAGGAGCTGATTCCCGACGATGATTCCCGATCATCACAACGATGCACGCGGCCCGAAGTTGTCCACCTGGTTCACCTAAAACCTTACTCCGCAATATGACTGTTTTTGTTTGTTTGTTCGGAATGTCGTTTTTTAGCATCGTGTCGATGCATCCAAGAGGAAGAATAACGCTGCGAACAATGCGTTGGGTTTGTATATTTGTTTTTTTACCCCACCGCTCCGGCAGTCTGTGTTATCTGTCTGCCAAGTGAATCGCCTGTTCCATTCTTTATTTTCATGCCGCACGTGTTTTATTTTGATAGGGAGAGCGTTTCGAACTGACGTCAACAGCCTAGAATAATCTTCTTTGATTTACGGTGTTCTGGATGTAATGCAGAACACAGGAATACAGTGTTCAAGAAACACTCGCCCCAAAAGATGAATGCCTGCAAAGCATACGGTGCGGTATTGGATTCGCCGACACTGGTATGCGCACATCACTTTGTTGACTGCTGCTTCGCCGTCTGTGCATCGTTTGAGTTGTGTGGGGAACACGCGTTCGCTCCAATAAACTTGCTTTTCCTTCAAGCCATCTGCTTCATTTTCGGCTTCGTGACAATACTGTCACGAAGACAAGGATGACCCAGTTGCCTTGAAGAGAAAACACGTTTGTTCGCGCGTTATAAGACTGCATCGACCTGATGCTAAGACAAAACACAGTCCGAACAAACAACAAGAAAGCCCGTAATCTTTCGAAGTAAGGTTTCAGGTGAACCACGTGGACAACTTTGAGCTGCGTGCTTCGTTGTTATGTCCCGGAATCACCGTTGGGAAGCACCTCGTATTTAGGTTGGCCAACAAAAAAAGTTGTATAATGCGGTAGGATCCGAAATACCGTCGCAAAAGCTTCTCATTCAGTCCACGCCATCGGATGGGAATTGAAACTCACCCACGGTCCGCTGGGTGGTACTCCGCTGCTCGGCGTCGGAGGTTGTAGCGTCCGGCATTCACCAGCTTCTGGTTCGTTGTACGAACTCGGACCAGCTGGCGGGCATCCTCAGCACGCTGAAAGTATCCTTGGACGTCAGCATTGAGGTCGTCGTCTTCTACATGTGGAAGCATGGCGTCAAGCATCGTAGTCGGCCGTTTTCCGTAGACAAGATCGAACGGTGTCACCTGCGTAGTTTTCGGGATAGCCGTGTTGTACACAAACATGACATTAGGGAACACTTCGTCCCAAGCCTTGTGTTCAACGTCGACGTACAAAGGCAGCATATCTGCGATTTTCTTGTTCAGACGTTCCGTTAGTCCGTTCGTTTGGGGGTGGTATGACGTCATTTTTTGGTGATCTATGTTGCTGTTGTGTATGATTCCCTGATTAAGCTCAGCAGTAAAGGCCATTCCACGGTCCGTTAATTTGGACTTCGGTGGCTCCATGCCGCAATACAACTTCGTTGATGAAGAACTTTGCGTCTTCTGGTACAGTCCCCCTCGGAAGAGCGGCGGTCTCTGCGTAGCGCGTCATGTAGTCAGTCGCTACGACAATTCACTTGTTCTCGAATCGTGACTTAGGGAACAGGCCGAAAAGGTCGATTCCAACCTGTTGGAAGGGCCTCGATGGGACGGCGCTCGGCTGTAAAAGTCCGGCGTGTCTCGTCGGCGGCGTTTTTCGGTGCTTGCAGTCCCTCTCCAAACGAAGAGAGACACATCGGTTGTAAGGCGGGGCCAGTAGTATTTCGTCTGAATTTTTTTAACAGTGCGAGCTGTGCCGAAATGCCTGGACGATGGGTCGTCATGGCACGCTTCCACAATTTCGTAACGAAGGTCTGCGGGGATGACGAGATTTTTCCTTCTCGTTCCTGGGTTCAAATGTTTCATCACGAGGACGGAGTTTCTGAGGCTGAATGCTGGTAAGTTCGTTTGAAGGCCCTAGGAACGGCGACGTTTCGTCCTTCGAGATAGTCGGTCATGACGCGTAACTCAGGGTTGGCGCGCTGCTGGGCAGCTAGGTCGCTCTTCCTCACGACTTAAAAAAACACGCTCTTTTCATCGGAGTCCTGTGTTGGTGGGTCAACGGGGGTGCGGGACAGGCAGTCGGCATCGGAGCGTCTCGTGACGGATATATAGACATTGTAACCTCGAACTCTTGCAGGCGCAAGCTCCACCTGCCAAGACGGTCAGAGGGGTCATTCTAATAGAATGATCTACCAGACACGTATGGGCGAAATTTTGAAATGTCCCTTATAATTTCGAGGCAGTCTGTCACAGAAGCTGAGTAGTTTTTCTCTTGCTTCGACAGACCGCGGCTGGTACGGCGGGGCCTCTTGACGACGGCTTGGAGCAAGGTGGGGTCGACGAACAGCTTAGGCGTAGGCCTTAGCTTGTGGCTCTTGGGTGCTTCTGACAGCGTAAGCACCCCTAGCGTAAGTCCCCAGTGCGGGTTGAACTTCTCGGGTAAGGTCGGTCAGGGAAACGACTTGGGAGTGCGGCATTGTTGAGAAAACTTTACGCAGTTCTTCGCGAATGACTGTGCGAAGTCTTTCCCGCAAGGCTCCCATCGCGAATGCAGGGGCGTTGACGGGTTGTTTCGCCAAATCGCGTTGAGTGGTCGATCGTACTGGCTTGAACGCATGTCCAGGATTCTCTCGATCATCGAAGCCTCGGTCACAAACTCAGCGATGGTTTTTTGGGGGTTGCGAAAGAGTCCAGCGAAGAGCTCTTGTCTAACGCCCCGCATCAACAAGCGCAGCTTCTTCTCTTCTGCCATTTCGGGGTCAGCTCGTCGGAAGAGCATCTTCATCTCCTGAACGAACACTGCAACACCTTCCTTAGGGTGTTGGATTCGCGTCTGCAACAATAGCTAAGGTAGTTCTTTACGCACCAAAATTGTGAACGTTTTCAAAAATTCCGTTTTGAAGATGCTGCGTGATTTTAACGAGCTGTCGTGATTTTCAAACCAGACTCGAGCCGACTCTCCTAGGTAGAAAACACTTGTCTCAAGGTTTCTTCGTCATCCCATCGGTTGAAATTACGGACGCGCTCCAGCTTCTCCAACCTCTATTTTGGGTCCTCACCCGGGTATCCTTGGAGTGATGGGGGCTCCTCAGGTTTCTGCAGAATGTCAGGAGGATTGGCTTGCTTGACTGTGGTGGTGGTAGCGACGCCTTCCGTTTTCACTTTCTCTGCTGGTAGACCGAGCTCAGGTGGGAGGCCTTGCTGTCAGCGGTTGCTACGAGTGGGGCTTTTTTTGGCGACTTGCAGATGGTTAAGGGTTCATGTACCCCGCACCTCGACCAGATGTGACAAAGCCAAAGTTGACGCAGTTGTCTTGAAGGGAAAACACGTTTTGGAGCGAACTTATGCCCCCCCCCCCCCAACAACTCAACAAATACACAGGCGGCGAAGCAGCACTCGATAAAGTGATGTGCGCAGGCTTATGTCCGCGAATGTAGTACCGCGGCGTCTGTTCTGCGGGCATTTGTCTCTTGGCGCGAGTATCTAATGGCGCGCGTGGTCTGCTGCGATCATAAAGTTTCATAGTAATATTTACTAAGGAAAAGATGCCGCTGTAGTCGCGGGCCTTCGTGCACGGCGCCATTGCCGCTAGCGACGTTCTTCGCGTACTTGGCTTAACTAGCCATGTGGCTTGGTGTTTTGTCTCGAAGCCAAAATCAACACAAAAAGGGTACCATTTCTTGCTTGTTCAATGTGCTTTACGCTTGTGCATAATCACTGACAAATTAAGCCTTTTGGGGGTTCAATTTTTGTTGTACTTCTTGCAAATTACTGGAACACATCATTGCTTCACATGTCTACAGCCACCTCGAGTCCAATAATTTCTTTTTTACTAACCAACATGGGTTCAGAAAGGGTTTTCATGTGATTCGCAACTTTTTGAGTTTAAAAATGAGCTGCATTTTAGCATAAATAATAACAAACAAATTGTATGTTTCTTGATTTCTCTAAAGCGTTTGACCAGGTCCCTCATTGTCGCCTAATCTCGAAACTATTATCCCAAAGACTAGATTCACACAGCCTTTCCTGGCTGCGAAATAGACAATTTATCTCCTTCCCCTTGCTGCGTTCTTTTGGGTGTTCCACAAGGCAGTGTTTTATGGGCCTCGGTATTTTTAATATTCATCAATGATCTGCCTACAGACATTTCATTGTCCATTCGTGTTTTTGCTGACGATTGCATATTAAATCGTAACATTACTCGTACTGACGCGCAGATCGGTCTTCAAAATCACCCCATAACTGTTTCAGTTGGTGTAAGACCTGGCAAGTGCATCTTAACGAATCCAAATATAAAGTTATCTCTTTCATCCGCAAGCACGCTAATTTGAACTTCACATACTCTTTAAACAGCTCTCCAGTCACTGAAGCAGCTTCATTTAAATACCTCGGTGTTCACTTCATTTCAAACGTGTCATGGGCTTCCCATATCACCGCCATTTGCGACAAGGCCTTGCGATCGTTGGGGTAGTTACGAAGAAACTTAAGGATTCCCCTAACAGCGTACGAAAGCTGGCCTACGTTACTTTTGTCTGTCCGCAACTGGAATTTCCTAGCCCTGTATGGTCACCTTAACAAAAATATCTTAACAATATGCTTGAAGCCATGCACCATAGAGTAGCACAATTCAATTGTTCCGATTATGAGAATTCTCATAGCGTCACCCATATTAAACATGATAATGATATCTCCTTACTTGATACACGACCTCTCATTGCACTTCTGTGCTGGTTTCACAAGTACATTTATGGTAATAGGCTGCCGCTCCTTCCTCTTAAAAGACCATTGTGCGTGTCAAAACGTTTGCACAACAGTCTCAGTTACTCGCGCCTTTTCGGTCATACATTAACTTTCAATAGTTCTGCACTCCCACGTGCCATCTGTCTGAGGAACGATATGCCCGATAACATGGTTTCCATATCAAGCCATGCCTCCTTCCACCACCGTGTAGATAGTAATTTCTTCGGGTTGCTTTCTTAAATTGCTCACCGAGTTTTTGTTGTCTGGCGCACTTTTGTGAAGTATTTTGTGAAGTTGCATTGTGTAAGTACTGCGCCTTATAATCTATAGTTACGTCTTGGCAGTAAATTGTGTCCTTGTGTCTTTGTGCCTGGTGTTCGAAATGCAGTGTTAGCGTGACATGGTACATATTATTTTTAGTTGCTCTTCTATTGCTTTTACTGTTTTTGCCTCCCCTCGCGCTATGCCCCCACTGGGGCCTGTAAGGTTTTGTAAATAAACAAATAAATAAAAAATAAATTAAATAAATAAAAAATGACCAAACAAATAAATAAATAACAAAATAAATAAATAAATAACTAAATAAATAAATAAACAAAAAAATACCAAAACAAATTTGATGCACCTTCTACAGTAATATTGTAATAATGTGGAGACTCGAACCGTTTCAAAGTGCGACCGCGAGGCGTTAGTCCGCTGCGCCACGGAACATTTCTTTTTTCCAAATAACTATTTACAGAAATAAATCAGTACGGTTGACATGGGGTCAAGGGATAGGACGTAAAATTTCGAGTGCTGCTACAAGGCTTATTATTACACAGCGACACATCAGGAAAAAAATTCTAGGTTGCAGGCGATAACAAGGTTCGTAGCATGAAAAACAAATTTCACAATGCATAAAAAAAAAAACAGCAGTAACAGGTTCAGGACTCTGCGGTATATATACAAAGCATGTATCAGACTTGCCGAAAGAAATCAAAATTATGGAAACGTATTTAAGCGATGGATACCGCCACCTGCAGTATCTGGCGTGCGTGCCTGGAATGCCCACTCACCCCTTACAGCGTATGTGCTAGAGTGGATACGTAGGCGAGACAGCCACGCGTTTATCTCGGCCTGAGTTTTTTCGAGGGAACTCAGCGCCTCACGCAGTGTCTCGTCCGACTCGGGTCCCTCCAGGGCAGTCGTCGTCCGTTTTACGTTTTGAACGAATAGGTTTTTGGCTCACCGAGCACTAAACCACGTCCGTCCGTGCCATCCAGAGAGAGTGGAGGACCAGACATTCGCCTACGCGCTTAGGTGTTTGACCAGGTTATCTGCCATCGTGTACCAAAGAAGGTCTCAATTTCGTACCAGCAGACCATCGACGGACGCACGGAAATAACATGTATGTTATACTTCATAGCTGACGCCCAGAAACCGCCGTTTTGGCTGCGACTGTGATTTTGCCCTGCGACAATAATGCTTAATGCTCGCCGCGCTTTTGTTTTACGCTTGCCATAAAAGCCGGTTGATATTGATTCCTTATTACCTAATAAGCCTTCCGTGATTAGTCTTCTGCTATTAACTGAGCTTATATTTTCTACAAGCTTTGCTGGTCGCACAAGAATATGCAGTTGGCAACTGCACGAAGCGAATTGTTGCCAAAGCAAACGGCTGAAGCGTCGTAAGCCGAACGACGGATTACATTAGCGCTTGTGAGTTATATGAACCTCATGGACCTTGCTATGTTTATTACACTATAGGAACTAACGGAACAGAGCCGCATTTATTACATCACAAACGTCGTTGTCCGGGATCATGCAGTATTCGCTTCTCGATTGCTTCCCGGTGAGCGTTCGGCCGGTCGGTATTGTAGGCATCTTCGTTCAGCGAGCCAGTCACACCACGCGGACTTGCGATCGGCCAAAGTGTTCGTGTCGCCGACGGCATCCTTTGCGAACTCGGAAGTCGGAGTCGCCGTCGTTCCGTCGTCGTGTCTGCCTAGCGTGCCTCAACAAGAGGCGTGGTAATAGAGTAAGAAAGGTAAATATGGATGAACACGATAGAGTTGAGCGTGCTGCAGGAAGCGCTATTAACCAAAGGCGCCGCCGGCGCTGAGCAGACGATGCTTCTTTTCGCCGGAAGTGCCGTCCAATTGCAACATTTCTCTTGCGTCACGGGCATCATGACATACACGCGGGAAGCCCGATAACTCGTGTGGGAACGCGGCAACAAACTTTGCAACAAAATTGTGAGCTCTCCGCTGCACGTAAAAAGTTATACTTGGCGCAGATGACGTTGATCACCCAGTCTAACGATTGCGCTAGTTCATTTATGTGCTCAAAACGGCTTTCAGACCCCCTTAATTGCCGCTCTCACACCACACGAATGGCGAATACAGTGGGCCCAACGCATGCCTTCAGGGTATACCAACCGCCTTCAAGAGAGACGTCAGCTGTACTGTGCCTGAACTTGTTTATGGCACCCCCCTTTGACTACGAGCCAATCTTTTCGAGCTACCGTGCCATGCACCTTCCACCGCAGCGGAGTATTGATCCTCGGCGACCTCCGACGGCAGCCTACATGGGAACGAAATCCCCGAGCAGCTTACGTGCTTCTGGACCTTGAACAGGCAACACACGTGTGTGTGCAGTACGGACCGGTGGCCGCCCTTTACAGCCACTGTACGTTGACCCTTTCGCTGTGGTCGAAGGACACTCGTCTACGTACGTGATCGAGATCAACTGCTCTCACGACAGCATAGCACTAGACGGTCCACAACCGGCATACTTCACCTCCGTACAAGTTTTCCTACCGCGGCCCTCATGTCCGCCGGGTTGATGGAGGCGTCGCAGCAGCTCTTCTCTCACCGGCAAGCCACAGCGTGACGTAGGTTAACGAGCGTGGCCAACCGCCCGAGGGCTCGCCAGCCCCTGGCATCAGAAGAGTGAACACTACTGCGCTCGGGACAAAATTGCGCGCTTACCTGCTCCCTTCGTTGCAGATATCGACGAGACATTCGCCCTTAAATGCCTCCCTTCGCTTGAGCGTTCACCTCTCATCTTCTGCCGTCGCGCTCCTCCCAAGGTAAACACGCTGCGGGTTTTCTCGAGTCAATTTAAAATTACCGGGCTCGGCTGCTCCAGGCCGGGTGCCTCGATGCCAGCGCTGCCTTTCTGCGGGGACGCGCGTGAACTGAGGCGCCCTACTTCAACATTTATAGAACCACGTTGCCGTACTCCATGTGCGTCCGGAGAGGAACGTGGAACCTACCGAGTGAAACCTTTCATAATAGTTTGTGTCTGATGTCTTAAAATGCCGCTAGAAGCTATAGTGCGGCAGGCGGCAGCAGGCGACAGAGTGAATTTTTGTATAAAGTTGATGCAGTATTTCATTTGCTATCGCAAAAGTCAAGCATCCATGAATTTGCTATGAAGGAACACTGCAACTATCACTTATGTATTGATTTTCTACCTCATATTTGCGTAATGTTGTTCTTGTTCAACAATGTTGACAAGTACGAACGTTGTCACCGGGCTCAGACGTTTAGGTTTGGCTGTGGGTATAGAAACCTAAGGTGCAGCTTCTGTTTTAGGTTGGCCGGGTGGTGAATCGAGTTAGACGTACTTACAGACAAAAATTTTCGCTTTCAAGTAGCCCAAGAAAGACTTTCGTATTTAAAACATCCATTGACCCCAAGCGTGCATTGTTCTGATGCACCCTTCAAGAAAACAGCTCGTGAAAAAATGCAGGCATTTAAAGTTACCTGCCACGGGGAAATTACTCCAAAACGCTTTATAAGTAGATTAAAACAGCAATTTAAAAATATTAAGAGAGAAGTACTGCGGAAGTTGTAGCTCACTTGGACGTTTTGAGTCGACGTCGAGAAAGACTTCTTGTTTCAAAGCGCAAAACTGCGGCGCGCTTCCGGTATTTGGGACCAAAAGGCAGCACATGACGTCGCGCGCGCATTCTTCGCTGCACCAGTGGTTGAAAATTGAACACCGAGGTAGATGAACACAAGCTTTTTCCTGCATGCGGAGTCTGAAGAAAATATCTGGACCTTCAAGTTGGCCTGCATTTAGTATGCTTTCAAAGATGAAGGCTGCTGGTTATTTTCGGAGCTATTCCGTCGCTGTCATGCTTCGGCAAAATGGGGGTTATCGCAGAGATGCGTGGTTCTGCTCCCACGTTGCCCTAGACTGAAGTAGTGGTGGAGCCACACTTTGCTGAGTCGCCTTTCGGGTGATCCTTGTTATTTGTATTCGAGTTGCTGTTTGCCTGTTTACTTTCCGTAGGAAGTCCCATTTTCATAGGTCCTCCACGTTAAAGTCCGTGCATGTCTCTGTAGTAGAACTGCTTCTTCCACCGTAGCAGCTGCATGTGTGGCAGAGGAGCTGGCAGCGCCATCGGGAGCCGCGCCATAACGCACTTGTTCTAATGTAGTCTTAGCTCCTCCGTCCGCCGTTAGAAATTTCAAATTGGCGTGGGAAGGTGAAATAACCACTCACAGCAGTAAAGTTGGGTTCCCCATGGTCTCCTCTCTGTTAGGTGGGTGGTTCGGTTATTGTTTGAATGATTCGAGAACTTCTTGCGTGATTTTCGTGCGTTTTTTGAGAGTTCAACGAAGCCTGGTAAGACGGGAGATAGGTGAAGCTATTCCCTTTGGGAGGCGTAAGATCTCACACAGCTCGGGTGATAACATCCGCAACCAAGCTTCCCCTTTTCTTCAATCGATGCTACGCTGATAATCTGTGTCCCACCAGAACGGCCCCAATCCACGGAGAGAGTGGCCGCTGTAGGTTGACCAGCGCCGTTGTCACCATGTTTGGGATCCGTAGTTGTTCGCTGCCGCACTTGTCCGAAAGCTGTGACACGACCTGCCTGGTGGAGTAAGCGCAGCCGCGGAGAAATATTAGAGAGGTGCTGAGGGGGCAGTTGGGGTTAAGGAATACCGCGGCTCCATGGGGTGTGGCGGTGAAAACATTTATTACCCTCACTTGGGGGTGGAAGAGCAGCGTCGATGAGTGGAGCCCTGAATTCAGCACTACAATTGCGAACGCTACCGGCAGGCCCACTCAATCAGCCATTGCAGGTCTTGCGCGGAAGTGCTGAACAGAGCAGACTTCCAAGACGATAGTGTGAGGATGTGTGAGTGAGCACGTCTGGTGGTCGCGGGCACTGCCATACAGAGTGGTAAAGGGTTGGAGTGGGACTATTGCAAACAGGGCAGTTGCTAGGGTATAGGAAGGGGAAGGAGTGTTTGTGGTCTAAGTTTGAAAATATGTGTCTAGAGTTGCCGCCATGACGTGACATCGCCGCGGGATAAGGAGTGATGGAGCGGAAATAGTGTTTTAGGGGCGAAGCAGCTGAGGACCTCGTTTTTTGCGGGGCTTGGCGTCCGCGTACACAGTGCTGCGAGCAATGGATTGGATTTGTATTGGATTGAGTTGGATTAGATTCAAATGGATTGTATTGTATTGGAATTGTACATACTGTACACACGCGTTGTCACTCATTTACATGCGCGGGTGGGCATGTAAATGAGTGACTTTCTAGGTATCTTCGTCATCGGCTTCCGTGGGCCGTCCCGTGATCACATAGGACGCAGCCAAGGCCATGGCCGTTTCCTCGGCCCCCTTCTCGGATCGGTCCGTAAAGCACGTTGTGGGAGTACAACCTACAAGTGTAGATACGACTGCCACTTTGGCGTTGGATTTGGCTGGGTAATTGGCAGCGTCGGTGTAGAGCACACCTGGGTCATGGCCGTAGTTGCGAGCTCGTGCTTCGGCCCGGGCGCGGCGCCTGCCCTGGTTGATCTTTGCGTGGACGTTCTTGGGGGCGGTGGAACTTTTACGCTTGCGTGGATGGTAGGGGCGAGAACTATTGGGTTTGGTGGGAGAGGTGATGATGGTGCGGGGTATCACAGGCGGACAAGCACGTGAGGAGTAGTGCGGGCTGCGCTAACGCAGATAAGCTGAGCAGCTCGTGCTTCAATGATCTCCGCTATCGTGTTGTCAACACTTACTTGGAGACGTTGTGTAGAAGTGTAGGGGGAAGGTATAGGGCAGTGGGTATCTTCATGAGGCCGGCGCGTCGGTTGAAGGTGCGACGGATGATCTACGCGATTGGCGTGGTTTAGAATTTGAGGAGGCGCACTGTATGCGTAGCGTGGCCGTTGGTCTCGGACTCGGGTGATGCTGGGTGAGATGAGGTGACTGTGAGAGGGAAAGAGGTTCCCAGCCTGCAGTATCAAAGTATTGGCACGGTAAACAGATTTAAGGCTGGGTTACTGGTCGCATGCGGGGAGATCTCCGCTGCGCAAGACAGGCCTCATAGTGAGGCATACTTGTGAAATATATTTGCTGCCTCTTACAGGGCTTCCTGTATTTGGCCATCCGATCCGCGTGTGGCCCACATGGTTACATCGTGCTTTTGCAGCACGTTTTGGATGTCAGGGATTGCGTCAAGTACGGGTGGAAGCTTTGCCATAGGCGCTGTGAAGAGGATAAGATATCTGAGCCTTGGGGCGTTACTCTTTCAGTCAATTGAAAAGGTTGTGAGCGGTGCTCACCTAACCCTATGGTGGCTGTCCGATCAGCCATAAAGGCTCGGACGTAATTGTGTGTTTTCCACAATTTGATGATGCCATATAGTCAAGAATGAGGTTGTGGGGAATGTTACCAAACACACCGTCTAGGTTGAGTGTCAGGACGGCGCGTGTTTGTGCTCCGGTCCGATGATCTTGTATGTCGTGTTTGAGCGTAGCAGCACATCCGGTGTGGCCAGGTGGGAACGGAAAGCGAACATATGGCAGAGAAAAAGTGGTTAGCTTCGAGGTGCGGTTGCAGCCTGGTAACAATTACATGTTCGAAAAGCTTGCCAGACATCACGTCACTGAGTTGGGGCGGAGGTTGAAAAATGAGAGTGGCACTCCTGGTGGATATCGTCCTGGTATCAAGACGATGTGTGCGTGCTTCCATTTTTGTAGTTTAGTGCCCTTGCGTTACGCATCGTTATAGTAAGCTGTCCGCTGGGTTATGGCGTGGTCGTTTTGCTGCGAAGTAATTTATATCGAATGCGGGCAACAGGAACTGGTTGAGCTGGGGCGTTCGCTGCTGGTGTCGATGGAGTGAGCGGAACCTCGTCTTAGGTAACCGGCGTAACCGTACGTTAAAATGGATACCTCTGAAGCGAGGGAGCAGTTGCTCGGAGAAGCCTACGCCCCGAGCAGGGTTCCTTGTCGAATGCTTGCCGAATGCACTTCACCTTATTCTTAACCTTATAATTACCTCTGCCTCATGGTTGGGATCCGGGATCCATACTTGGCCTAAGTAGAAATGTTCGCTTACCACTTCCGTTGCCGTGCCGCTGTGATCAAACCGCTGTTCTCTCTCGAGGCTATTGAGTATTACTTTAGTTTTCTGTATACTAATTTTCAGGCCCACGATTCTACTCTTCTGGTCAAGTGCGGTAATCGAGCTTTGCAATTTGTCCCTCGAGTTGCTTAGAAAGGCAACGTCATCAGCAAATCTGAGGCTACTGCAGTATTCTCCATTAACCTTTACTCCCAGTTTTCCCAATTCAATGTTCGGAATACCTCTCGTAAACATGCTGTGAGTAACATTGGAGAGATTGTGTTGCCTTGTCTGACGCCCTTCCGTATGGGTATTTTTCTGTCCTTATGGAGGGCTATGGTCGCTGTCGACCCATTGTAGATATCGTCTGGTGTTCTTAAAGGAACCATGAAGAGAAAACACAAGTTTGGTTCATTCGAAAGATTGCCTCGTTAGAACCATACTGACACCCCTTTTACAACAAACTTCGCTCAAATAAGCTACATAATTGGGAAAAAAGGGAATGACCATGCGACCCACCAGCTCATTTCCCGCAACGGAACCTATGATGTCACACGAGAATCCTCTGCGATTGGCGGAGGCCGGCAAAAGCAAACGCAATAGGCAGGGCTTACCAGTTTGCATAGTGAGCTATATGCCCGTTAAACATACTGCACATTCCTTTTATGACACTAGGAACGGTGGAGTAAACGGTTGAAGTTCCGAATAAACACGCAAGCGTGTACGCTAATGCGTACGAAACTACCGCCAGCCGAACTCGACATCTCGCCGTTGCCACCGTCGCGCAGACGAATTTTCGGGTTCGAGGCTCTTCGGGGCCAACGAACCGTTCCAGCACGCACAGCCGCGACCTTGCTTCGTATCGTAATCCCTTCACAGGAGGTTGCCCGTCATATCGCCAACCAGCAAATGCAAAAATAGAAACGAGGGGAGTAAGGAACAGCAAGCAGCGACGAGATAGTGACAGTCGTCGCAGTTTCGGAATGGTGTTGGCTTGCTGCTATTGTTAGGAGCTCGTTTCCAGTTTACAACCACTGAAAACTTCAGTTTGTTCGAGTACTTTACAATGAAATTTCGTTGCTACGTTTTGAAATGCCCATGTAGTACGGGCAAATCGCCGAGGGAGTGCGACATGCCCGCCGGTGAGGAGATCTCCTTTCATGTGCTGCCCAACGACGAACCTCGGCGAAGCAAGTGGCTACGTATCGTGAGCTTTGCAAATGGAGGAGAGAGAGCTAAAGGAAGTACGAGTGTGCTCACTTCATTTCCGAGGAAGTGATTACGGCAGGGACCCTTACGTTAGCTCACTCCTGGAACATGCTGGCGCTCGTCGCCGACTTTGTCAAATCGCCGTCAAAGCGCGCTGACCTTGGGGGACGTACACACCGCGCATTGACGCTCATGGAGGTTGACGCTCGTATCTTTCTGGTCGAAGCAGAGAGCTCGTGCGAACGGCTTTCCATACACGACACTGGCCAACTGGCTTAAGCGATACTGCTACTGAAATTGAACTATTATTAACCGTAATAAAAATACGGCACTTATGTACCAGTCTGTATTCGTCCGTCGCCACGGGGCTGACGAGTCAGTGGTGCCGACGGCTAGGCGTTCGTCGGTTGTGGCTATCGCGGAATGGTCGCTTTTCGGTCCATCCGCGTATCCCACAACTCCTGCCGCTCGTGCACTTAGAAGCATTGAGCGTTCAAGTGGTGTGAGGTTGTTAAATGCAAGCCCGAGCTTCTCGGCGAGAGTTTTGTTCTCCGGATCAGGCGATTCCATGACTAGGGCTGCGGGTGCACTAGGTTTTACTACTATTTTTAAAATGGCCACCGTCTCGGTTTCGGCACGGTTTCCGGTTCCTGTTTGATTCCCGCGTGTGGGTGCTATATGGAGACGACATACTAAGTATCTGTTTCATGAACCGGCTCGTATGATGCCATTGTTCACGTCACGAAATCTGCAATTTAGCGGGAGATTTCAAATTTTGGCTTAAATTGCCTTATTTCTCGGAGAATAAAGCATCATTCGCTTCCGGGAAAGCGCTTAGGGTACTATGAAACACCTAATCTTTCGAATAAAACAAACTTTTGTTTTCTCTTCATGGCTCCTTTAAGTTATGCCCGTATACACCTTCATTTCGTAATGCCTGTATGACTCCTTAGTTTCCGATCTAGTCAAATGGTTTCTCATAATGTATGAAGGCTATATACAGAGGTTGAGTACACTCCGCGCTTTTCTTGATCACCTGATTGATCGTGTGAATACGGGTTAATTACTCTGTTTGGGGTTAGTTCCAATAAAACAAATTTTACGGCACTTTTCTATAACTCTACGGAACCCTGCTTTTGCATTAGGTTGACTGAAATCTCAGGTGACAGAAATTCTGTTAGCGATTACCTTGGTAAACGCCATATTGGCGACTGACAGTGAGCTGATCGGCCTGTAATTTTTCAAGTCCCTCATGTCACCTTTCTTATAAATTCGGGTGATGTTTGGGTTCTTCCAGGATTCCGGTACACTCGCGGTCAGTAGGCCTTACGTATACGGTGTTTCTAGTACAATTTGTCCGCCATCCTTCAAGAGGTCTGCTGTTATCTGATCCTCACCAGGTGCTTTGCCCCCTTGCGTTTCTTTCAAAGCCTTCTTTAGCTCTGTCGTTACTGGTGGGATGTCTACCTTGTTTGAACTGCATCCTCGTTCGGTATTATCCTGGGTGCAGCGGCTACTGTACTGATCTCTATAGTACTCCTCGGCTGCTATGACTATTTTACCCCAATTTGCGATGACATTGCCTTGATTCTCTTTAAGGCCATACATAGAACTTTTCCCCATGATTAGACACCTTTTCAGTGCTTTCATGCTGACATCGTTCTTCACAGCACGCGCAATACTCTCCATATTATACTCCTGTATGTCAGCTGTCTTAACTATTTGAGAAACTTCGAAAGCTTCGCTAGTGCTATTGTGCCAGCCGGGGTGGAGACTGTCACGCTTTGCCATTTCCTATTTTAAATCTTTCGCCTTCTGAGAAAGTTCACCTGTTTACCATTTACCACTAAAAGCTTACCACTTGAATAGGTGAGTGAAAATTCAGAGGAAGAATGTTATTCCGCATTCTATTCTCCCGTTCTCTTGCCAACATGTATTGAATTCCCCAAGTACAATTCCACTGGAGACTACGTAACTATGACGAGCAGATGAAACTCGTTATGTTAGTCGTTTCAGCGGCGAATGACCAATAATGTTTTTGGGGATAGGTTTAATAATGCAAATTTTATAAGGCACTTTTCTATATTCTTTCCGTAGACCAACCATGCATTGACAGCAGGATAGAATCCTACAACGTTTACAAGTTCAAGGTGAACTAATTATGACAACAAATAAAACTCAGCGCAATGACAGAGTCATCTTAGCGGCCTATTCCAGTGACATTTTTTCCTCAACGTACCTACATGACATTAAGCGTGACAGAGCATTCGCGAGCAACTTGTGAGGAAGTTTTGTGAGGACGCGTAGCGAACGGACGACCATCCCCGCAGGGTAGCTGCATACAGTTTCATTGTAAAATGCGCCCAGTAACATTATCCCTGGGAGGTGTTAGGGAGGCGAAACCGAAGTTCAGAAAAAGAACACCGTCACCACGGCATGTGGACGGCACGATGCCAAGGAACAGTGACTGGCGAAAGAAATGAGTCACCAACTGATATTAGCCGACACGAGGGCAGTGGTCGTAGGTCATAGGTTTACGAAACCAAACTACGCGACAAATCATTGAAGCACGCGAAATTGCAAGGCAGGTATTTGATGTGTAAGCCGGGCGTCGTTCACGTTTCCCAAAAAGAGATGTCCTTTGCTCTACATGGGATATGACTTAACTTGGTGTCTGTGTAGATTGTGCAAAGTGCGTGAACACGTCTGGATGTGGTGGTGATAAGTGCGTGAACGCGCGTTGATATGATGGTGATAAGTGCGTGAATGCGTTCTGATGTGGTGGTGATAAGTGCATGAACGTGTGTCGATTTGGCGGTGATAAGTGTGTGAACGCTTGTTGATGTGGTGGTGATAAGTGCGTGAACGCGTGTTGATGTGGTGGTGATAAGTGCGTGAACGCGTGTTGATGTGGTGGTGTGCTATCCGAGATGATACGTATGCTTTTTAAAAAAACTCCCACCTCCCCTCGCGGGAATCCCTGTGTAGATGCGACGCATAGGCGGAGCGGCGAAGGGAACGCGTTTTATAGCGCGCATAACGTTGAGGGGACTGCGTAAGCTGGTCCCAGTCGATCACGACGTTGGCGTACTTGTAAAGCGGCGTGGACTCTAGGTGTTTGAGCCAAGCGTGGATGTTGCTTCGCCGGAGAACGGCACACCGGTTATATGCGCAGCGCGCCCGAAGGAGAGGAAACCGCGGAAGAGAGAGTACTGCACATGCGCCGGCCCCAGCGCGTCTGCCGCGGCTATGACGCAACGTGCCGCGGCTATGACGCAACACAATCCAACACAATCCACTTTAATCCAATCCAATCCAAATCCAATCCAACCGAATCCAAGCCAAGCCAAGCCAATCCAATCCAATCCAATCAAATCAAATCCAATCCAATGCCCCTCGCGAGAGAGTGTTCGTTATCGGAGAGGAGAGGGGGTGAGCGGCGGAGAGCGGCGGAGAGCGCAGCTCGCGCGGCGAGGAGAATGGCAGAGGGGTGGACAACGCCGACAACAACGACGACGACGCCGGAGGGACAAGGCGAGTGAATCAGATGCTCTGCATCTAAAAAACGCGATCATTATTAGGCTCAGTTTTCGATTTGACCATGACGGCTAGCCGTCCGCTATCAGTCGTGCCCCTCAAGCGTCCACGGAAGTACGTCATCGCAGCTAACAGGAAACTACAATGGAGGCGGCCAGATACGACGGCTCGCCGGAATCGGGATTACAGAGCAGCGGCTATTCGAAGCGGCTATTTAATAATACTACGGCCTAGACAATAAAAACAAAATACGGGATTTGAGCTTGCACCGCGCCTGCGAAGTGACGTTCGTCCTGCGTGCCCTGTGTAGTCGCATGCATTGAAGACGCGGTCTCGAGCCGTGCCACAACTTACCCCCACTCTCCAAAGCGCTTCTCGCACGAACAAAAATGATGACGGCACCAACATTGTGCCACCTAGTTGAAAAAAGGGCAAAATATTAACGCCAGGTTCTTAGCCAAGGAAAGCTTATGTCATAACCAGAAATAAAACTGCACCCCAATAAGAACTAAAAGCAAGTACAGGGTGTTTAATTTCACAAATTTTAATATGAATTTTTGAGCTTTTCGCTGCCCTATCACCGCCGCCACAATAAACGGCACCACGCGGTCAATTAAACAGAATCTTTAAAAATAGGTCAGCAGGTATGTGATCCCAGAGAACAGCCACGGAAAGATCCTTCGAATGGCCCTAAGAAAACAGGCAGAGGCAATCTCAATCGTGACAGTACAGAAAATCCTTGACCATTTGGTCCACATTTTAAAACGTCTTTACCGGGGAAAGCGGGAATGGAAGAAATGACAAAACTTACAAAGGCACTGATCATGAGCCCGATATTATACAGCCTGCCGTACAAAAAACTTTCGTGCACTGTAGTAGGCCAAATAAATGCAATCACCAGGGCAGTATATACGGCAGGCCTCACCCCCCACATTTACTATCAGAGCGTGTGTGTGTTAAAATATCCTTGAACAAACCAGAGAGGCCACTATCCTTGCACGAAACGAGCGTCTGGGTGAAGCAAAATCGGGTCTAGTCACCCTATCAAATATAGGCACACCTCCAGAGAAAGAACGGCTGGATGCCATGATGCATATGTTACCGATGTAGCGATTTTACATAAACTCCACCCCCCCCCCGCATACCGAAAAATATGGATCCAAATGAACGAAGGAGATGTGGCAATCAGGGATCACATTCCTTCAGGAAAGTTGAAAAGCCATGGCAACACAGTATACGCGGATGCCGGGACGTCTGAAAGTACAAAGGCAACAATTCTCGCAGTGGAATACCGTGGCAATCACTGCGACGTCATTACCATTCGACACACAAACAGAAATAGCGGAGATCGGAGCCATCCTCTTGGCGATCCGCCTAGTGGACCCATGGAATGGATGCCTCAACATGATTACACACCCTCAAACGTTCATTAGTCTCTTCGCTGCAGGTACTGTACCTAAACACTTCAGAAATATTCTCTTAATGCACTTTAATGATGATGATGGTTGGAGTTTTTTGGCGCAAGGCCACCTGGGGCAAAGAGCGCCAAACTAAAGTATTTAGAAGAAAATAGTGGCTACTAGAGCCAGAATAACACTAAAATCAATTAACGACAATGGTGATGGCTGGTGTATAGGGCCAGTTTTGATTACGCATGATAGGAAATGAGGTTTAAAAAGTTTACATCAGACAAATATTTAAAAACACGTTGCACAGAGACCATGGCATTATCCCCCAAAAACAACGAAAGGTGTAGCGGAATGTGTTGTCTGTATAGTTCCTTGAAGTGTCTGTGTCTTGTTGTGTCGAGTGCCTTGCATGTGATTAGAATGTGGACTACGGATAGGCCCTCCCCACACCTGCTACACCCAGGTCTTGGAGAGCTAGTGAGCAGGTGTGAGTGTGTTACGTGAGTGTGGCCTATCCGCAACCTAGCTAAGGTAACTTCAATGTGTCTGTTATGTGAGTCAGTAGCGTATGGTCCCAAGTGAGGTTTTATTACATGTAACTTGTTATCTGTCTGTTCACTCCAGTGTGTTTGCCACGTGTTGTGAAGTTGGTGTCTGATGTGTGGCTTCATATCTGTGTACGGAAGTGTTGCTATGCCCACTGAATTCAAGAGTGTAGCAGCAGTGGCCATTTCATCTGCAGTTTCATTCCCGGCTATTCCGCAATGGCCAGGAACCCAACATATTGTTATTTCAAGACTTGATGCGTATGCCACCATAAGGCCCTTAAAAACAAGATTGATTACATAATTTTTTGAGCGTTTTCTAGACAAAAGTGCACGTACAACACTAAGAGAATCTGTAAAAACTATGGACTTTGGAATTTGATGCTGGACAATGTGGTCTAAAATAAGTAAAATGCCGTGTGCTTCAGCTGTAAAAATGCTGTTGTGGGAGTTCATCCTTTTTGCCATGTTAAAGTTCGGTCCATGCGCAGCACAAGACACAGCATCAGCTGTCTTTGATGCGTCGGAGTAAAACTCTGCACACTGGTACTTATCCTGTAGGAAGAGGAAATGCTGCATAATAACTGCCCTTGGTGCCCTGTTTTTGTCGAACTGCACAAAGGACAGGTCACAAGAAACATCCCTGGCTTGCCATGGTGCAGTAAAATCAATGATCGCTGTCTTGTGGATATATGAAAATGACACTGCTAGCTCAGAAGCTTCTGCTCTCACTCTGAGAGGGAACGGCATGGGAATAGATGGGCGGTTTAAAAAGAGCTGCTGTGAGGATGCATCATGAATGGTCGAGTTAAGAGGATGATTTGTGAGAGACATGATTTTAGAGGCATACAACAAGTCAGTGTATATCCTCTGGTGATACAGGGACCATTTGTGGCACTCTGCATAGAGGCTTTCCACAGGGCTGGTGCGAAAGGCGCCACAAGCAAGGCGAAGCCCCAAATGCAGAACTGGGTCAAGCATTTTAAGTGCCGTTTTCGTTGCAGACCCATATACGACGCTGCCGTAGTCCAAGCGAGATCCAACCAGTGCAGTATACAGACGCAGGAGTAGCTGCTTGTCTGCACCGTACGATTGGTGAGAGACAACTTTAAGGATATTCATAGTTTTTAGGCATTTTTGCTTAAGCATTTTCAGATGAGGAAGAAATGTTAGTTTGTTGTCGAATATTAGGCCTAAAAACTTGTGCTCCTTTTTTACAGGAATCGACACGCCGTTTAGAGTAATGTCAGGGTCCACATGGATCCCGCGAACACGGGTGAACACAACGCAAGTACTTTTTACGGGGTTCAGCTTAAAGCCGTTTGTGTCCGCCCAGCCAGCAAGTTTGTTCACGCCGAGCTGGACTTGCCGTTCACAGATTGACGTATTACAAGATTTAAAAGATATTTGCACATCATCTACATAAACTGAGCAAGAAATGGTTGGTGGCAATGCCTTACGGAGTGAGTTCATCTTCACTATGAAGAGTGTGCAGCTCAAAACACCTCCTTGAGGCACGCCATTTTCCTGAACATGTACATTAGAAAGTGCACTACCAATTCTTACACGGAAAGTTCGTTCAGACATGTAGCTAGAAAGAGTGCTAAGCATGTTGCCCGAAACATCGAATGACTTCAAGTCACTCAAGATGCCGTATCGCCATGCCGTGTCGTAGGCCTTTTCCATATCAAAGAAGACTGTAATGCAGAACTGTTTGTGAATGAGGGCATCTTTTATGTAAGATTCCAAGGCAACAAGCTGATCATTGGTGGAGCGCCCCGCCCTGAAGCCTGCCTGGCAGCTCTCGAGAAGACCGTTGTACTCGAGGAAGTACACGAGCCTGCGATTGATCATCTTCTCGAAGAGCTTGCACAGGCAGCTCGTCAGGGCTATTGGGCGGTAACTTGAGGGGGACGACGGGTCCTTTCCCTCCTTCAAGAAAGCCACTACAACGGCCTCCCTCCAGGAGTGTGGAATGTGCCCCGAAAGCCATATTTTATTATATAGATGTAGAAGTGCTTCAAGTGTTTCTGCGTGTAGGTGTTGTATCATTGTGTATGTAATGTTGTCTGGGCCTGGAGCTGAGGGTTTACACGTGCTTAGAGCAGCCCTCAGCTCATGTAGTGAAAACAGGGAGTTGTAAGAAGTCTGTGATTTGTTGTTGTCGCGTAGGGACTTCTTTTCACAACAGGCTTTATGTTTCAAGAAAGTGTTCGTGTAGTGTGCTGAACTGGACACGTGTTGGAAGTGTTGTGCGAGTGTGTCAGCCTGGTCTTCGAGTGTGTCCCCTGTAGTGCTGACCAGAGGCAGGCTGTGTGTTTGTTCTCCCTTGAGTTTGCGTATTCGTGTCCATACTTTCCTTGTGTCTGTGTAGGAGTTTATTGATGTTATGAATGTATGCCAACTCGCTCGTTTTGCCTCACGGCGCACACGTTTTCCTAACGCCTTGGCCCGTTTGAACAAGAGGAGGTTTCCCGACGTGGGGTACCGACGAAGGATACCCCACGCCTTGTTCTGGGCCTCTCGCGCCCGCCTACAGTCCTCATTCCACCACGGCCTCCGCTGGTTGCGCGGGGCACCAGAGGCGTGGGGAATGGACTTTTCGGCGGCGTCGAGGATGTGCGCCGTGAGGAGTTGGGTAGATTCTTCAACGTGTAGGTGTCCTATGGATGTGTGGTGTAGTTTGGATGTCTCTGTAAATGTATTCCAGTTAGCTCGTGTTTCATTGAACCTATTATGGGAAGACGGACTGCATGGGCCTTTACCTATGTATGTTAGTGAGGTGGGGAAGTGGTCACTGCCATATGGGTCAGTTCCCACACCCCACTCGAGAAGAGGAAAGAGAACTGCGGAGCCAATCGCCAAGTCAAGACATGAGTATGTGTTGTGTCCTATGTTATGATATGTAGGCTGTTTATTGTTGAAAAGGCATGCTCCAGAGGATGTAAGAAAACTCTCTATCAGGCGACCCCGGGCATCCGTACGAGAAGAGCCCCAAAGAGAATTGTGAGCATTAAGGTCGCCTGTTAGAATGTATGGTTCGGGCAGTTGGTCAACCAGCGCCTCGAAGTCAGAGCTCAAAAGTGTGACATCAGGAGGAATGTATATGGAGCATACCGTTATTAACCTATTAAATATTATTAAGCGTATTGCTACAGCCTCAAGGATAGTGTTCAAAGTGACAGGGTGGCATGCTAAAGATTTCCGGGCGATTATGGCCACACCCCCAGAAGAGTGTGTGCAGCCATCCCTGTCCTTTCTGTATACCAGGTAACTATTCAAGAAATTTGTGTGCTTGGAATTGAAATGTGTTTCCTGAACGCACATTACACTTGGCTGATTAGCATGCAGTATTTCATTTACATCGTCAAGATTTTTAAAGAGGCCTCTGCAGTTCCATTGTACTATGTTCTCTCTTCCCATTATGAAGTGTTCGGAGCTACTGGACTGTGTTGTTTATGTGTCGTCTTTCGGGGCTGTGATTCTCGTCTTTTTTGGCTTGTCGGGAGGCTTTGGCGTCGGGACGCGTTCCTTGCGGTGCACCGCAGACAAGAACGGACCGACGTCCATTTCATCCTCGGATGTCCTCGGAGCGCCTGAGGGATCAGGCTCCTTGGACCGCGAACCCTTTGGGGTGCGCTTTTCCTTGCCCGCAACCACCGAGGGATTCAGGAACGCCTCGGATGGCGCAGGCGGTGCGGTGGTGGTGGGAGCTGCCGCTGGCTCCCCCAAGTCCATCTCCTCTGCGCCCTCGCCCGTGGTTTGGGACGCTGGAGTGGAAGTGGAGGATGCAGCATCGCTTCCACCAGTCGTGGTTGCCCCCACAGCCGCTGCTGGCTCAGCGAGCAGTGCGGAGGCGGGTTGGGCTGCCTGAGGCAACCCAGGGGGGGGGGCGGGGGCGGGATTAAGTCCGACTCGCGGTACTGGGTCCCCGCCGAAACCAGATGCCGCTCCGCCCCCCGGCGAGCTGCGTCGGCGTACCTCCCCAGGGGGAAAGAGGCGAACCTCTTTCGCGCCTCTGGGAAGGTGATGTTTTCCGTGACCTTGATGTTTATTATTTTTTTCTCAAGCTTGAACCGCTCGCAGGTTCGCGAATATGCAGCGTGAGGTCCTTGACAATTAGCACAGAGCAGTTGATTTGATGAACAGTCATCAGTGAGATGGTGTTGGGCACATTTAGCGCAGGTTGGCTGGCCCCGGCACGAGTTGGTACCATGCCCGAACCGCTGGCACTTGTAGCAGCGACGCGGATTCGGGATGTACGCTCGAACGGAGCACGAGATAAAACCTGCCTTAATGGATTCAGGAAGTGTGGAGCGGTTGAAAGTCAGGATTATATGTTTTGTGGGGATTTCCTTCTTGACTCGTCTGATGGTTACACGCCTCACTGCAGTTACACCCTGATCTTTCAGGCCTTCTAACAGATCAGCTTCGGTCTCATTCAACAAATCAGTCTCCGAAATCACACCCTGAGAGCTGTTGAGGCTACGATGGGGAGTGACTTTGATGGCCAGATCTGCCATGCAGGTTTGCGACAGGAGGTTAGTGGCTTGTTGCTGCGTTTTGACATTGACTAGAACTTCACCGGTACGGAGTTTCTTAGCATCGAACGATTTTCCGAGGATGCCTTCCAGGAACTTAGTGATCAAGAATACGGACATGGAAGAAACAGGGTTTGTTTTGTCAACTGCCTCGATAACCAAGAATCGAGGATAGTTGTCAGGTTTCGGACTGTGGATTGTTGGAAGGGATGGAAAGGAAACTTCGGTGCGGCCCCTTTTCGGGGGCCGATCACGTTTGGGGGGGGGGGGGGGTTTGAATTATCCATATAGCATTGGAAAAAAGTAGGGGACGGGGGTACTTTCGTCTCAAACCTTACCCTAATAGCTTGAGAGGTCCCGGAGCTCCCTGCCTGGTGAACAGACAGGGAGCCCATCCGCCGGAGCTTGACCTGGGCTCCGACGGCCACCGTTCGTGGTTTCTAACCCTCCACCTATAAACACATCGCCACGGTTGGATCCAGCTTATGTTTGGGGGCTCGGGGTCCGCGGTATCGCCAGTACCGTCACCAAGATTGCTCAAGGTGCCCCGTGCGGGGCTCTTAATGCACTTTGACGAAAGCCAACATCACAGTAACTCCCGGACACACGGGTGCGGAAGAAAAGGGGGGCAGCTTACCAAGATCCACGCGAATTCGCATACCATGCTTCTTGCTGACCACGACTGCCACACTCCCTGCCCCGAGAAATATGGAGAACGTCTCCTCATCCTACGCTTAGGAACACCAACCCTCCTTGTGCGATACGGTGATTCTCAACATCGAGGAATCGCAAATTCTGCGCAGAATACGCACCAACACACGTAGCCACAAATCTTGATGGTCTAAGAATTTTCTTAGAAACTGCCCGACATTAACTTGAAGCTGTGATAAAAACCAGGGAACGCCTTTCTTCAGCGAAATCTGGTCATATCTAATGATATGCTGAGGGGTAAAGAATTCAAACATTACATACTTCCCTTATATTGACACATGCAAGATGACCTGTTCAGCTTTAAACTCAAATTAGCGTGAGCTGATTCTGGGGTCCTGGACTTCGGCTTCAACTCTTGGGGTCCACGGTCTACCATCTCTTTACCCCCCTTTCCCAAACTCTTACTCACTCAACAACGGTATCTCTCTCTCTCTCTCTCTCTCTCTCTCTCTCTCTCTATCTCTTTGTGTATGTGTGTGTGTGTGTGTGCTATAAAAACAAAACCTTCAGTCAGGCCACGACAATAGAGAATTCTCGCTCGAGCTGACCAACACCCGCACGCCGCAACGCCCACATCGTCAGCCACACAATTGTAGACGAAACCGAGTTTCTTCAGCTATGCTGATTAGAAACCTTTGCGGCTAGTCTAGTTCTAGTTACTGGATTTTAGTGCCGGGAACGTCTAAATGGTAAATGCTCCAACTCCGTTCCAAAACGTTCCATCGATGTTGAAGTAACTATCGCATGATACATCTGTATGCGTAAACGTAGATGTTATCTGCAACTTTTTGTTGCTGTTGTTGTTGTTCTACTTGTTATTTTTTAATGGTGTTAACATAAATAGCGCGTATAGAAGATGCAAGGCTTCTCGTATTAAAATTCAGTTGCAAGTCAGAGCTTATCCCGTCGTCTTTCTGTGTGTTTTCTCTTCGCGCTGTACCTATTGCTTTCACTTTTCCAAATCAGTCGAACGTGCTTACCTCGGCACAACAGGTGACGGGGCTTGGCATCACCCTCAATTGCAGTTGGCAGCTCGATGCGCAGAGCCTGATCAGTATAAACTGAAGGCCATGAGAAGAGCGCCCATTCCGAAAACTGATTTGATTTGATTTCTTAGCGAAACCAAAGCGCGGCTGAAGGCGCATGTGGCCTCAGACACCTCAGCCACCCGATTAACAGTGTCAAAAACAAAAGCGATGGTGACGAATTTGACACAATAGTGCAATGTGCACACACAATACAGTGAAAAGACGGTCATAAATACATTTCACATGTATTATACAAAGCATATAAGTCTACAATTGGACAGAAAAATCAAAGTGAACACACAAACAAAGCAATGTACATACTCTAAGCTTCAACAATCATGCAACCACATCACAGTATATGTTATTTTCTTATTCCTAACTAGTTTATTCAGGATACTACATATACTTCAAACGCTTAACTCCGCGCCAGTACTGAAATCGTTGTCTTGCGCTAACATTTTAATCTGTCGTTGAAAGGTGGCTTCACGGCGTCCAATTTTATTTTTTTCACCAGCGAAGATTGCTTACCATAATTCATTATCAGTTTAGAGCTCGTTCTTACTGAGGGCGTTCCTCGTCCGCGACTCTTTCAGTGTGCGATCTAGCAGACGTTACAATTTTCTGAAGCTTGCCGCGAAGGTTCCGGCTCACGCGTAAAATATGGACGCCTGCGTCGATGAACACGTCAGCGCGAACTGTGTCAACGGGAACGTCTATGAAATTGGGCCTCGTAATCATAGTCAACGGACGCGTGGCAGGCCTTAGGGTCGCAGATGCAGCATCGCCCCCTGGCTGGAACGAAGCGGAGCGCTGACCATATGCGTCCGATGTGTGGACAACAAAGCGCTGCCGAGTAACAGCTACATACAAATCATTGAAGCCGGTCGTCAGAGTAGCTCTTGTCGGACGATCTTTGGCGCAGAGGTGACGTCCAGCCTAAACAAGTCCTTCGTGCCAAAAGGGCAAGTGAGCATGAGATGTCGTCTTGACAAGGAGTGCACCGAATTATTTATATCGCATCTGTCTTATAAAAGGGACGAGTTTGTTTTCGCTGTTGTAATACTTCGCATCGTCGCGAACACTGAAGTTGGGGCTCTTTGCGGGCATCGTATATCAGGTGTGGTTCTCTTTCTGATATTGATGGCTGGATTCACGACGCAAGACCCTAATACATCTGGTGGAGATAGTTGCTATTCCAATGCCGCTCTTCTGCAACGGCGGCCACGTAGTTCTGAGGCAAAGGGCGAAACTATCTTGCTGGTGTGTTCATTGTACAAACTCTACGCGGAGGGTTGAATAAACGCAAAGAATGGGTGACGAGTGACAGCTGAGCCGGCCGCTCTACGTAAGATCAGGCAGCTCTCCGGCACATACGTGAGAGAAAGAACGAAAATGCAAAGGGCGAAACTATCTTGCCGGTGTGTTCATTGTACCAACTCTTCGCGTAGGGTTGAATAAACCAAAGAATGGGTGATGAGGGACGGCTCCGCTGGCAGCACGTTTTACCTTCCGAATATTCGATGGCAGCACGAGTCTAGGCTTATTCCCGACTTACCCCGAGTTGCAACATTCTGTGTGCAGAGCATCGCACAATGGGCTTCGTGAACTGGAAAAGCAACCCTTGCGACAGCTACTTCCTGTACGCCTGCTCGGGATTCCAGAAAGAAGCCGTTGACCTAAACCTCGCCGTATACGAGTCGCATCATGACTTCATCACCACGGAATACGAACTGCTCGCCTCGTCTTTTTTTACAGGTACGTTCTACTATCGCTCGCTTTTGGCAATAGTAAATTGCAATCCCACGCAAAACTCACTTTGCCTTCGACGTACTAAGACTAAAGCTCTTGTTTGTTCCGCAAAGTTACGCGTGTGCGCACAAACCCGGCATTCCTCTAATTTCCATGCATCTTTCCGCAAGAATGTACATGAAAATAACGTTATTGTGGTATGCCATTCCTGGTTAAGACATTAATGCGATTCATCCGTGAGATCCCACGTGAAGCGAGATATGCACGCTTCAGGTTTTCGCGCACACGTACCAGACGCCGGCGGGTTTGAGAGAGCGTGTAATTAGCGCCGCTCCTCCACAGTGCTGAGCCCACTGGGTAAGTCGTATTTGCACTGCAACAATTGTACGTGGCCAGCAATTAAATACAGAGAAGGAGCCTGGGCGCTGACGAGCATAAGTGCTAGTAATAAATCAACGTGAACACAAGGAAACAAATTTCCCAATGCGGCACCTTGTCGGAAGGCATCAATAGAGGATGCACCGAAAGGCTACATTGCGAACTAAGACACAGCGGTGCAAAGCAAAGCAATGACGGAAAAGCGGGATCGTGATGTGCATGGAGACAGCACTGCAATTGCTAAATCTTTCCCTTCCCTGCAGGAGAAGACTACACTGAAGTTGGGGCGGCCATCTTCAGTATCTTTAAGGGATACTACGTCATTTGCCGCACCGCTGACTGTAAGCCACGTTTTGTAACATATTATTTCGACCTTACTCCTTCCCTGCCGTGTAATGTTGAACGAATAAATGGTGTTGGATCTCTGGGTCGTCCAGCTGCGGTGCGATGCTCAGGAAAGGGAGCGACACGTCTGAAGAGGACGAGGCTTTTAATGGAATTTGGTAAGAGAAGTGGCGCGAGCCGACGCAGCCACGAGAACATGCGGCAGCTCGTGAAGAGCGTGATGAAAATGATCATGAACAGTTATTCTGCTAGAAGGGGTGAAGACGAGGAAGTCACAACAGTCTCCCCCGCCGACAGACGACGCTAGGTGGCTTCCAAAGCGTGGAGTAGCTGTACGGGGCGCTTGACTGTAGTGCCGCAGGGCAAACGTAGATACCAGGATCTGACAATTCCGTCTCGTTCGGCGATCAACTCTTCGATTCGCGCCAAGGTCCACAGTTGTCTTGGACGCTCTCGTTCACGTAATAGAACGATGCGGTCCTTCAATAAAAATGTGTCCTTTTCGCTTTGTTGGATCAGAAATTCCGAAGCTCATTAAGGTACTCCGAACCAACGTAACCAGAAGGCTTGCAAATCATCTCTTTTGCACCAAAGATTCTTTAGTTGATCGGTGGTCGAGTCGGCGTTGATTGTTGGATCGAAAGGTGGTAACGCTGTCAGTTGCCGTCCGTCCAGAAAGTCTGCTGGCGACAGAGGATATGGTTCCTTAACATCATTGAAAACGTAAGTTAAAGGCCGCGAATTCAAGACGGCTTCCACTTCTCTTAGTAGCGTGGCCAACTCTGTCTCGTTTACAAGCCGCCGTCCAAGCATCTTCTTTAAACAGGTTTTTAGAGACCGTATGAGCCTCTCGTAAAACCCACCCCACCAGGGAGCGCTCGGGCATATGAATTTCCATTCCGTTGCCGAGGATGAGTAGAAAGCAAGCACGTCGGGGTTTCTAATCGTTCTCCAAAGCCACTGAAGTGCCTTGGAGGTCTTGACAAATGTTCGTGCATTATCACTATACACAGTTTGACAGAGACCACGTCTGGATATGAACCTCCGCAGGACGCACAGGAACTTTCCGTCGTCATAGCTGCCACTAATTCCAAGTGAACAGCCCTTGGTTATGCGCACGTAAAAAGGGCGACATAGGAGCGCTTCTGCCAATGCGATGTGGTGTAAAGGGGTCCCGCAAAGTCGACTCCGGTCACCAGAAACGCCGAGGCATGCTTAAAGCGGTCTTTGGGCAGTGAAGGTGACATTTGCTCGAGTGGTTTAGCTTGGAGGCGTTGACAGATGACATACCGTCGTATTGCCTTCTTCACCGACTGCCTCGCATTCAGAATCCAGAATCATTCCCGGACTTGGGTCAGAGTATCTCGGACTCCTCCATGGAAGACGTTTGCATGAGCATGATGGGGCATCAATTCCTGAGGTGACAGTCTCTGGCAGTAGAGTAGGATGTCGAGAGCAGTAAGAGTCGTCGGCATTCTCTGCTCTTCATTGGACTAACCCGACTTGAAGTAACCCGTCATCGTCGAAAAACAGCCTCAACTGCCCGATTGGGCTTTGTGCGGGAAACGGTTTCAAGGAAGCAACGCAATCTGCTTCAGCACACTCTAAGAAATGCGGGAGTAGTTGAAGAGTCCAACAGTCATTGTACTTTTGTAAGCGTTGGCGGACTCCCCTCGAAAGCTTCAGGGAGTTGGATGCAATGTTCGCTCACCATGAGGAGGAGAGCAAAACTGACCGCGTACTCTTCTCGTGCGCGGCGGAGTGCAGCCCCAGTTCTGCTCCAGCACCATTGAAGAGTGAACGTGCGCATTGTCTCCCATCTCCAGTACAAAGAGTAAAATTGTAATTTCATTCTTGTGTACTGCAGGAGTAAACTTGAAGATGCACTCCTATCGACACACACCAACTCATCAGCGATGTTTTATTTGCATACGAATATGTTATATAAAGGAGTTCTGTAAAAGGCGCCCGATCACTTCTGCCGCGCATTCTAAAAGCGCAAGAATATGAATTCTTGTAACGATTGCTCACAGCGTTCAGTGGCGGCAGGCGGCAAACCGAAGGGACCAATCTACGGGCCGCTGCAGACGGCCGCTTTGGCAGAGTTTGATAGACATACGCTTGTCCCGCGCCTAGTCGAGCTAAAAAAACGAATTGTAAATCTGATATCGATTGCGGAAAACGGTGTTGCAAGAAGTGAAATTCGCACTCTTCTAATAGCTGAAGCCGTAAGCGCAACACGGTCCCGATCCAACTACCGTGGCTTGTGTCGCCGAAGTAGGCATATACATATACGATAGCTTTTTATAAGGTTAAATAAAGGAAATCCGGCTACATAACTGGTATTTACAGCAATATGGGGCCCGTCTGCAAGATCGGCGTTCGCGGAACAGGCGATATCATTGCGAGGGCATCTCAAATACACCGTCTACGGTGAAAAATGTCTCGTCGGCTTACGAGCGACGATAAAAGCATACACACCGATGGGTTGCTGGAACTCAAGCGCCTTTATTAAGCGAAGAGAAATGGTGAAATGCCCTCGGTCTCCGATGGTGCGGCGGCGCAGGCGTGGAACACGATACGTAACGCGTCATACAACAGCCGGGTCAGGTAACGCGAATCGCGCGAGCATGCTTGAGAAAGGCATTTTCAGCGAGCCGTGAAGCGCGCGTCCACTACAAACACCTACACAAGCGGTGGAATAGGAAAGTCCGGGCGGGCGACCACGCCAGACCGTGATGTTCCGCCAGCGCAGAATACAGGGCGGCACTTTGTAAACAATGTGCTACGAACAAAGTGGGCTTTCAAGCACGCGCTTCGTGCAACATGGGAAGTTGTACCTGCCCTCATCGTCATACTTGCTTCGACACAGTACGACGAGTGTTGGCTAACTTCTGCACCCCTGCGCGTCAGCGCGACACCATGAACACGCGAGCTAGTCGTATATCCGTCCATTCGTGCGTGCGTGCGTGCGTGGAACTAGTTTTTCTTTCGGACGAACATCACAGCGGCGGCAGCGCCGAGGCCGATTCCGGAACTATGTGCATTGTGTAGCGATGCGCACGCTATTGACCGGGCTGTATTCGCGGCCGTCGGTGGCTTCGGGGCTTATTGGGATCTTTCGCTCCTATGGCGACCTTGGATTTATCTACCGGACGAAGAAACGCTGGCGGGAAGTCGAGGTAAGTCATTAGTTAACCTGGGATTCGTGCCTTGTGTGTTTAACAAAGCAGAGTTACTCTCTTAACTTCGGACGGCGGAAGCGGTTGCCACTACTTTTTCGTATTTTGACCTCGCTTAGATTTGAAGGGCGGCTTTTGTACCCGTGTGCAAACAGCGTCGATTCTCGCACCATTTCAATTTCTTGGATTTGGGAACTGCTGGTATCCTAGCCGAATGTTTTCGCAGGTAAGAAACACGGTTGCGCGAGTAGTCGCAGCGCTACCCTGCACTCTTAGCTCGGCGGCTAGGGTTTGAGTGGCAGTGGCTGCCGTGGAGTAGCTGTTGCTACCTGCACGGCTCCAAAGAATTGCTTACTATAGGGACTGGGCGGCCGTTGTATGGCACTACCGTCGCTTCAGCGAACAGCGCGCCTGTGGTGAACCGTTCGTCAGTGGAATGCCGGTGGCGGTCAGCGCAGCGTAACTGTGCATAGCTTTCTGTCGTTTTTCTGTGGTGCGGCTTGCAAAGCGTACGTAACCCCACGCGCATTTTTCAGATCGGTAAATCTCGAGCGTGGATGTGACGTTTACGAGGCATGCCATGTGTGTGATTTACGCCCATACTCCGTATTTACAAATAGCAGACGACGCTCAATGCGCCAAGCTGGAAGTGAAAGTTCGTTGCTTCATGCAAGTTTTGATGCCTGCATGCAGTTTCGCGTATCGAGGAGTATACTGAAGCTAACTGCTCCCACAAAGCCGGTGTGTGCAACCGATCTAGGAATGCTGCGGCGCTGGCCTTGGGCAGTTGATGAAACGGCGTCGACGTCGTACACAAGCGAAAGAAAAAGTTGGGGGGTGTCTTCTAAGATTTACCTCAAAACAGAAATCGTGATGGACGACGCTTCCATAACTTCATTACCTACGGCTGAAACGTGTTTAATTTCACAGAAATGCTCTTACTACATTGATCGGGAATCGTTGATAGAATAAATACCGCATGATAGTAGAACGTTATTGCTTGTCGTGGAGAAGCATTGCTTTACAAGAATTGCAATGGTTGCTGGCTAGATGGTAAATGGTTTTTCAAAAACCAATTCCTGCGTGGCTGAAGGACGCAAGACAGGAGGGTGCCCGAAACCTGTACTCAGCTTCGCAACTGAATGCTGCGGTCGGTTTACAAGCTGCCACCTACGCTTGAAAAATCATGCACACCTTCGTCTAACGACGATGAGGGTTTATGGCAAAGCTCTATCGTATAGGTTTCCTTGGTTGCCTTCTGGATTTAAACTTTGACTAGTTGAGCGTCGAATTTGACCAGCACGCAGTGGGGTCTTTTGATCGCAGCGTCCTTGACTTTAACAATTTCCCATTCGATTTCGCAGAAAGAAAGCTTTGCGTTCAACCATCATAATCATTAGACGGAGGGCTAGATGATTTTGCTGTTTAATTTTGAACCTCCATGCCCCCTTCTCCAAATCTAAACTTTGTCCAGCGTGTCGGAAATGTGTCTGTGCTGGAGGACTCGGGCTGATGCACCCATATTTAAGGCAACTAATCACGCGTTTTTGGTGTCTTCACCAGGCATTACATGATTTTTTTAGGTATACTCTGTAATTAATACTTAAGCATTAAAGAACACCGGCTGACGTTAACGCTGCCACATTTTTTAACTATCGGTGCCAGCCTTTATACTACGCAGGTGGTAAAACGCGAAGGCGAGGAGGGATGATGGATGGTTTGTAGCTTGGGCTGTTGAGTTGGTGAATAACTTTGGCTCTTGATAAAATGACCACCACAAATGTGGGATTTCCACTTCGGCTTTCAGGATCCCATGCTGTCACAGTGTCGCTCACCAAAACCGAAGGCACAAAGCTCTCGGTCACAGGAAGTGTAAACTACCGCAACATTTCTACGGCTACACGGTAATCCATCTCGTATGCAGGTGCCGTTCTATTTAAAGCACACGTATCGAGGTATCCCAGCGCTAAGGCTGGCGTGGAAACCGTAGTTATTGTAACCAGCCAAGATAATTTAAATGGGTAGAAATGAATAATAATATTGCTAATAGCTTTATTCCTACTCAGATCGCGCCGAGCCAGGCGCAGAGCGCTGCAAAAAGCGCTCGTGTCAATGTAGCCCATTCCCAACCTTACAAGCATCCAATAAATTTGCGTAGCCGTTAGTGAATTTAAGAAGAAAATAATACTACTAATAGAAGTTTTATTCGTACTCAGAACGGGGGTAGCCAAGCGCAGATCGCTGCAAAAAGCGCTCATGCCATTGCAGCCGATACCCAACTTTAGAAGCGTCCGACAAGTTTACGTAGTCATTACTGCATCTAAGAACCCAACACATCTGTCTAGACTTTGTTTCTCCGCCCATATACGCTCGCAACACCACCAAAACATTCAAAGCACCGAAGCAAACACGACAAAAACAACCGGAGGCTGTGTAGTCCAATGCACCGGCTCATTCCACTGACGAGGGGAGCGCCGAGTGGTGGCGCCACCCGTCCAGCTGCCCGGTCCCTATAGGCTGAGTGATAGGAGTGCGTGTAGCGCGTGGCAGTCACTAAAATAACAATAATTTTAGTGAACACCGCTCGTGCAGCAGGAGACTGAAATGTTTCCAGAGAGGTTTTTTACGTTTTGATTGAGGGCACGATGGACGGAAATGGGACATTTCGGGGCGTACGCCCTGCACTGTCAAGGGGTAACTACATGCGTCTAAGGTGATGAGCGACTCGAGAAACCTCACACAATGGGTACGGCAAACAGGTATTGTGGGCGACACAGACAAGCGAAAATTTTTTACACAGGCCGCTGACGGCGGCGATTCCGGCAGGCGATGGGCCGTTGCCGTCGCGGGCTTATTCCAGGCCAGAAGCAACCCACAAGTCAGCGGCAGCAACGACGACGAAGGGCATTGGCAGCAATGCATTACATTTTTTTGTTTGTCGCTGTCGCCCACACTGTTTGTTGTATCCATTACATTAATTTTTTCGCGTCGGTTGTCGCCGTCGCTGCATGTGGTTACCCGTTTTAATGTTCAAGCGTTCTGATCGTTCTATAACGAGTCTATCTGTTATCATAAAATGTTGCGATCTGAAGCGTGCTTGTAACGAAGCGTACTCCAGAATGAAGAAAACAGTAGCTATATGACCCATTAGCAACTTTTCCACACTGGACTTGTGAATGTATAATGGACCGCACGTTTCAGTCGGCTGAGGACAAAATCCAATGCAAATTAATCAGGGATTATAACCTTACATAAAGAGTTATCGGTACTTAAATGTTGTGCAACGTTTTTATACCGGGAACGATAGCGGGGCAAACAATGAAAGCTACGGACACGTAAGCACTAATGGGTTTGGGGCGCAGTGCGTAGGCAGACAGCTGTAGGGCGCGCTGTCTGACATGACATTTGCCAAGTGGCACAATGAGCCTAGCTGCATCCAAGGTCACCGCACATTCGCATCTAGACTGGTGACTGCGCCAAGCAGTATTGCATTTCAATACGGGTTCAGTGCGTGCTCTCGGCGCAAAAACTAAGCTATCGCCCAATAAACTTTATTTAACGTTGCCAACCTCATCAATTTTTTTTTCACTGTAGAACTTTGCTGTCCCACTCTTTCTTCCGATGTAGGAACCTCGGGAAGACGCTACTTGCTCGAAGATTTTTTTTGAGAGAGATCCCCGAGGCGTCAGCAGGAGTGGCCGTCGCATTCAAGCCACTTCTCCTCACAGCCTTGGACATCGTGGACGGGTTCCCATTGCTGCGGTCTGTGTTTTGGTTGTTCAGTGTGTAATACGATTCAAAGGCGAAGCGCACCTTCTTGCTTCTGTAGACGTTACTTCGGCTCTAGTACGGTGTCCTGTTCGGTTCTGTTCTGAAGGCCGCCACTAACTTTATGAATCAGTCAGCTCGAACGTGCTTGTTTTTATAACAAGTTATGCCTTTTTTAAATCTTACTAGCGCATCCTCATTTGAGAACCACCCAGCCTAAAAAACCCAGTGTCAATGTTTTCTGCGGTTTCCTATTGCCCCACCAACATATATCTGTTGCAAAGTTCCCGTGTCAATGGCTATTTATCTTTGTGTTGATTGCACCCTGTAATGCGTTAAAGGGACCCTGCAACACTCTTTGAGCAGTGCAAGTAAATCTGCGCGACGTTTATATTAGACCTCCAGCAACACCCGAGCCAAATATTACACGTGCACGTGAAGCGGTAAGCGCGCAAATCGCCGTGAAAGACGCGTAAAAACCAACCCCTCTCTCTTCAATTCTCCTCATTATGCACCCCTCCACGGCCTCTGCGACGTCGATCGGGCCATGGCTGTCCTATTGGCTGTCGCTGGTCAACTTCGCAGCTAAATTTTGGCATTTCCTGTGACGATCAGCTGTCGTCGGCGCTGTGTATGAACCTCTTCTATGTCTGAACCTGTCCGCATGCTTTTGGAGTTTCTTTTGTTTTGAGTGCGCGCGGAGCTTGAGTGACGAACTAAATATTCCACTTTCAACGAGCCCACTCGACAACAAACGTTTATTGCTCCAAAAACCTCCTACAAGCCTGAGCGCTTGCTTGCGAGCAGGCCACCATGCCTGCTTTTTGTGTGGCACCAGGCCAGAAATAGACCCGTCCACGTTGCGGGGAAAAAGATAAAACTCCCCGGCCCCTGACATATCGAAGGCCGCCGAAGAGAACGCCGCGCGCCGCCCCCCTCTCCGGGAGAGAGCGCGCAGCTTTCGTCGCGTTGTCTGCGGTTGAGTTGAGAGGGAACATTTATGCGCGATTTTTCATCGCGGTTGTTTCGGTGAGAGTGAACGGATTTTCATAATTCTTGCGGGAGGAGATTGCTGGGACAATAGACGTTACCAGAAAATACATTCCGAGTAGTCGATGGTAAATGTTGCAGGGTTCCTTTAATAGTAATCCACGCTGAATTGTTTTAGTCTTTGTAAATGTTTTTAATGTGTCTTAAATAAGAGCTGGCTTTAGCGCTCACTGATTTACTACGGCCATGTTCTTTTATTTTAATACTGTTTGCTATTCTCCCACTGCTGTATGTCTACTGACGCTTTTCGTGCTAATGCCAGTACCTTTTTATTTGTGAGTGTTAATGTCATTTCTATTGTCCTAATTTAATGTTTGTATTTCAGTGTTTTCAGTTGCTTTGCTGCATTTTTATTTGTGAATTTTTCTTGGATGTATCCTAAATAGGCACTACGTCTCCTGTGTGCATGTGGAGTAAGAACCGTTTTTATGCTGAGATATGGTAATACGAAATAAATTGGTTTTTGTGTGAAATTGCAGAATGAACCGATTGTATTTTCTTGAAGAATAAAGTCTGAGCTAGTTTTTTCTTCTTTTCCATGTTTCAAAATCGCTTGTCCTGTTCTGTTTGCTTGTAACTGTCTATAGTACCATCGTGGGGAAGGAGGGGGTGTAGAAGCAGGCGGAACGAAAACACGCTGTCTCGCGGGGAATAGCAGAACGCTCTTGGGGTGTAACGGGATGCTTTTCTAGAGAGAGAGTAGTCGTACCCTTCTGCTGTATCCGGGAACGCTGCAGCCAATAGAGCTTATTCACGCCTAAAGGGAGTGACGGAATGTTGCCTTGGTGATGGCATTGCAATTCCCACACAGGGTTAAAGTACTCCGCCTCGAAAGCAGCAAGTAAAACCCACGAGGAATGCTTGGCCTCTCGTTTTGACCGCCACGCGCTACTCCTCGGGAGAGTAGCCCAATGCTTCCAAAGGGAGTGAAATATGGGACAAAAGTTTTTACTCCTAGACGGAGTGCCCAGCACTGCTCGGTTTCTTCTGCTCGACGCGAAGCAAGTAGCGCTCTGCTTGCTGAACGTCTTCCCCAGTTAGGTCCCCTTTTTTATCACTTTCTTTCTTTAGTTTCTTTACATATCGTTGGATCCATGCCGTCACACGTAGAAGATTTGTGAGACTGCTGAACCGTTCACAATGAATCTACGATGACACCGACGGTCTGGAGTTAAGAGCGTAGGCATTAACTTCTGGTCGCGTCTTAATTTCATCCACGCTTGGGTCTTCGAGGTCTATCTTCTTACCAAACTCCGGCCATAAATCTGAAGGACTAGCAAGCCATCTAGGTCCATGCCACAATTACTGTGACCGGCTCAGTCTGTGCGCTGACAAACCTCGTGTGAGCAAATCCGCCGGGTTCTCTTTACCAAGACAAAATCTCCACCGCGTTTTATCCGTTAAAGTGTGGATTTCTTGCGTTCGGTTTCGCACAAACGCCTTCCAGGAGGTGGGGTCTTTGCTTATCCAGCAAAGTGTAATCAGGGAATCTGACCAAAATGTGTCGACAATGCCGAGGTCACAGTTCTTGACGAGGTAGTCGTACAACGGGGACGCAAGCAAAGCCGACATCAATTCCAACCTCGCTAGGGTGACCTTCTTTAACGGCGCAACTCTCGTCTTCGTTAACAGTAAGATTGTGCTGATGGCACCGCTGGCGTCGACTGTGCGGAGGTAGTACAGCCCCATCAGCCGACTCACTTGCGCCCGAAAAAATGTCAAGGTCTCATTTCTGGTAAGGGCCTTCCCCGCCGCCTGCTAGGAACCTAGGAATCAGAAGGTCCTGAAGCAAGCCGACCTCCTTGCTCCATTGCAGCCAGACAGAAGAGAACTTGGGTGGTAAGGGGTCATTCCAGTCGAGGTTTTCCCTCCAAAGATATAGTAGGAAGATTTTCGTCCGCACTAAAAAGGCGGCAAAAACTCCAAGGGATCGTACATCCTTGCTGCCGCCGGAAGCACGAACCATTTGGTGAATTGATGCTTCTTGATGAAGAGAAGGATTCCCACCTGCTTGACAGAAATGGCGTCCGACTGCTTGCTCCAATGTAGTCCCAACACCTTCAGAGTCTCAGAGGGCGAGCAAAAGGATTTTTCCGCCGAAGTCATTCTTTGTTCGAACTCTGCAGCCACAACAGGGTCGGTGGTGGCCCATTTTTGAATGTTCATGGAAGCTTCACGGAAAGTCTCCAATATTTTCCTATGCATCTGGATCGAGTTTTCAGGGGTATCGGGTCCAATCAGGGGATCGTTCATGTACATAGTCTTGTAGGAGTCGAGCTGTTACTGGGAACCGGTTCTCTAAGGAGCGAAAATGGTGCTTCAATGTAGCTGCCAGTAGGAAATGACTCAAAGTGGCTCCAAAGGGCACCCGAGTCATTCTCCAGGCGTCTAGTTCTGGTACTGGTTGACCTCCTTTCGGTGATGTCCTGAACCGTGCACAAGAAGCGAAGCGCATCTGTCTGATTTCCGGAGGCCAATCTGAAAGAAGGCATTTTCAATGTCGGCAGTCATCGCAACTTTGTACCATTGGAAACGGAGAAATAGCCTTGCTACGTCGAGAATTAGACTCGGGCCGGCTTCTGGGATCTCGTCCAACGCCTTCGCACCCGATTCCCGAGACGACGCGTCGAACATGATGCGCGCTTTTGTTGTAGCGCGGTCCTCACGTATTAGAGAGCGATGCGGCATGTAATATAGTCTTTCTGAAGAGTGCCCTTTTGTTGGTGGTACTCTTTCCGCAGATCCCTCCTTGAGGTATTCTCGAATAGTCGAGTCGTATCTTTCAAGTAGCTCAGGGTCTCTGCTGAGCTTCTTCATCAAACTGCGCAGACGCTTGTTTGCAACAGCGTAATTATAACACAGATCGACCCTCTCCTTCCATGGTAACGCGACTTCGTATCGCTGGCCTTTCTTCCAGATGTTGTCTTCGAAATTCGTCAGCACTGAATCGTTGCTCATCACTCGTTCTTCTTCGGCCTTGATTCCGATGCTTTCTAGGTCCCAGAACCAAGTCAGAAGTTTAGAGATATCTTGATTTTCAACGAATGTTCTAAGAACAACAGCGTTGGCATACTGAATGAAGTCGGCTGCAGCAGGCAGTGGACCTTCAACAGTCCATCTTAGTTTGGTCTCTACGGTCTTCAGCTTTCCATGCACAGCCCTCACTATGCCGGTCACTATCTCTCAATAATAGTCTGACCCAATGAGGACCGCAATCTGTGTATCCTCCACTCCTTGTACCGAAAGAGCCTTCGTATCGATGTGCATATTATTAATCTCCCTTAGAACTCTTTCTTCTGGTACACGGATGCTTTCGCTGCAAATCGTGTCCACTTCCAGGGCTTCGATGCTGATTGGACGTTTGTTGTCTGCAGCGAAAAGGAGAACTCGCAACTTCTTCATCGTTTTCTGTGTGTGTTGAGCTCCAAACACGCCAACGGTCAGCGTCTCCTCTTCAGGCGGTTCGCAACCGAGTCTCTGAGCAGCATTCGCAGCAATAAAGCTTGGCTGACTTCCTCCATCGAAGAGAACTCGCTAGCGCCCGGATGTTGTCGTGCCTGCTATTTTCGCTTTGAGAGTCTGCAGCAGCAAGACTGAGCCCGCTTCTAAGGCGTTGCCCTGCTGAGCACAAGGTCGCGGGTTCGATTCCCGGCCGCGGCGGCCGCTTTTCTGATGGAGGCGAAAAGCAAAAACGCCCGTGTGTACGAGATTTCGGCGCACGTTAAAGATCACCAGGTAGTCAAAATTAATCCGGAGCCCTCCACTACGGCGCGCCTCATCGCCTGCGTTGCGTCGGCGTGTTAAACCCTACAATCAATCGACTGAGCCCGCTTTCTTTGAGACCAAGTTGACAGGGGTCGAAGTAACGATTCCGTCGTCGTTCTTAGTGCTGTCTGAGGCCCACACGGACGTTACATGCCTCCTCGAGCACTTGCCACATTTAGGCTGGCTTCTGCACTGTTTAGCCATGTGGCCCTTCTTAATGCAACGGAAGCATCTTGCGGCTTTGTCGAGCATCTGATTTTTGCATAATAGGCTCAGTTCCTTGGAATCGCAGGCATCGGCAGAGTGCTTTCCAGAGTGGCAAAAAAGCACCGCTGCGGGCCGCTCGCTGAGCCTTGCAGTGCAGAGGTTGTAGGGATGTCACACGGATGGTTACGTCCACCTTCTGGGGTGCGATGAATTTTCTGTGCGGTGTTTTCAGCAATGGCTTCTCGACACATGAGCTGATGTTGGAATGTGTGCTGGGTTCCTGGCCATGGTGGCATAGCTGGCAACGAGGAAGCCGACCAGGCTGCTGCCAGAGCAGCTGAAAGAACCAGTATTGACATCGCGCAAGTACCTTACCTGGATATGAAACCAGCAGTAAAACACTTACTCCTTCAGCTCTGGCAAAAAGAATGGGACGGAGAAGTAAACAACAAGCTTCACTTGGTACAACCTATAATCGGCCGATCAGCTGCCAGGGAAAAAAACAGGGCCTTTGAGGTCTGGCGATGCAGACTACGAATAGGACACACACATGACACGCATTCCTACCTCCTGACTGGTGACCAGCCGCCAAACTGTGCCAGATGTGGCGAGGGTCTTTCAGTCCTCCATGTTTTGGTTGAGTGCTCGGCCATGGACCAGAAAGGAGACGCTATTTCCCGGAAATGTACTGTAAGAATATGCCACGGCACATTGCAATGTTTTTATCAGACTGTCCTGTGTTCGAGTTCAGCAGAGTTTTAGAATACCTTGATGATATTGGTTTTTTAAAGCAGGTTTGTTTTAGAAAGTAGCATTCTCGTCCACCTCATTACCTTGTTCATCCGTAGGGTTCTATTTACCATGGCCCTATACACCGTTAGCTCATTCTATGCCTCATCACACTCATCACTCATCTTTTGGATCCGGCCCTTTACACCGAAGTAATTTTATGCACTATTTGCTCTCATTTCATTAGCACATTTTTACCTCATCGTAGCAATGGCGCTCTTGGCCTTAGATGCCCTTGCGCCAAAAAACCCCACCAAAGAAGAAGAGCTGATGTTGGAAGAATTCCAACAGCAATTGAAGCTCCTAGTCGGGCTGGCCCGTTTGTCCGTTCGAGTCGCCGAGTTCACTTGACGAAGCGTCAGCTCTGGAACGTGATGTGTTTAGCCCCTCATGGAATCGCAGGACCATGTCTGTCTGTAGAACCCTTAGCAGGATTTCCCGAAGCATGGTGCAGTATGTCGTGGCGCTCGTGCGAAGCGCCTTGAAGCTGCGAATGTGCACCTGGACCCGATCGTAAAGTTGCCTCAGTTGTCGGACGTCGGATGGCGATGACACCGGCTTCAAGTCCAGGAGGCCTCGCTGATCTTGCACGATGATGCGGTCATCTCCAAAGCGCTCTTTCAGGATCTCGATGGCGTCCTTGTAGAGCCATCGGTAGCTTGCAGACCGGCTATGGCTGATGCAGCTGCTCTAGTCACGACGCTGTTCAAGTAGTTAAATTTGTCAGCCATGCTGAGCACGTCATTGTTGTGGACGGCTGCCAAAAACTGTGTCCAGAATCGCTGCCACGATCTGTGGTTCCCGTCAGATTTGAGGAGCTCCAGCTGGGGAAGCTTGCATTTGCCAGTCGGTGATGGGTGGATGGTCGTCGGACGTGGCCTTGAAGACCGGGGTTTTTGCAGCTTGAGACGAAGGTTCTCGGTAGTGCTGACAACCTCGTCGCGGTATTGTCCCGCGTCTGTCGTCTCGCTGTCCACTAGGTCATCCGGTGTCTCTTCAAAGATCGCCTCGTCCAACTTCTTTATCTGGCCATAAAATGCGTTGATTCGTTCGAGCAGTACACTCACCGCTCCTCCCGTCGCCTCTCTATTTCCACTTATGTGGCCTTCCGCTTCCGTTAGAAGGCCATCCACTTGCCCCCGTAGGCTGCGTTGTCATCGAAGCTGTCGTTCCATTCGGTCGCACGCAGCTCAGAACTCGCCAAGATCGCAGGGGTGGCGTCTTTTCTTCGGCTTTCGCAGCTCTGTGCGTCGATGGACTTGGTGTCGTCTAGAAGTCCCGGGTTTCGGCACCATGTGTTGGACATCTGGGTCCTCCAGCTGCGGTGTGATGTTCAGGAAGGGCAGCGACACGTCTGAAGAGGATGAAGCTTTTAATGGAATCTGGTGAGAGAAGTGGCGCGAGCCGACGCAGCCACGAGAGCATGCGGCAGCTCGTGAAGAGCATGATGAAAATGATGATGACCAGCGTCGTCTGCTAGAAGGGGTGAAGACGAGGAAGTCACAAAAAACGGTGCACTGAGCAGAAAAGCCGCCATCCAGTGTCTGCGGCAGCCAAACGGCTCCTTAAGACGAGCAAAAATGAACGCAGATGGGTTGAGTTGAAAAGAAAGTTTTGGACTCGGGAAACGTCGAAGCGGGTGCCTCCAGAATGTGATTAAGGCACGCTTTTCCAACACCACTGCAGCTCGCGTGAATGCCAACCGCGTGAACGCGTTTGTCCTTCAACCCAGAAAGCGTGTGCAACCGCAACGAGGAGTTTGACGATTCTTGCCCCCCAGCGGCCAATCACGACACAGCCGTTTCACAGATTCCTTTTAGGCTGCGATACCCACCCACAAATGTAACACTCCTGCTCAGTGCGAGGGAAGGACGTTTGCAGGCTCGTGGGTGCGTCGTATAGTCAGCATACCCACGTCAAGGAGCGGCATTCAATTGAATAATATTGCTCCGGCATTTGAAATTAGCCACAGATGGCCTGCAGGCTTTTGATGCGGACGCATCACTTCCCGATTACTCCGTATCACCAACCGTGCAAGGCCGCATAAATTCAGAGAAACGCGTAACTGGCAAAGTTGTCACAGTAACAGTTATTATAGTGTTGATGTTGAATACGGATCACAAAATAAAAAAAAATTCAATCAAGTAAGAAGAGAGAATACAGAAATGAACAAAGAAAATAATAAAAGGCTTTGAACACGCCAACCGTAAATGACGACGAACAAATTGAGAGCCCTTCCACTACTACGCAGACGGTTGACCAATGAAGCTGTGTTAGAGGATAACTATGCAGATTTATGAATGTGACTTTAAATATTGATCGCATAAAGACATGCACATCTTGATGATGATGTTTGGATTTTCATGGCGGCAGGCCGACTGAGGGCAAATAGGTCGAAGCGATAGTTAGTTCATTTGAGTGATGACTATACTAAATCACTTAATTGAAAATGAACGTAAGAGGAAACAAATGTCAACGAAGATGACTGGTGTATAGGGGAGGTTGACATGATCCATCGTAAGAAATCAGGTGTAAAAATTTAACCTCGGTGAGAAACTAAAAAAAGCGCTTCGTGGAAAACATGGGCTCGTTTCCTAAAGAGTATGATGGGTGTAGGGGAGTGGGTTGTCTGTATAGTTATGAAAAAGGTTTGCGTCTTGGTGTCTAGTCGCTTGCATTTATTGAGTATGCGGATTACGGATAGCCCCTCTCCACACCCGCTGCACAACGGTCTTGGTGACCGAAAGTGTCGTTTTATTACTTGTCGTTTGTTTGTTCACTCCAGTGTGTTTGCCTTGTTTTACGCAGGTGTTGGCTGATGTATGGCTTCAGGTCGGTGCAGGGTATTGTTGTTATTTTCACTTTATTCGTGTGTGCGGCCGCAGCAGCCATTTGGTCTGCGGTCTCATTTCCTGCAATCGCAGAGTGACGTGGTACCGAACATATGATACCGTTCATATTTATGGCATACGTTGACATTAAAGTCTTAAAAAGTAGAATTATGACGGGATTTTCCGAAGGTTTTTGGGATCATGCACGTACGACGCTAAGTAAATCTGTGTAGATGATGGATTCGGGAACATTATGTTGGAACAATATCATGTGCGACAAGAAAAATGTCATACGCTTCCGGTGTAAAAACGCTCGCATGTACTATTATGAGCAATGTTAAAGGGAACACAGGAACGCGTGGCAAACACCCTCGAAACAGACTCGGAGTGATCCGCCAATGGCGCCATGAAAAACAAAGGGAGAGAGGAGGAAGCTTTTCCACTAACTGTTGGCACTCCAATCTTGCTGGCGTTTCTACAAAGCAGCATCTTATGTCCTTTCGGCGTATCGTCCGACAGCCGATAAGGTGCACGGCGGGAATGGGAACAGTTGTTAGAACAGCGTCCCTTTTTCCACTTTGTTTGCGACGGCGGCCGCTGCGGATCATTTACAGCTGGGTCTACTCGTTCCTGTGTTCCCTTGCATATTGCTCGCAATAGTAGAGGGATTGAGGTTGCACAGGCATTGAAGTTGGGTCCGTGGGAAGCACACGACACCGCGATGGAAGTTTTCGATTCATGGTTAAAGATTCTCCTGCCAGATATTTCCGCTGAAAATACAGAAAATGTTGCAAAATTTTGTGATACCCTGCTTTTTGTAGTTTAATGAAAAACAGGTCAGCCGATACAGGGGCGAATGCACAATGGGGATAATAAATCAATGGTAGATGTTTTGAATGTCTCTAAAAAGGAGACAGCTAGGAAGCTCACTGAGTGTAAAAGGCACAGAAAGGGATGGGCGGTTTAAGCAGAGCTGGGGTGTGGATGTGTCATTAACCGCATAGTTAAAAGAGTGGTGAGTGACTTATGAAGTTCTAAAGGCATACAACTATTCGCTGCTATCCTAGACACTTTCGCTGCTACCCTAGACACCAGTTGTCACACTCGACCTATAGACGTTGCGCAGGGCTAGTGCGGAAAGCACTAGACGCAAACTGCCGCTCCAAGTGCAGCACCGGACCGAACATTTTTAAGGCTGTTTTCGTTGTTGAACCTTATACAGCACTGCCACAGCAATTGCGAGCCTACCAAGCTGGAAAAAACTCGGAGTAGAAGTTTTCTGTCAACATCATGGGATTGATGCGACAAGATTGTAAGAATGCTCACCGCTTTTATAGACATTTGTTTAAGTAGTTTTATGTGCGGGATGAATGTAAGTGTTTGAAAAAACTATGCCCAAAAGTGTGTTTCCTTTTGCCTGGTATCGATACACCCTTGAGTTGCATGTCGAGATCTTGCCCATCGCACGTCGTTTAGAAAACACAACACACGTAAATTTTCTGGATTGAACTTAAACCTGTTCTTATCAGCCTGGCCAGCAAGTTTCGTGACGCCAAGCCCGACTCGACGCGACGTTGTCTGCATACATAGAACAAGGAATTGTAGGTGGCAGCGCCTTTCCAAGATAGTCGATTTTAATTATGAACAGAGTGCAGCTCCACCTTGCGGAACGCCGTTTTATAACTTTCTAACTTTTCCAAACCGTTTTCGAACTTTCACACAAAAGGTTCTCTCCGACAAGTAACTAGCAAAAGTGTTTGGCACATTGCCAGAAATACCCAATGTTTTCAAGTCAGTAAAGGTCCCGTATCCCCAAGCGGTGTCATAGTTCTTGTCAAATTCAATAAACACTAATAGACAAAACTGTTTACGCACAAAGGCAGCTTTGATGTACAATTCAAGTACCACGAGTTGGTTGTTCGTGGATCGCCCAGCCCTGAAGCCAGCCTGGTAGCGCTCGAGAAGACCGTTATACTCAAGAAAGTGCACGTGTTTCCTACTAAGATTCTACTCGAGAAGCTTGGATGGGCAGCTTGTCAGGGCGATGAGGCGATAACTTGAGGTGGGAGACGGGTCCTTGCCTCCTTCTAGGGAAGCCACTACAATGACCTCCCTCCAACACTGTGCAAGCTGCTCCGAAAGCCATACTTTGTTATGTAACTTTGTTATATAAATGAAGCAGTGTTTCATGTCTGTCTGAATGGGGGTTTGAATCATTGTGTATGTATTGTTCTCTGCGCCTGGAGCTCAAGTCCGACAAGTGGCAAGAGCAAACTTCAGCTCATCAAGTGAAAAGAGAGTTATAGGACGTGTTCTACTTACTATTATCATGCAAGTACTTCTTTTCACAGGATGTTTTGTGTTATCTGAAGGTGTTAGTGTAGTGTGCTGAACTGGATATATGTTGGAACTGTTGCGCGAGTGTGTTAGCCTGGTTTTCGAGTGTGTCCCCTGTTTTACTAACCAGGGGCAGGCTGTAGAACGTGGAGAATGTAATTTTCGGCGGCACCGAGGATGCGCGCCATGAAATAATGGGTTGCCTGGTCAACGTGTGGGTGTCTTATGGATGTGTAGTGCAGTTTAGATGTCTGTAAATGTGTTCCACTTTGCTCTTTGTTAATTGAACCTGTTCTGGGAAGTTGGACTGCTTGGCCTTTTACGTATATATGTTAGTGAGGTGAGGAAGTGGTCACTACCATATGGGTCCGTGCCCAGACTCCACTCAAAACATGGAAAGAACTGCGGAAACAATAGCCATGTCAAGATATCAGTATGTGTTGTGTCTTAGGGTATGGTATGTAGGCTGCTGTTTGTGGAACAGGCATGTTCCATAGGATGCGAGAAACGTCTCTATCAGGCGAATTCAGGCTTCCGTTCGGGAAGAGTTCCAAACAGGATTGTGTGCATTCGGGTCGCCTGTGAGAACGCATGGTTCGTGCAGCTGGTCATCCAGCGCCTCGAAGTTGAAACTGGATAGCGGGGAATCAGGAGGGATGTAAACAGACGATACCGCTTTTGACGTATTAGCTTTATTGCACGAATGGCACCAGCCTCAAATATGGTGCGTACTTGGATATTGTGACACGCCAAGAATTTTCGGGCAATCATTGCCACACCACATGAAAATGCACCACTATAATTTCTATCCTTCCCAAATACCATGTAACTATTCAAGGAATTTGTGAGTTTGCAGTTTTATTGGTTTTCTTCGAGAGAAATCACGCTTGGTTGATTGGAATGGACTTAGCAACATTTTTTAAAAAACCTCTGCGGTTCCATTGCATGACACTTTCTCTTCCGATTGTTAAAGTTTAGAGCAACTCGTATATGTGCGTGTTTACGTATAGTCTTTCGGCGGTTGAACTCTTTGGGGTTTGTTTTTCACCGTGTCTACTGACCTGGATGCTACAGCCCGTTGCTTTAGTTGCGATGCAAGCAGGAACGGCTCGACATCCATGTTGTCATCCGAAGTGCCCAGCGGACCGGGCCCCTGGAATCGGCACTCTTTCGTGTGTTCTTTGCCGGGTCTGCCAGTGCCGTCGGCGTGGGGAGCACCACAGGCGGCAGAAGTGCGGTGGGGGAGGGGGGGTCGTTATGGGTCCCTCAACGTCCATACTCCACGTCCATACTCGTTATGGTCCCCAGGTGTATTGGGCGCCGGAGAGGCAGATACGGGAGGAGCTGCATTGGCGCCATTGGTGCTGCTTGCTACAACAACTGATACATTTCTGCAGACGGCACAGTAACACCTTGGGCTGCCAGCGGAAACACAGCGCGGGGCGAGAACGGAACCACGCCAGTCTCGCTGACCGGCGTCGCCGCGGAAACAAGACGCCGCTCCGCCACCCGGCGAGCTGTGTCGGCGTACCTCCCCAGGGGAAAAGAGGCAAAGCTCTTTCGGGCCTCTGGGGAGTAGATGTTTTCAGCGACTTTGACATGAATGGCTTTCTATTCTCGCTGAAAATTTTCGCAGGTGCGGGAGTATTCCCGTGCGGTCCTCGGCAGTTAGGACAAGTGAAGGCGGTGGTGTTGCCGTTGTCGGTTGGGTGGTCCTGTGCGGCGCATGTCGCACAGGTGGCAAGACATTGTACTGTGCCCGAACAGCTGGTAATAAAGCAGCGGCAAGGACTCCGCATCTAATAAAACCACCATTGACATGTTCAGAAAGCCTATTTCTGCAGAACGTCAATAGTATGTGTTTTGTTGGTATTTTTAGTGTCCCGGCGGAAGGTCAAGGAAGTCACCTTCCAGAAGGTCGGCGTCTGTTTTGTTTAGCAGATCTGTCTCAAATATCACACCCTAAGCTGTTCAGGCTGCGGTGGGGTTATGTCCAGATCTGCCATGCAGATTTGGATCAGGAGACATGATGCTTTCCACTGTGTATTTACTTCGACTAAGATTTTACCGGTCCTGAGTTTCTTGCTTCGAAAAATTTGCCAAGAATTCCCTCAAGGAATTTGGAGCCGACGAATAGTGGGAAGAAAGACTGGGAATACTGGGAAAGAAGACTGAGGGAGGAACAGTGATGAGGAAGACTGTGGAGGAAGACTGAGGAATATTGGGAAGGAAGACGGGGAAGGAAGACTGAGAAGAAATAGGTTTTGATTTGTCAACTGATTTGATATAAAAATAACGGGGATAGTTATCAGATTTTGGGATAGTGATGTTTTTAAAAGGTGGAAATGGAACTTTCGTGCTACCCCTTTTCAGGGACTGCTATTGAGTGGGGGGGAATATCGCATATGAAGAGAGTAGGGACGGGGGTACTTCCTTAGCCCCCGCGCGGGCTCAGTGGCTATCGCGTCGTTGTGCTGCTGAGCACGAGAACGGGAATTTGATTCCCGGCCGCGACGGCCGCTTTTGTGATGGAGGCTAAAAGCAAAAACGCCTTTGCGTTGGAGGTTTCGGCGCACGTCAAAGATCCCCAGGGGACCAAAATTAATTCGGAGCCATTCACCATGGCACGCGACATGTCCTGTGTTGCGTCGCCGCTTTATACCCTACAATCAATGGGGGTGCTTTTTTCGCTGGGTTTACCCTGATGTCAGAAGAGGTCCCGGAGCTCCCGGCCTGGTAAACAGACTGGGAGCCCATCAGCCGGAGCTTGACCACAGCTTTTACAGCCACCGTTTTTGGTTTCTACCCTTCACCTTGAAACCCCTGGCCCTGTAGAATACAGCGAGAGTATGAGGGTTCGGGGTCAGTGGTGGTGCTCCGTGCGCGGACATACATCTTCCTTGGGATAACTCAGAATAATTGCCATAATATGTTTTTCGGGGTATATTTCATCAAACGAGAGCCGTTACAGACGTTTTCATCACTATACACTTTCGGTAAACGGCCGTGTCTCGCACACGTCTGTCTCCCTCAGAGACAACAGATTATGCAGAGCCGTGGATTGACATTACGATGTTCACGCGAGTAATGGATGCATTAGCCATGAAGTGGGAGGTATGTGATACCCCTACACTTTCCGATCAAAGATACACAGTCTTTTCTATGAAAGATGATGTATCTACATGGTTCTTTAAAGGAGCCACGCAGACAAAATACAAGTTTGTTTTATTCGAAAGATTGCGAGTTTTATAGTGCCTTGAGCGCTTGTCCATAAGCAAACGATGTTTTAATTACTGACAAATTAATCATTTGTAGTTAAATTTTCAGTCTCCCGCGAAACCTTCGGTTCCTGTGACGTCTGCAATGACGTCATATGTGCTAGGGAGCCTTGGTTACCCTTAGTCAGCCTAGCTGGCGCCACCATACCGCAACGGGACGTTTTCTGCCTTTGCTGTATTTTCAAACGTATTTGTTCCTGGCTTGAACGTATTTGATCCTGATGTCTAGATCAGCCAGTGTAGTCTGAGCTAGAAGCGTTGCGGACTGCTGCTTGTCATTTACCTCGATGAGGAGTTCACCAGTCCTTTCTTTTTGGCCTTAAACGATTTCCGTATAATGGCTTCAAGATATTTGGCGATCAAGAAGACTGACTGCGATGCTAGCGGATGGGCTGGACTGAGTGACTCCATGACAAGAAATCGAGAGTAATTATCCGGTTCAGGAAATGGTAAAGATGGCAATGGGGGAAAGGATACTTTGGTGCGGCCCCTTTTCAGGGACCGATCACGTTTGGAGGGGGGATTTCAAAATAATATACAGGATAGTATAAAAGAAAGGAGACGGGGATACTTTCTTCGTCATCCTTACCCTCATAGCTGAAGAGGTCCCGGAGCTCCCTACCTGGTAAACAGACAGGGAGCCCATCAGCCGGAGCTTGACCTGGGCTCCGATTGCCACCATTTGAGTTTTCTACCCTTCACCTTAAAAAACACATCACTATGGTAGGTCACAGCTTATGTTGGGGGGCTCTCGGGATCCGTAGTGTCGCCAATACCGTCACTAAGATTGCTCAAGGGGCGCCGTGCGGGGTAATCAACGAAATTAACTCGTTTTATTGCTTAGATGTCCCGGAATTCCCTACCTGGTAAACAGACAGGAAGCCCATCCGCCGGAGCTTGACCTGGGCTCCGATGGCCACCGTTTGAGTTTTCTGATTGATTGATTGATTGATTGTAGGGTTTAACGCGCCGACGCAACGCAGGCGATGAGGCGCGCCGTAGTGGAGGGCTCCGGATTAATTTTGACCACCTGGGGATCTTTAACGTGCGCCGAAATCTCGTGCACACGGGCGTTTTTGCTTTTCGCCTCCATCAGAAAAGCGGCCGCCGCGGCCGGGAATCGAACCCGCGACCTCATGCTCAGCAGCGCAACGCCTTAGCCACTGAGCCACCGCGGCGGGTCGTTTGAGTTTTCTACCTTTCACGTTGAAAACACATTACCATGGAAGGTCACAGCTTATGTTGGGGGCTCGGGATCCGCGGTGTCGCCAATACCGTCAACAAGATTGCTCAAGGTGCCTCGTGCGGGGTAATCAACGAAATTAACTCGTTTTATTGCTTCCCCGTATCTTCTAATGGGGGGCCCGGGTTTTCCTCAACATCACCGGGCATAACCAGAAGCTTAACGACATGAACGCACTCGCAAAGGGACATAAGATAAACTTGTGGTCATGGAAGCATCAGCTAACAAGTATTGCTTATTTTTTTAGTAACCTACGTAATATAACAGAAGAATGTCAGATGCGTGAACATCTTCACTGAAATTCGATGCCCACTAAAGGGGCGGCCGGAGAACCAGCTGCTTATATAGCCGCCACTTATGCAGCCGTCGATGTTGATAACTGTTGGAGGCGAGCATCGGCAGGCATTCCCGAAAGCGCGATCCGGAACGCTGGCAAGCGGGAAGGTCAGCTGATTGCAGTGTCTGGTTGAGGCGGGTGTCCAGGAACGTTACCGGGTGCGCAGACGCGGCCCCGGGTAAAAGACTGGTACATGAGAAAATGGCGGTCAAGATCTGCACAATATACCAGAATGGTGTCAGATGCGTGTACATCTTCGCTGAACTTTCATGCTCACTAAAGGGGCGGCCGAAGGAGCAGCTGCTGATATAGCCGCCAGTTGATGCAGTCGTCGATGTTGATACCTGTAGGGGGGAAGCACCGGCAGGCATTCAGGAAAGCGCGATCCCGAAGTCTGGCAAGCGGGAAGGTCAGGTGGTTGCAGGGGCTGGTTTAGCGCGTGCCCAGGAACCTTATCGGCTGCGCAGACGCGACTCTGGGTAAAGTACTGGTACACGAGGAAATGGCGGTCAAGATCTGCACAATATAACAGAAGGGTGTAAGATGCATGTACATCTTCCCTGAACTTCCATGCCCACTAAAGGTGCGGCCGAAGGATTAGCTGCTTATATAGCCGCCAGTTGATGCAGCCGTCGATGCTGATACGTTTGGGGGGCAAGCACCGGCAGGCATTCCCGAAAGCGCGATCCCGAAGTCTGGCAAGCGGGAAGGTCAGGTGGTTGCAGGGGCTGGTGTAGGCGCGTGTCCAGGAAGGTTACCGGCTGCGCAGACGCGGCTCCGGGTAAAAGACTGGTACATGAGGAAATGGCGGTCAAGATCTGCACAATATACCAGAATGGTGTCAGATGCGTGTACATCTTCGCTGGACTTCCATGCCAACTAAAGGGGCGGCCGAAGGACCAGCTGCTTATATAGCCGCCAGTTGATGCAGCCGTCGATGCTGATACCTGTGGGGGGCAAGCACCGGCAGGCATTCCCGAAAGCGCGATCCCGAAGTCTGGTAAGCGGGAAGGTCAGGTGGTTGCAGGGGCTGGTTTAGGCGCGTGTCCAGGAACGTTACCGGCTGCGCAGACGCGGCCCCGGGTAAAAGACTGGTACATGAGGGAATGGCGGTCAAGATCTCCACAATATACCAGAAGGGTGTAAGATGCGTGTACATCTTCGCTGAACTTCCATGCCCACTAAAGGGGCGGCCGAAGGACCAGCTGCTTATATAGCCGCCAGTTGATGCAGCCGTCGATGCTGATACCTGTGGGGGGCAAGCACCGGCAGGCATTCCCGAAAGCGCGATCCCGAAGTCTGGTAAGCGGGAAGGTCAGGTGGTTGCAGGGGCTGGTTTAGGCGCGTGTCCAGGAACGTTACCGGCTGCGCAGACGCGGCCCCGGGTAAAAGACTGGTACATGAGAAAATGGCGGTGAAGATCTGCACAATATACCAGAATGGTGTCAGATGCGTGTACATCTTCGCTGAACTTCCATGCCCAATAAAGGGGCGGCCGAAGGACCAGCTGCTTATATAGCCGCCAGTTGATGCAGCCGTCGATGCTGATACCTGTGGGGGGCAAGCACCGGCAGGCATTCCCGAAAGCGCGATCCCGAAGTCTGGTAAGCGGGAAGGTCAGGTGGTTGCAGGGGCTGGTTTAGGCGCGTGTCCAGGAACGTTACCGGCTGCGCAGACGCGGCCCCGGGTAAAAGACTGGTACATGAGAAAATGGCGGTCAAGATCTGCACAATATACCAGAATGGCGTCAGATGCGTGTACATCTTCGCTGAACTTCCATGCCCACTAAAGGGGCGACCGAAGGACCAGCTGCTTATATAGCCGCCAGTCGATGCAGCTGTCGATGCTGATACCTGTGGGGGGCAAGCACCGGCAGGCATTCCCGAAAGCGCAATCCAGAAGTCTGGCGAGCGGGAAGGTCAGTTGGTTGCAGGGGCTGGTTTAGGCGCGTGTCCAGTAAAGTTACCAGCTGCGCAGACGCGGCTCCGGGTAAAAGACTGGTACATGAGGGAATGGCGGTCAAGATCTCCACAATATACCAGAAGGGTGTAAGATGCGTGTACATCTTCGCTGAACTTCCATGCCCACTAAAGGGGCGGCCGAAGGACCAGCTGCTTATGTAGCCGCCAGTTGATGCAGCCGTCGATGCTGATACCTGTTGGGGGCAAGCACCGGCAGGCATTCTCGAAAGCGCGATCCCGAAGTCTGGAAAGCCGGACGGTCAGGTGGTTGCAGGGGCTGGTTTAGGCGCGTGTCCAGGAACGTTACCGGCTGCGCAGACGCGGCTCCGGGTAAAGGACTGGTACATGAGGCAATGGCGGTCAAGGTCTGGACAGTATAACAGAAGGGTGTAAGATGCGTGTACAGCTTCGCTGAACCTCCATGCCCACTAAAGGGGCGGCCCAAAGACTAGCTGCTTATATAGCTGCTAGTTGATGCAGCCATCGATGATGATAACTGTGGGGAGGGGGGGTCGAACACCAGCAGGCATTCACGAAAGCGAGATCCTGGAGGCTGGCAAGCGGGAAGGTCAGGTGGTTGCAGGGTCTGGTTTAGGCGCGTGTCCAGGAAATTTACCAGCTGCGCAGACGTGGCTCCGGGTAAAGGAATGGTACATGAGGCAATGGCTGTCAAGATCGGCACAATATAACAGAAGGGTGTCAGATGCGTGTGCATCTTCGCTGAACTTCCATGCCCAGTATTTGCGACCTGCGCACTTTCGTCATTCCCTAGAAACGTTTGACAGGCTGTACATTGAAAACCAGGGTTTTCAGTAACACGGAAGTTGATAGCCATGAAGACAACATCGGGTGTTTTGACAATGCCGATGTCAAAACAACACCAAATTCACCCATGAATATATGTCAGCTTGAGCTTTACAAGTATCAAGTAACGCGAGTATCAAAACAAAGAACAGCTAAGGATAGCTCGTGCACTGAATGGTGTTCTATCTTCTGTTTTCCTTGTTTTTTACTATTACAAAAATAGGAATCGATAGTTCGGATGATGTAAACAAAAAAGATGGCCATGCTGCACTTTAAAATGCCTTACACGCAATAAACCTGCATCTTGCAAGTTGAACTTTTTAATTACTATTTATTATTTATACAGTACTGCCACGCAAGAAACAAAGGCTGATGCAGGATGCCTGGAAAAGTTTGGCAAAGACTATACACACATTGATAACGCACTGGTGTCTAACGTATACCATCGATTACAAGCCAGGCATGGGCGGAAACCCATTAGGCTGTGTCAAGTGGCCTGTACACATCAGTCCTACTACAGTGACAGGAGGAATGCTGCAGGCAGGCTAGGGGCACCGTGACTGCAGTCAGGATAAGCTGCACGAGAAGAAAATGGAGCATGAAGAAAGAATCAACGTTCGCGCACCAGAAAATAAATATTCTACCACTGCAACAAAATGGAAAGTTTGGCGAGTTGGTACGCATTCATGATGAAGTGTAGCAGCGCAATAAACGATGAGGGACACAGAAGGAGGGCCCGTCTTGTGAATTTCTTGTGTGTCCCTTGTCGCGTATTGCGCTGTTACATTTCATCATCAATCTACCACTACTGAAAAGCAGGGGAAACGACAGAAGACCACACGAACCGTGCTCCTGACATGGTAAAAATCGCACCAGACGGGGACAGAAGAAGAGACAGTGGCATGGGACGAGCGCTCGTACCGCGTCACGGTCTGTTCTTTTGTCCCCATCTTGTGCGCTTTTTACCATGTCATAGTCGTGTCACCTAGTTGCCCAAATGTCTGCATTGAATAGTGCTTCTGCCCCGTGTTGTTGTCGTAGTCATTCCCACTGCATTTTCATCAGTTTTTGAATGCTGATTGGCTTTACTATTAGGTATGAAAATACATGACAAACTAGTCTTTCCATCTTAGGCACGCCTGGCAAGCAAACGTTCGGGATGCACTAAAGAGGAGCAACTGGTTAAAACAGCGTATTATAACGCCCTCACGAACCACACGCAACGGCGTTCGCACTCTAACTTCATGCATACATACTACTGCAAGTTCATTTTCTTGCATGTCAAAGTTCCTTATCCGAACAAAAAATTAAATTTCTATTGTTTTTACAAAAGTTTTCACTCAGTCGCTTTAGACTAGTTGATGACTGGAAAATTGGGAAAATTACAACGCGTTACAAATATGATGATCGATATTCTCCTTGTAACTACAGGCATGTGGCATTAACTGCTATTCCGTGTAAAAAAATTGAACATGTCATTTATATCCACATTGTAAATTTTGGTGAGTCTAATTCGTTTTTCAGCCCAGCGCAGCATGGTTCTAGAATGAAAAAAATGTACACCATCTTCCCGTGGGGAACCATGAGGAGGATGCGAAGCATCCTGGCGGTTCCGTGCAGGTTTCATTGTGTTGCCGTTATGTTGTTTCATTTATCGAAGCACGAATGAGAACGTAGTGTGAACCCCCATGTAGAGACGGAGAAATGTATAGAAATGTAGAGACAGCCAAGGGACCGACACCCGCGTTACCTGATCGAACACCTCCTGGGTCTTGTCTTTCTTTATTGCGTGCTCACGCTCCTACCCCGCTGCCCGCCCTCTTCGTCCTCTTCTCTGGTTGAGCTGCAAGGCGCGTGGGGCTTCCGGCCACAGCCTACCCACGGGAAATTCAACATCCTACTCTAAATTTTGCAGTTTATCGTTTCCGTTGACCTTCACCTTCGCGTGCCTTCGTTGTATCAGTAGCTTCTTGACGTAGTTTGAATGAGTGAAGGACACAAGGCGCGTTCGTAGCATATGCTCCCGTCTTGGTTTGTAGCACAGTGGGAAGAGCGCCACGTTCATCCCGTTGCGGCCAGAGTCGTGGGTACGAAACCGGGCGCCGCCTAACCATTTCTTTTATTTATAGGGGACTGCGCTGACGTCAGGCCAAACGCTGATGGTGCTGAAGATACGCGCATGCGCAGTAGAGTGCGAATGGCGGACAACAACGACAACAATAGAGGGAGGCACCCAGCCCCGAGCATGAGATGCTTTGCAAGTGATATTCTTGTGAGACCCAGCTAGTGTGTTTCACTCATGATGTACACTCGGCGATTGATCGTGGGTGCTTTACAGACTGTATATTCGTACATTTTTCTTAAGTGTTTGATTCGGTTCTGCATGATTTATAAAACTTTCTACACTAAACATAGATCACAATATACTTGCGTGATTGCGTTCCTTTTTGACTAACCGATATCACTTCGTAAGTGTGAACAATACAGACTCGCATGTATATTCAATTCATTTCGGTGTACCCCAAGGATCTGTCCAGGGGCCTCTACTATTTTTAATTAATATTGTGAGACATCCTGATCACGCCCCTGTGCTCTTTAACACGTTACGGACATTTCCTCGTAATCAGCACATTATCATCAGTGCTAGCTCTCATGGCCCCGGCATCATCATCACCTCTACATAATCATCATCGCCACCTAGCAGGTCTCTTCGGAGTGTCCGAATAAACCGGTCACGCACTCCATCGTCTCTGAAGTGGTGGAGGGTGCGTCTCAATCTTAGTTTACCCCTGCAGCGCCACTCCTGGAGCTCCGCTCGGGCCGCCGTCTTACTCAGGCAACCATGGCCATGACGCTCAATCCAGCCAGCACCACGGCTACGCCTGCCCCGCAGTGTTTCGTCACCAGCCGCCACCGAGATCCTCCCGTCTTCGCGGGCCTTCGTGGTGATGTAGAAGAGTGGTTGGACAACTTCGAGAGAGTCAGTGCATATAACGGATGGGACGACAGCTGAAATGTCTGACTGTCGGCTTTCTCCTGACCGAGATCGCGAAGACGTGGTACCAGAATAACGCGCAACGCATGCCCGATTGGACGAGCTTTACAACCAAGATCCACAAGATTTTTGGGACATCCGCAGATCGCTCTGAGGAAGTCTGGAAGTCTGTGCGAAAGGTCCACGTCTCGCATCCAAGATGTCCTGGCACTTCGCCGGAAGGTCAATAAGGATATGCCGGAGTCGTACCCCGTACGCCAGATACTCAAAGGTATTAACCAGTTCGCTTTAACTGCGCTCGCCCTTCAGAATCCAAGAACCGTCTCGGATGTCACCACTACATGCCAACGCCGAGAATGATCTGCAGTCGATCCGCATCCAACAGGATACATCAGCCACGCACTTAAGCGACGAAAACCTTCGCGTGCTTATAAGGCAGCTGATTCGGGAGGAGCTTGATGGCCGTGCCTCCGCGTGTGCTTCCGCTTCTGCTCACCACTGAGCAAGCCCCAATCTTCCAGAGATAAAGAGGAGCTTGCGTGTGTGCCTGATCTTGCCCCTCCTTATGCGGTATCATCCTATTCTGAAGTCGCTGGAAGACCGCCCCTGCCCATGGCCCCGGTTACCTCTCAGCCTCAGCCCGGATATGTGGCAACGATCAACCCTGCCATTCAACCGGAGCCTTACTATTATACGTGGGGACCGCCCAGCTACGACCGCCCGCCTAACTGGCCAGTGTGTTTCTACTGCGGAATTCGCGGCCACATTGCTCGGTTTTACCGCAGGCGTCTACAGGATGGACGGCGCAGCTACAACACCTACGAGCACGACGTAACGAGCCGACGTTAGGGATACCGACGGCGGGGTTACCAATCGCCGGCCCGCCACACCCCTCCTCCAGCCGATGACCCTGAGTCACAACGCAATTCCCGTGATCAACGACGCCGCTCTCACTCACGTTTCCGCCGAGCTGTATCACCGCTTCGCCCCGTCATGCACAACAGCGCTCCTCTCTCGGAAAACTAAGCCACGCAGTTTTTGGAGGGTAAACAGAATCCACGAAAGAGAATCCACTCCTCCAGATCATCCCTCGATCATTTTGCGTGATCATTGAAGCCATCCACGTCGAAGCGTTGGTGGAGACTGGTACAAGCGTCTCAATTATTCATGCTGACCTGTGCAAAAGGTTACGGAAGGTGAGAACACCGTTCCGAGGTCCCTCATTACGTGGTGCAAATAAAACACGCATTGATCCTTCTGCATATTGTACAGTACGTGTCTCTATTGAAGGGATTTGTCATCATATTGCCGCGCACCATGTATGAGTTTGTTTATTTATTGCTTGTTTTTACTGCCCGGGTCCGCCGGGATCTGTTATCTATGTCCCAGGCGAAGCGCGTCTTCCATTTTTTATTCTTATGCCGCACGGGCTATGTCATTCAGATAAGCAGACGAAGCAACTATTTCGCAACTATTTCGCAACTGTTTCGTCGCGCTGAAGCAACTATTTCGCCGCGCGGACCCCGAAATGACGGAAGAAAAGAAGTTACGCTTCTTCATGCGCGGTGTGAAGAAGGAACTGTTTGCTGCACTTGTCCGCAACCCGCCCAAAACCATCGCCGAATTTGTGACCGAAGCCAGCACGATTAGGAAGGCTCTCGAAATGCGTGCTAAGCAGTATGACCGCAACTTTGTTGGCTGTGAAATGCGAACTACGTCGACAACATGGAGATTCCGGCTGATAGCCTGCGCGAGACCATCCGCGCCGTAGTGAGAGAGGATCTGCGATAACTTCTCCCGAGGCCACCGCAGCCCATCGCCGCTTCCCTTACCAGCGTGAGTAGGGAAGAAGTGCAACAAGCGTTTGGAACTTCTACGCCATCCGAAGTACCCGCGAGCCACAAGCTAAGTCCTACTCCGCGGCAGTTCGCCGACCCCGCCCTGCTCCAATACGCCGTCAAAAGGACCCGCCGTACCGCCGCCCACTGTCGCCGCCCGACACCAGGTAACCCGAAAGCAGACGCCGAGGAAGACAGACGTATGGCGAACTCCCGATAATCGTCCGCTGTGCTACCACTGCGAAGAGGCCGACCACATCTACCGTCGCTGTCCCTACAAGAGGCTCGGTTTGCGATGGTTCTCCGTCGACGCCCCACGCCCCGGACTCGGCCAGCGCCCTACTGTGGTCGAAGAATACCTTTCCAACTCCAACCGAGGACCAGGCCGCTTCAACCAGTCACGTCGCCCTACCCGTACCAGTCGCCAAACCACCGTAGCACTGCTGACCTCAAGTTGCACAACCACCGGAATATGAAAACTCTCCAACGACGCAGTGACTCGCTGAAGACCATGATTCACGACATGCCCTCAGACCGACGACCCGACCGAACCCTGACGAGACTCCCGAACACGACGACAGCTACACGGCGCGACGCTCACCCGACGTAACCGAAACTGCCACTGAGAATACGACGAAGACGACGACGCATAGTGCCCGACCGTCAACACGTACAAGCAGAGATACGACGCCACGACGTACCCGGAACTCGAGGAAGGCGGCCTCCGAAGTTCAGCTGTCCATTCGGGGCTTTGATGTAGTCGCCCTCATAGAAACGGGAGCCAACTACTCAGTAATGAGCGGACCATTTGTGTCTAAGCTGAAGAACGTTATGACCAGATGGGATGCTCCCCACATACGCACAACAGGACGCCACCTCATGAGGCCAAGATGAACGTGCACACCACGGGTCACCATAGACGGCACAACGTACCATGCGGCGTTCGTCATTTTGCCTAACTGATCACGTGACGTAATTCTCGGAATGGACTTTTTGACGGACAACAATGCAATAGGTGATCTACAGGCCAAGTCTATAACATTTTTCTCGGATCAAAGCATGACACCGGAACAGAACCCCAAAAGCCGTGCTGCTGTAAGGATCGCCGACAACCATGTCAGCCTGCCACCCCGCGCAAGCTTGATGATCAGCGGCTACTGTTAAGAAGCGGTTCCTGATGTCGACGCTATAGTAGAGAGTGACCAAATGTTGCATCTCGGCCGCGGTGTCTGTCTCAAGAGCCACTACGCTCTTCAAGCAACGGCAATCCCACGTTTTAGTCACTAATTTCACCGATGAGTACCAGAATTTAAGTAAGGGCGCTGCAATTGCGTTTTTCGAAGAAACGCAAGAAGCAAGTGACGTGATTGCGGTTGCCGAATTTGAACGCGCACCTGAAGATACGTCCAAGCTTCCGAACCCCTTCGATGTGAATCTGGCGTTACTGCAAGCAGAACGGAACAAATTATTGGCTTTGCTGCGTCACTACAGGGAGTGTTTTTCGTTGAACGCAAAACTACATCAGACACCCCTAGCGAAGCAGCCAATTATACCCGAAAAAGGAGTCAGACCTACTCGATAGTCACCATACCGCGTCTCTTCACACGAGCGGGAAGCCATCCGGACTCAAGTCGACGACATGCTCAGCGACGACATTATGCAGCCATCGCAAAGCCCCTGGGCGGCGCCGGTCGTACTGGTGAAGAAAAAAGTGGCACTTTAAGGTTTTACGTTGACTACCGGCGACTGAACAAAATCACCAAAAAGGACGTGTACCCCCTCTCCCGAATCGACGACGCCCTCGACCACCTCTGCCACGCGAAGTACTTCTCATCGATGGATCTGAAGACAAGCTACTGGAAAATTGAGGTGGAGGAGAGAGACCGAGAGAAGACCGCATTTATAACCCCGGACGGCCTATACGAATTCAAGGTGATGCCGTTTCGGCTGTGCACGGCGCCAGCAACGTTTCAAACAGTCATGGACACTGTGCTAGCTGGCCTGAAGTGGCACACCTGCCTTGTATACCTGGCCGACGTTGTGGTATTCACCCGTACTTTCGACGAACACCTTGCAACGTTGGAGTCTGTACTTGAGGCCATTCGTACGTCAGGGCCATCGCTGAAGCCTGAAAAGTGCCGCTTCGTGCACGAGGAGCTCAAGTATTTCGGCCAAGTCGTCGAAGCCGCGGGAGTCCTACCTGACCCAGCATTCTAGGCCCTAGGCCGAAAGACAAGAAGTGCGTGCGAAGATTTCTCAGACTGGGCGCATACTACCGGCGCTTCGTCGCAAATTTCGCACGCATGGAAGAGCCACTCACACGCTTGGCGAAAGCTAGCACCCCTTTTAGCTGGGAAAACGACCAAGAAAAAGCATTCTGGGAGCTACAAAAACACCTGCAAAGCCCGCCCGTGCTCGCGCATTTCGACGAAGACGCGAAACGGAAATGCATACAGACGCCAGTGATATAGGCTTGGGTGCCGTCCTTGTACAAAAACAAAGCGGTTGCGAAAAAGTAATCGCCTTTGCTGGCCGTGGTCTGTCGAAGGAAAAGAAAAACTACTCGCGTCTGTAAAAGAGTGCCTTGCTATTATGTGGGCGATTTCAAAATTTCGTCTATACGTGTGTGGTAGACTATTCAAGGTTGTGACAGACCACCATGCGCTGTGTTGGCTCGTCAATTTGAAGGACTCCTCAGGCCGCCGGTGGAGCTTGCACCTGCAAGAGTTTGACGTTACAATAATTTATAAATCCGGCGGGAAACACTCTGACGCCGACTGCCTGTCCCGCGCTCCCGTCGACCCACCAGCACAAGACTCTGATGAAGACAGCGCGTTCTTCGGAGTCGTGACGGAGAGTGACCTAGCCACCCAGGAGCCTGCCGACCCCGACTTACGCATCATAATCGACTACCTCGAAGGATACAACATCGCCGTTCCTAGGACCTTCAAACGCAACATACCAGCATTCAGCCTGAAAAACTCCGTTCTCGTGAAGAAGAATTTCAGCCCCGGAACGAGAACGAGGATGACGAGAATCTTCTCGTCATCCTCGCAGACCTTTGCGACAAAATTTTGGAAGCGTGCCACGATGACCCGACTTCTGGACATCTCGGCACAGCCTGCACAATTGGAAAAATCAAGGCGAAGTACTACCGGCCCCGCCTTACATCCGACGTCACCCACTACGTCCGGAGCTGCCGTGACTGCCAGCGACAAAAAACTCCCCCGACGAGACACGCCGGACTTCTGCAGCCAATCGCCGTCCCATCGAGGCCCTTCGAACCGATTGGAGTGGACCTTCTGGGCCCGTTCTCTACATCCCGATTCGAGAACAAGTGGATTGTCGTAGTGACAGACTACATTACACGCTACACAGAGACCGCCGCTCTTCCGAGGGGGACTGCACAAGAAGTCGCAAAGTTCTTCATAAGACAAGTTGTGCTTCGACATGGAGCTCCGGAAGTCCTAATCACGGTCCGCGGAACGGCCTTTACTGCGGAGCTGATGCAAGGAATATTACGCTGCAGCAACGCGGATGACCGAAGAACGACGGCGTACCACCCCCAAACAAACGGTCAAACAGAATGTCTGAACAAGACAATAGCAGATATGCTGCCAATGTACGTCGACGTTGAACATAAGCCTTTGGACGAAGTGCTCCGGTATGTCGCGTGTGCGTACTACACGGCTATCCAAGAAACTACGCAGATGACGCCGTTTGAGCTTGTCTATGGAAGACGGCCGACTACGATGCTTGACGCCATGCTTCCGCATGTAGAAGACGACGACCTCAACCCCGACATCCAAGGATACCTTCAGCGTCTGGAGGAGGCCCGCAGCTCGCTCGAGTTCGTACAACGGACCAGCAGCTGGTGGATGCCGGGCGCTACAACCTCCGACGCTAAGACGCCCAGTACCACCAGGGGGATCGTGTTTGGGTTTGGACTCCTATCCGACGACGCGGACTCAGTGAGAAGCTTCCGCGACGTTATTTCGGACCCTACCCGATTCTACGATGTTTCGGCCAACTTACCTACGAGGTGATCCCCCATGGTTATTCTTGAAGATCACGACGACGCACGCGGCCCGAAGTCGTCCACGTGGTTCGCTTGAAACCTCACTAGGCAAGATGACGGACTTTTTTTGTTTGTTCGGATTGGCTTTTGTTTCAGCATCGGGTCGATGCTAAACTCGGCCCGATGCTAATCGGGTCGGTGCTTCAATTGAACTCGGTAACATTTGAACCCATGATGGATTCGGTGCTCAGAGGACTGAAATGTAAGACCTGTTCCTGCTACCTGGATAATGTCGTTGTCTTTTCGTCGACGTTTACAGAACATCTTAAGCGTCTGGACGAGGTACTCACATCCATGTCTGACCCCGGACTTCAGCTCAACTAAAAAAATGCCGCTTTGCCACCAAAACCATCAAGATGCTTGGCCATGTCGTTGATAAAGATGGCATCAGACCTAATCCTGAGAAGATTGCGGCCGTTGTCAGCTTTCATTGTCCCTGCCAACAAAAAGACCTCCGCAGTTAGAGGGGTGTAATTCCGCGAACCATATGGGGGCTTGTTTGTTTGTTTTTACTGCCCAGCCACACCCGGTTCTGTTATCTGTGTCCGAAGCGAAGCGCGTCTTCCATTCATTTTTATGACGCACGGGCTATCTCATTCAGATAAGTAGACTGTTTCGTCTTAACATCACTAGCCCAGAATATTATTCTCTGATCTACAATGTTCTGGATGTAAATCGACGGTTCCAACTACACTCGCGCCGAAAGATAAAAGCCTGCAGAGAAGAAGCCGCGGCATTCGAATCGCCTTCGCATTCGACTCGCCTTCGCACGTCAGTTTTGTTGACTGCTGCTTCGCCACCTGTATTTTATGGAGTTGTTAGGGAAGCACAAGGTCGCTTCAATAAACCTGTTTTCCTTGAAAAAAAACTGCGTCGTTTTTGCCACGTGACAATATTCACTGTGCTGCACTCTCCACGTGCCCATATGACCTAATTCTTGGCTGGGACTTCCTTTCATCCACATCTACTGTAATGTTTGTCGAACTCCTGCGTTTAGCATCACAGATACAAAACATTCAACTGATTCCTCGACAGAGCCAATTTCTGTGGGGCTGACGGCCGATCACGTCGTAACCTCCCGTCGTGAGCACATCCTTCCAGTTTCTGCGAGCACTATACATGAAGGTGATGTTCTGGTCATCCCCGGCAGCCGCCTCCTTCCCCGTGGACTTGCTGTTGCCGCGTGTATCGTTCGGTCTTCCGAAGGGAAAGCTCTCATAGCTGTCCAAAAAACTACTACAGAAGGATTTCTTCCGCCAGGTTCCACAGTTGCATCTGTCTTCGCTGTCGAGGTGACCATTATGCTTTCGCGTTCCCGTCCCCTTACATGCCTGGGTTCAGCGACTACTTCCTCGAATCCTGCTCTAGCAGTAACCGTCAGCCCGAACCTCACAGAATCACAGAAATTATCAGTACTGGAGGTTTTAAATAAGCACAGTGCATCGTTCAACTCCTACTCAACCGTTCTTCCCCACACAACCACGGCCACGCATCGTATCGAAACCGAGGGGTCGTCTATTTTTCGCCGTCACCCGTATCGTGTCTCCTCATCAAAAAGGCAAGTCAGCGAGGAAAATATGGCTGACATGCTGAAACGCAATGTTCTTCAGCCTTCATGTAGTCCTTGGTCGGCCCCGGTAGTGCTGGTAGAGAAGACAGATGGCACCGTAAGCTTTTGCGTTGACTATCGTGCCCTCAACAAGACTACCAGAAAGGATGAGCATCCCATGTCACGCATCGACGACGCCCTGGAGTGCCTGCAAGGAGCCGAAAGATTTTCGAGCCTCTACTTGCGTTCTGGCTATTGCCAGATCCCCGAGCAAGAGTCCGACAAAAAAGGCGGCGTTTGCTACTCCCGATGGCCTATATGAATTTAATGTCATGCCGTTCGGGTTGTGCAACGCTCCGGCAACATTTGAACCCATGATGGATTCGGTGCTCAGAGGACTGAAATGTAAGACCTGTTTCTGCTATCTGGATGACGTCGTTGTCTTTTCGTCGACGTTTACAGAACATCTTAAGCGTCTGGACGAGGTACTCGCATCCAGTTCTAACCCCGGACTTCAACTCAACTAAAAAAATGCCGCTTTGCCACCAAAACCATCAAGTTGCTTGGCCATGTCGTTAATAAAGATGGCATCAGACCAAATCCTGAGAAGATTGCGGCCGTTGTCAGCTTTCATTGACCCCGCGTACAAAAAGACCTCCGCAGTTTTCTCGGGTTGGCTGCGTGTTCCGGCCGCTTTGTCTGGAATTTCACCCCCATTGCGTCCCCACTGAACCATCTCCTATAGTCTGGCGCCCAGTACGTTTGGTCCGATGGCTGTCAACGCACTTTTGACGATCAGAAAGCCGCCCTAACGTCTGTTCCGGTGCTGTGCCACTTCAAAGAAACAATGGCTTTATACTTCACACGGATGCTAATGGCCATGGCATTGGCGGTGTTCTTCTCCAAAGTGATGATGAACATTGGGAGAGGGTCTTCGCATACGCAAGCCGTTCGTTGAACCTGCAGAGAACTACACAATCACTGAACAGGAGTGCCTTGCTATCGTTTGGGCTGTTCGGAAATTTTGCTCTTACGTACATGGCCCTCACTTTACAGTGGTGACCGACCATGATGCGCTCTGCTGGTTGTCCATCATGAAAAACCTGTCTGGGCGCCTTGGCCGCTGGTTTCGCCGCCTCGAGGAGTACGAATTTGCCGTGGTGTATAAGAGAAGCACATGGACGCCGACGCTCTCTCTTGTTGGTCATTTCCCTCTTCATCTTCCGATGCGTGGGAGCACGCGAATAACACTCTGTTTAGGACCCGTTATCTCCTCAAGCATTAAGGGATGCGTCGATGTGCCGTCGCTGCAACCCGCAGACACATATTGCGGCCCCATCATTCGCTATCTCGACGCCCGTCTGACACCTCAAAACAGCCGTGCGCATCCCCAACTAACCAAGTTCAAACTATTGCATGGCGTTTTTTACCGGCAGAATTACCATCCAAACGGCAGAAAATGGGTCGCCGTTGTGCCTCGTACACTCCGGCGCAATATCTTCGAAGCCTACCACGATGCGGCTACCGCTGGGCACCGTGGCTTCGCAACAACGTACGAGCGAATACGTAGACTCTACTTGTGGCCTGGCCTGTCCACTTCTGTAGCCAAATACGTTCGCTCGTGCGCCTCTTGCCAGCACCGCGAGCGCTCAACTGCTCCTCCTGCCGGACTGCTTCAACCTCTAAATTGTCCGTTGGCGCCTTTTGGGATCGTCGGCATCGATTTGTTTGGACCACTACCTCCAACGCCATCTAAGCTGACGTTCTAAGCTCCATTTGTTGCAATCTACATAAAGGAGTAAAAGAAGTTGTTTGTCAGCACCAAAAGAAATGTGCGAGAGAACCTTCAGGATAGTCATTGTTTTTAAGCATTTATGTACTAGTCCGGAAGGCAGCACAGGCCAGGCTGAGCCCTAGATGAAGCACAGGGTCCACAATTCTAAGGGATATCTTAGTGGCTGACCCTTAGACATCGCTAGCAAAATCCAATCGTGAACCTATTAAGCTGGTAAAAAGAAGTAAAAGAAGTTGCTTGTCAGCACCAAAAGAAATGTGCCAGAGAACCTTCAGGATAGTCATTGTTTTAAGCATTTATGTTTTCCTTGTTTCAAGTGTGGGATGAATGTGAGCTGTTCGTCAAAGATTATACCTAAAAACTTGTGTTCCTTTTTGACAGAAATCGAGACACCACTGAGTTGAATGTGTGGATACGGTTGGATGCCACGCCTCTTGGAAAACAAAACACAAGTGCACTTCCCTGGATTAAATTCAAAACCGTTTTTATATCTGCCCAGCGCTCTAGCTTGTTAACACCAAGCTGGACTAGGCGCTCGCAGACAGACAGGTTGCAAGAGTTAAATGATAATTGTGTGTCGTCTACATAGGCTGCGCAGGAAATCGATGGTGGCAATCCCTTTCTGAGTGAATCCATTTTTACAATAAACACAGTGCAACTCAAAACTCCGCCTTGCGGCACGCCATTTTCCTCAAGATAAACCCTGGAGAGTGCACTTCCAACTCTTACATGAAAGGTTCTTAAAGGCATAAAGCTTGCAAGCGTGTTTAGCATGTTACCCGAAATTGCCAAAGGACTTCAAATCGCTCAGGATCGTATATCGCCAAGCAGTATCATACGCCTTTTCAAGATCAAAGAATACTGTCATAGAGTACTGCTTATGGAGGAAAGCACCTTTAATATATGACTCTAACGCAACGAGTTGATCGTTCGTAGATCGCCCCGCCCTAAAGCCTGCCTGGCAGCTCTGGAGAAGACCACTGTACTCCCAGAAGTACACGAGTCTTCTGTTTATGATCTTCTTGAAGAGCGTGCACAGGGAGCTTGTCAGGGCAATGGGACAATAACTGGCAGGAGAGGAAGGGTCCTTCTCTTCCTTTTGAAAAGCCACTACCACTACTATGGCCTCCCTTCAAGAGCGTGAATGTTCCCCGAAAGCTATATTGTATAGGTGTAGGAGTGTTTCAAGGGTGTCTGGGTGTAGCTGTTCTATCATGGTTTATGTAATCTTATCTGAACCTGGAGCTGAAGGTTTACATGTTGTCAGAGCTGCCTTCAGCTCATGAATTGAAAAAAAATTGCAGGAAGTGTGCGACTTGTTGCTATCACGCAGGTTCTTCTTTTCTGCAGATGTTTTGTGCTTTATGACAGTGTTTTTGTAGTGTGTAAACTGGACACGTGTTCGAAGTGTTGTGCAGGTGTGTTAGCCTGGTCTTCGAGTGTGTACCCTATTGTGCTAACAAGGGTCAGGCTGTGTGTCTGTTGTCTTTTGAGCTTACGTATGTTTGTCCACACTTTGTGTGTGTCTGTGTATGAGTTTATGGATGTCAAGAAGGTGTGCAAACTCTCTCGTTTTGCCCCACAGCGCACACGTTTTCCGAATGCCTTTGCCCGTTTGAACAAGATGAGGTTACCCGACGTGGGGTACCCACGAAGGATACCCGACGCCTTGTTCTGGGCCTCTTGCACCCGCCTACAGTCCTCATTCACTCAAGGCCTCCTTTGGTTGCACGGGGCACCAGAGGCGTGGGGAATGGACGTTTCGGCGGCGTCGAGGATGTGCGCCGTTAGGAGCTGGGTAGCTTCTTCAACGTGTAGGTGTCTTATGGTTGTGTAGTGTAGTTGGATGTCTGTGTAAATGTATTCCAGTTAGCTCTTACTTCATTGAACCTGTTCTGGGAAGATGGCCTGCATGGCCCTTTACTTATATATGTAAGTGAGGTGGGGAACGGGTCACTACCTAATGAATCAGTGCCCACACCCCACTCGAGAAGACGAAAGAGAACTGCGGGGCCACTAGCCAAGTCAAGATATGAGTGTGTTTTTTCTGTATTAACGTATGTGGGCTTATTTATTTTGAAGAGGCACGCTCCAGAAGACGTAAGGAATTTCTCTATCAGGCGACCTCGGGCATCCTTGCGAGAAGAGCCCCAAATATAATTGTGTGCATTAAGGTCACCTGTGAGGATATATGGTTCGGGCAGCTGGTCAACCAGCGCCTCGAAGTCATAGCTCTAAAGTGCATAATCGGGACGAATATAAATGGAGCATACAGTTATGAACCTATTAAATAATATTGTGCACATTGCTACAGCCTAAAGGTCGGTGTTAAATGTGACAGTTTGGCATGCTAAGGATTTCCGGGCGATGATGGCCACACCGCCAGAACAGTGTGTGCAGCCATCCCGGTCGTTTCTGATTACCATGTAACTAAGAAATTCTAGTGATTGGAATTCGAATCTGTTTCCTGTACACACATTACACTTGGCTGATGAGCATGCAGTATTTCGTATACATCGTCAAGATTTCTAAGAAAGCCTCTACAGTTCCATTGCATTATGTTTTGTCTTCCCATTATGAGAGTGCGGAGCTACTGGAGTGTGTTGTTTATGTATCGTCTTTCGGAGGTTGGACTCTCGGAGCAGCTTTTACGGCCTCTCTACCGCTTTGGATGCCGGGACCCGTTCGTTTCGCTACGACGCAAACATGAACGGTCCCATGTCCTTCTCATCCTCGGATGTCCTAGCGGTGCCCGATAGACCAGGCCCCTTGGACTTGGCGCACGTTCGGGTGCCTTTCGTTTTCGGTGCCGCTACTACCAAAGATGTCGGGAGCAACACAGGTGGCACGGGCGTTGTGGCAGAGGTAGGAGCCAATGCGGGACTACCGGCGTCCATCGCCTCCGCAGTCTCCAGTAGAACCAGGGAGGGAAAGGAAGGAGGGGCCGGAGGGGCATCGGTCCCAATGTTTACTGTTGCCACCACAGCTGCTGGTGGCTCGGCGAGGGGCGCGGAGGCGGGTTGGGCTGCCTGAGACAACCCAGAGGGGGGGGGGCGAGGGTGGGACAAAGTTTGACTCGCAGTATTGTGTTCCTGCCGAAGCTAGTCGCCGCTCCGCCCCCCGGCGAGCTGTGTCGGCGTACCTCCCCAGAGGGAAAAAGGCGAACCTCTTCTGCGACTCTGGGAAGGTAATGTTGTCTGCTACCTTGATATTAATGATTTTCTTCTCCGTTTGAAATTTCTAGCAGGTCTAGAAGTATGGCGCGTGCGGTTCCCGGCAGCTAGGATAAGTAAGTGTAGTGAACAGACCGTTGTCAGTGTGGTGGTCCTGTGCAGCGCAATTTGCACAGGTCGTTCTTCCACGGCAAGAACTAATACCATGCCCGAACCTCTGGCACTTGAAGCAGAGGCGCGAGTTTGGTATGTAGGGTCGGGCTGCACATCGGATAAAGCCTGCATTGATGTGATCAGGAAGTTTATGTGCTTCGTTGGATTGTCTTACCATCTCTTCGGATAGTGGTGCACCTGGCGGCCGTAACACCCTGCTCCCTGAGGCCTTCAAGCAGGTCGGAATCAGTTTCGGTCAGCAGGTCTGGCTCAGATATCATACCCTGGGAGCTATTCAGGCTCCGGTGGGGTGACACTGATGCCCATATTGAGGATGCGGGTTCGGGCAGTTAGGTTGTCGGCTTGTTTTTCTGTGTTGACATCAACAAGAATTTCTCCGGTCTTGTGTTTTTTAGTCTCATACTTATCACCAAGAATGCTATGCAGGAACATTGAAATCACGAATACAGACATCGACGCTACAGGTCTTGCTGAGTCAGCTGTCTCAATCATCAAAAAGACGAGAATAGTTGTTGGGCTTGCAAAAGGTGGTTGTTGAGAGTGGTGGAAAAGATGCTTCGGTGCGACCCCTTTTCGGGGGCCTATTATGTTTGGGGTGGAGTTTAGATAATACCATACAACATAGTATAAAAGCAGGGAACGGGGGTACTTTCTTCGTAAGCCTTACCCTGATAGCTGAGGAGGTCCCGGAGCTCCCGGCCTGGTAAGCAGACAGGGAGCTCATCCGCCGGAACTTGGCCTGGGCTCTGACGGCCACCGTTTGAGGTTTGTACCCTTCACCTTAAAACTGATTACCACGGTCGGTTACAGCGTGAGTATGGGGGCGGGGGGTCCGCGGTATCGCCAATACCATCACCAAGATTGCTCAAGGTGCCCCGAGCTGGGCGGTGAACAATTGTACGCCCAAAGCTGACCGCAAATCCGTAGCGCCTGAAGTTCTTGAACGACGATTCACTGGCCGTAATCATCGTCAGTTTAAAATTCTTGTGTCAACTGCAAAAGTCGAATGCGAGTACTTTATCCGCTGCGGGGCATACGCGATGTATTCAGTATAGATCGGCAGGCTTACTCACGAGTGCAGCCCCCCCCCCCCTCTGCACCACTCACGAGTTTCATTTCCTTTTCGTTTCATTTGTTTAGACCTGAAAGGCCAGAAGGTATTACATAAGGGGGGGGGGGGCTTAGCCGAGATATACAGCTGATGAAAAACAAACTAGGGTAAGCAAAAAAGAAGGGAAAAATAATTATAAGGTTACTTCATGTTCAATTGCAGTAAGTATACAGATGAAAAGACACTAACAGGTAAACTAACCGACTGCTGAGGTAAAACATACCTTGTCGGAGGGAACAGCATTACACGTATTTTAAGATTCTGATCACCGAAATACCGGTAGCCTAGTAATTTGAAAGTAGCTTTTCGCGAAATGTTTTTTTAGTACTACAGAAAACAGCAAATTTGGGCCAGTTGGTTTGGAATCATGGGAAACAGCGCAGGGAACGAGACAAGTAACAGAAATACACGGGACAGGCGATATCATCCGGCAATGTATTCCACATCGCTATAGCATGAGGAAAGGAGGAAGAGTTCATTGATAACGTTGATTCGGGCAATGGGATGATTGTGATTCAAAGGGGATAATGTTCGTGGCAGCGGCATCAATAAAGCGTCTCTTGTTTCAGGAGGGTAATAAAAAGCATAAAGAAGGCACCGGGGAGACCTAACGCGACGAGATGCAAGCTTTGGAACTCCGAGGGTTTCTTTGAGTGATGTGACACTTATTTCGTTCGAGTACTGTGCCGTGATAAAACGAGTTGCGCGATTTCGAATTGATTCCAAATTGATTCCAAGTGAGCATGGTCATTATTTTGGACTGCCGAGTGCGAGTGTGAGTGAGTGTCGGCGCGCCTCGGAGTTAGCCCTTCCCACCACTGGCGAGGGCGAGCGCCACTGACCATGAGCCTCGCGAGTGGTGAGCCCCGCGTGTGCTCAGCCCCGTTCACCACTGAGGAGGGGCTTGTACACTCGCACTGCTCCCGTGATTTGCTGGGCTTACCCTGGTGGACGCCACTCTTGCGCTTATTTGTACTTGCTGTTGCCTATTAGTCTCAAAATAAGTCGGCGTGATTACGTTTAGTTTCGGGAATATGTGAACAGTGCACTACTGCTATGGGACACCGCGGAATTAAGTGTCTGGCGCGTGTTGATTCAGGAATACAATTTGGATGGACTTTTGATGCCGCAATGCACTGCTACTCTTCCGTGTCATGATTTAGAAGAAACTGCTGCGCACACTCGCGTGCGAATGGTGAGGCCGAATAGTGAGCGTGAACGCGAGTGAGCGCGAGTGGTGAAGGCGAGAGGTGAACGTCAGCGCGAGTAAGTCCGGAGTGGTAAGTACGAATGGTCAGCGTGCGCGCGGGTGAGTGCGTGAGAACAAAAAAAAAATTCCCCGCATTTACCCGAGGGGAAGAGTGTGAAAGTGCGAATGCAGGAGTTGAATTTGCGCGGTTCGGTAATGTTCGCGAAAGAGGGATCACACACACACACACAACTACAAAGAAAGAAAGATGCATTTATTCACAGACACCTATTTGTGTTGTCGTTGTACTTGCTTGCTAGAGCGTTTCTCAGCTTTGAAATTTCGTGTCAGTACTCCTTTAAGCGGGTGCATTAGCCCTTCTCACACCCGATTCCTGGCCAATCCCCCTCGTGGGTATGTGCCATGTCAGCGGCCAGGCAGCGCGCGCCCATCTCCCCCGTTGCCAAGGAAGACGAGGAGATTCCTGGCCAATCCCCCACGTGGGTATGCGCCATGTCAGCGGCCAGGCAGCGCGCGCCCATCTCCCCCCGTTGCCAAGGAAGACGAGGAGCGCGCGGACCCGCAGCTGTTGCTATGCGGACGGCGGCGGAATGCGGACGGCGGCGGACGCTTCAGGCTCGCTTAAGAAGTGCATTCGCCCTTAAAATATGTTTTTTTGAGGGAGTGGCGTCCAGGTTTGCCGAGGTTTGGTAGGCAGCATTCCGGAAAATTTAAACCTTCGTCGCGGAACTGTTGCGAGCAAACGAGACGTCATATCCGCCTAGCGCTCTTCCTCGCCTGCCGAAACGGTTCCTGCGGTGAAGGGCAAAACCTGCCTTCCGTGCTTTGCTGACGCGCGCTGCTCTCGCGCTGTCCCTCCTCGCCAGGAGACACTGTGTGCATCGTTTACAGCCGACAATCTTTTTTTCGGCTACTTGTATGCGTAAATTTTGGTCTGTCCATTTGTATGCCTGTCGGTCCCTGGGTTCAGCCTCCCGGGCAAAGTTAAGGCAGATGTTAAACAAGCCGTTTCTGTAAGCACAGCCGGTGCTAAGCATATAAATTTGGTGGCAATGGTCATACTTTTACCAATGTTGAGAACAACAACAACAAAAAAACGTTACGCATGTCTTATATCAATACAAAAGGGATATTCGCAGTCTTCCTTTTTTAAATACGTCGATGCTTGGATATATCTGTCCTTGACTAATTAAGCCCCTTCCAGTCGCCCTAGAGTTCGTGTATATCGCGTAGCGCAAGAGTTGCGCGTCTGATTGCCACAAGCCGCGGTACCCCGCTCGACAGGAGAGCCCGCTTTCAGTGCTGCGCCCAATACCCCGTATTGGGACAGTTCTGCTGCACTGGGCATCGGTGGTTATAGAGGCGGCGGCAGCGGCGGCCGCTCAGCTAATGAGCAGCCGACTATCGGGCGCCAGGTTTCGTCCACGTAACTCCTCTTTGCCACTCTTCCTCGCCGCTGCCGCTGGCGCGGCGGCCTGACGGGAGCTCCTAATACGAAACGGGTGGCTTTCCCGCACGACCTGGAACTCAAGATGGCGGATGGACGCGCAACTCTGCTCCCCTAGTACAGTGCCTAGAATATACTGCCAGTATATTCTAGGCACTGTACCCCCCCTAGGGCGGAGGGCTAGAAGGAGGAAAGAAATCATTGGTTCACGTGATCAGAATGTGACGTCACTTGCCTTGTTTTAAATGCAGAGCATTTTAGTAACTCACGATGTCACCCGCGTTGGCGTCCGCAGTCCGCATCACTACGTAGTCCGCACCCTACACTATATAAAGAAATAATACCTTCCGGCGCCAGATTTCGATCCCACGACTCTGCGGGCGGAACGCAAGGTACACGGCACTTTACCGACTGCTCCACGGAGCCGACACAGAATGGAAGGTTACGCACGCGCCTTATATCCTTGACTCATTGAACCGTCGGCCACAGGTGCGCCCTCTCCCCCGCGTCCTCCTCGCCTTCTCTCCGCTCGCAACACCCTCTCTCGCCGCGTTCGGTTCGCGTTCATGTGGTGGCGCGATTTCGGCGCTATAACACTCTCTCGCGAAGGGCATTGGATTGGATTGGATTCGATTGGATTGGATTGGATTGGATTGGATTGGCTTGGCTTGGCTTGGCTTGGCTTGGATTGGATTTGGATTGGGTTGGATTAAAGTGGATTGTGTTGGATTGTGTTGCGTCATAGCCGCGCCACGTTGCGTCGTAGCCTCTCCACGTTGCGTAATAGCCGCGGCAGGGGGTTCACGGCACGTTTCACGTTTCACCATCGACTTCATCGACAATGTCTACGCTGGAAGACAACAATTACAACAACAACAACCAATAAGTAATCCATAAGACTTGCAGGCACGCCCCCTGCGGAAATGCTCTGCATTTGATCGTGCCCCTCGCGAGGGGGATGTTTCTTTTAACCCCCGGGCTGTGCGTCTACGATGTCACGAGCTGGCAACTGGAGGACTGCCCTTTTTCAGCGCCTAGGGACAACGCCGAAGCAGGCGCAGCATTTCCCTGGGTCCCCCCCCCCCCCCCCCAAGGAACGATTTGCGCTGTCAGTACCAAGCGCGTAATTTTGTGTTGACTGCTACCAAATGAAGCTGCAGATGCGTGAATATAACGTGAATGCTAGTATTGGTGAGATCTCGCCATCCGATTAGGAGTCTTACATACCTACTGCGACATTTCAAGAGAGACTTGCAGCCTGAGCTGAGCGTAGAACAGCCATGCCGGTCTCCGGTGTTTGCTGTCACAGACACAGAAGAACGGAAAAGAGGGCATCGATGCGCTCATTTTTTCAGCAAGGTCAGTAACATCGTTATTTTATATTTGTTGTAGTTTTTGTATTTATACCACAGTACTGTGTACCTACAGCTGCGTGAATTCTGGTTTGCATGGCCGCCTCGGCCTCCTAGCTGCATTCTCGTTCCCGAGAGTTCTAGCTCTTCGGGCAGTTCAGTTGCGTTGCGCGAGATGAATAAGAAACGTCGCTTCTGTACAGAGAACGTTAAGGATAACGCGGCCAAGGGAAAAAAAGCGTGAAACCCTGACCCAAAAAAAGACGGAAAAGCGAGAGAGAAAGGACAGACCAAATGACGGTGGGAGAATCAGACGTCCGAGGGGCTGTGAAGGTTACGCGGCATTTTGGGTCCTTTATCTGAGGCACCAGGAGGAACTGTCAATAAAGTGTACATTGAAGGTGAATGGAAGAAGCTGCTTATGGGACAAATAGTATGTGGCCGGGCATAAAGTGATTCAAAATTTCAAAGCGCAAAATTTGAAAGCGTACAGGTAGGAGGGACGCAAGCCAGCACTTACTGTCAACTGCCGTTTAATTGAAAAACACAAATTGTACTCACGCTCCTGCCCGTGCAGAGTGATATATGATTTGCTGACACACTTGTCACTATGTTCATTATTAAAGAGGGCCTCAACCAGTTTCCTAACATCTGATCATTACGTCTGTACACTACCACAGTCTCATAAACACTTTTTATAATGCGCAGGAAGATTTGTGCTCATTGAATTCGTTATCGTAAACAAATGTTCCCTAAGATGGACACTTAGACAGTGTCGTGTCTGGCCCACATACACGGACTTACATAACAACGGAATTCCGTAAACCATGCCAATCGTACAACGAACTAAAGGCTGCGCATGCTTAACACAGCAATCGTTCGTCCCTTTCCTCGGACGGTCCTGGTTATTAATAATGTGGCAGAGATTTCCCACGTTTGCTTTCGCAGAAAACAACACACAGGACGATGCGCTGTGTGTTGTTTTTCTTGTATTGGGTTGTCCTGTTTGATCTTATTCCACTTAGCCACTTTTTACATATTTCGTTGTTCAAAGATGTATTGTTAGCTTAGGCAAGTTCCAGTTTTGCTGAAACAGCATTTATTTCTGTTCCTGCAACATCTGCATAGGAGGGCTTCCAGTGGAAAAAAAAATGTGCTTGGACCTGGCCCTTACGATGTTGGTGCAGGGCCTGGAGGGCAAGCCTTGGTCTACATCCTTTCTAGTTACCCATGGAAAGCAGGTGAGTGTCTCCAGAAGTGGGTCTTTTTGTGGTACACTCGAAGTTAGCAGCAGAGAGACTGCGTCTGCTCGCAGACAACCCTGGTAGTATGGGAAACCATTATGTAGCTACCCACCGTGGTGGCTCAGTGGCTAAAGCGTTGGGCTGCTGAGCATGACGTCGCGGGTTTGATTCCCCTCCGCGGGTTCGATTCCCCGCAAAAACGTCCGTGTGTGCGATATTTTGGCTCCGTAAAAGATCCCCAGGTGGTCAAAATTATTCCGGTGCCCTCCGCTAAGGCGCGTCTCATCACCTGCGTTGTGTCGGCGCGTTAAACACTACAATCAATCAATATGTAGCTGTGACCTAGTTACTGATAGGAAGACTTTGATACCGATCTGTTGAAATGACAAAAGCGGGATACGTGAAGCTTTCCAAGATCAAGTCCAGCACCGAATTAACTAGCCCAGTACGGAGCACCTGTTTCTTATAGGGATGGTTGGTTGCGCTGCAGTTGTGCTCTCTAGAGCTTTACCTATGCAGGCACGCCACGACCTTCCATAGCATACCACCATTGTCGTTAAATGGAGGTGAGCATTTTCTGTGTATTTGTCCACGTCCGTGAACAAATTGCTTCGACTGTGCTGGAATGGCGCAGTGGGATAGACGTCAGCTTCATAACATGAGGCCCCTAGGTTCAGTTGTGGTCACGGGAAGCTTATTAATGTTTTAAAGCAAAGCTTTTTACTCCTACCCCCAAGGGTGTCTTTCGCGACCGTTGGTGTCAACAGAAAACTCCTGCGAACAAATAAAAGAATTTACTCGCCCCGCCAGGAATCGAACCTGGAACTAATACAGTAATGAAGCGAGAGCCCGTTGTCTTACCCATTTCGCTACGACTCTACGCGGGGATGGAAAAGACAGGTGGGGCACTTACCAAGCACATCTACGAGTTTACCCTCTGCATTCTCGCTAAATCCCACATAATAGCGTTAAGTGACCTCTCGCGCTGCTGTGCGCACCGCCCACGGCACGTCTAGCGGCCTTGTGCGCGTTTGCGCGTGTGCTAGAAGATAAAATAATTATTGGAAGCTCACACACGCATGGCATCTCATCTCTAGTAAGCCAGTGTGCTGAAGCCTGTGGCCTCCAACGTTCACGTAAAACATCACGGATCCTTGCCATCGGCCCTCACGACAAACGACACATCAAGCAACACATTCAAATGCTCCTTGATGGCCAGGCCTTCACTCCAAGCCTCAGCATCAAGATCTTGAGTCTACATCTCCAGACCAACACCAAGGGTGACGTATCCTTCCAGCGCCTGAAACACAGCGTCAATCAAATCATACACATGACCAGGCGAGTTGCCACCCAAGAATCGGGGCCTCCAGGAATCCGATACCTTTTGATTAAATCAAGCTTTTGTCCTCTCGAGAATCACTTACGTCAACCCTGTCTTCTTCTCGGCAAGTAGGACATAAACATGCTTTATATAATGATTAGAAAGGTGGTTGAGCAGGCCATCGGTCTTGCCATGAGTGCGTCCACAGCGAAGCTGCTTAGCATGGGGCTCCAGAACACGGCGGAAGAGCTGATAGAGGGCCATCTTTCTAACCAGAAGCTCCGAATGAGCAGAACTGCGGCAGGTCGCCGCATCCTTCACCAGATTGTCTGGGCTACACAGAAGGTCATTCCGCTTGATGTGCCCCCGGACTCTTGGCGACAAGAACTTAAGATGCTCCGTTTGCTTAGAAATATGAACCCCTCACACGATGAGGGTCCGCGACAAGAGCGTGCTCAAGCGCTCAGCACCGCCCTCGGTGGGAATCATGCAGGGATCTACACGGACTCCTCCCAACATCGATGGCAGCAGTACGCCATCATCGTGGATATCTCCAGAACCAACCTTGTTGCGTGTGCCTCACTCAAGATTCAAGACATGACGATAGCAGACGAGGCAGCCATCGCCTTGAGTCTCACTCTACCAGAGGATCGGAAGGTAGTCACCGATTCCCAACAAGCGTACGGGAATTTCAATTCGAGTTGGGTGTCCCGACCTGCACTGCGTGTGCTAAAAAACCACTCCACAAACCGTTCCATTCAGCTCATCTGGACACCCGCTCACGCTTCCATGGAGGGCAACGAATACGCCCACCAACAAGCCTGCGCTTTTACCCCTCGTACTGAGGAGCTGCACGAGGACAGTCACCCGATTTTGTGGTTTTAGGGACAACACCCAGCTTTATCGCCCTCGGAGACAGTCCCTACCCTCGGCTTACCCTGACCTTTCCAGAGTACAACAAAGTACCCACGGCTCATACCATCCGGCCCCTTCCCACACCCGACGCGTGTTCACCTAATGCACCCGAATCACGACGACACTGAATGTAAATTTTGCTCAGAAGTAGGAACACTCCGACACATAATCGAGGTGTGCGACTTTAGCCCTGAGCATCCTCCTCTTTTGCCGTCAACTAAGCAACAACAGCAATGGTAGATGCTGCGGTCCAGCCCCTTTCTGCCTACCCAGCTTCAGCTGGCCAACAGAGCACACGCGGCGCGGACTGCATATGGGCTTGAGTGAAGAAACAACCACTCCCCCGTGCCGCACTCTAGGCCGTTCAGAGATCTGGATAGAGGTATTTTCTCCTTTTCTTACGCCTCCTCCTGCTCGTCGTCCATCTCGGCCGCCGATCTCGTCGCCTCCGTCCGCACCGGCAGAGGCGGAGAAGTGAGATCGTCTAACTGCGGCATTGAGCTTCCGTTAATTTTATATAAAAAAGTTTCCACTCACGTGCTACACCAGTACAACTCAAGCAACCAGCGTCCATGCATCATGAATTAATTCAACTTTACTAACAATATCTCTTTGAAGTAATAAAGGGTGTGGTTAAGTGCATTTCAGTTATCTCTGGTTTCACTATTTGTAGAGCGACGTGAGTGAATTTAAGTGACGTCGCATGGGGAACGGGAAGGGGGCTGTTTACAGCTTTGCTTTCCACCACATTCAGAGGGTGGATTGGCGCGAATTTTGTTCACATCACCCACTATCGTCATCATCAGGAAAAGTTGGCTTTCCTGCAGTGCATTTTGGGTGGACTACATATACATCAGGAAGAGGCTGAAGCTTCACTTTGGTAAATGAAACTCTACCAAGTACAGTATGTGCGTGAAGCTTAGGCATTGTACATCAGCCAAGCCAGTGAGTAGTGGTTATAGGTTAAACCCTTGTCAAGAAAGATCATAAAAAGTTCAATGTGAATCATTAGGCTTGCAAAGTTGTCAAATCTAAACTTTACAATTTATTGTACCAGTCTTTCATGCTCAGCTGAGGAATGGTGGACACATGGGGGTAACAACTGGCAGAAAGGGCCATTAGCATGGTGTTATGTAAATATTTTAAAAAGTGCTGGTGTGAAATTTTTGTGTTACATTACCCCCATTGCTATGTGTGCCTACCAGCCTAGGAATCATATAATAGGACATTAGAGGGTCGACCCCAAGGTAAAAAATTATTTTGAGCCTTGTTTATTCGTGTCAGTTTCGTCTTCGACAAAACGAAGAATACCAAGGCGGCCGCCTTTAGAGAATGGCACTCTTGATGTCACTGTTCTCATTGCATCATGGTCAGACTTGACGCGCGCGCTAGAGTGAGCGAACACGAGCCGTGGTCGCACGCGTATGGGCCACACGATATCAGTCCTAAAACTGTGACATGATACAGAAGGCAGTGCAACGTGCACCATTAGCAGCCAGTGTGTTGGCTAAGTCACTGGAGCCCTAATTTCGGCAGTTTGGGGCGAACTGCATGGCGCGGCACTCCACGTATCTTGCTTATGCCAATGTAGAAAGGGTATATATTCGAAGCTTTCTCGTGCGTGCCTTTATTTTTTTTACTTGTTTTGAGTTTGGAGTTAAGAGAGGCTATAACATTCTGGTCACCCATTTCTGGCCCTCGGTATTTCTAAGTCGTTCTTCAAAACATTTGTTGCTCTGCACTTCCCGGAATTTTTGAGGACACCTAGCTGAACGTAGCCGTGATTAAGGCATTATCGTGCAATGGTCAAGCAATCTCCCACTTTGCACTCGCCTGGCAGGGCATCATGTTTACATCTGAAAGGGTTTTGTTTTGCTGAGTCTTTGCCACTTAGGACCACCATAGAATTTGCTGCCCACATAGGAGTGCTCTCCACCCGAATCAACCTTAGGTGTCACAAGAGTGAGAGTGAGAACTTTAAAATAGAGTTCGAGACAAGCACTATAGAATAGCTTTCTTTTGGGAACGTGTTAACATGTCGATCAACCTCATGGCGACTGTAGGATGTGACTTGTTTGTAGAGGGGCAAAATAAAAAAATATACAGACGAGCAAGTAAGCCATTGTTCCACGGCAGCTTCTGCGACACCCAACTCAGGCCGCCTGTAATTTGCAGGCAAACAAAATTGTATGCAAGATGTTTACAGTTTTTTATTGCCTGGTTCAAAGAGACTAGTATACAAAATTCTGAGGAAAGCTGGAGTTGGCCATGTTTTTTTATTGATGGTTTTTTGTGAAAATGTGCCGTTTTATGGTTTATTTTATAAATTTTTTAACTGCTACAGGAACATTATTTTTGTTGATGCAGTTTTTCTTTGTTTGGTGTTCTTATGATTCTTTATCACACCTCGGGCATTAATGAGGGATGTGGTATCTGAGCAGAATAAACGAAGAATGAACATCAGAGAATTCTGCCACGTGCATACAAGAAAAAACAAAAGAAAAAGATACAGCAGAAACGTCAGTGTTTATATGCATACTCAAAAACGTACGCGCAAGGAACACAATAATACTGTGCTGTGTTTCAGGTATTTAGCCATTTGAATTTTAAATGGGAGGCTCCTTAGAAAATATATGTAGTGCTTGACCAGTTCTCAAAATGGTATTTCTTTTTTACTTTTCAGTCACAGATGTCTCAACGAGCATTTGGATGCACCTACGTTTTTCCTGGGCGTTTGTGGTTTGTGATACCTGTCGTCGTTTATGGCTGTGAAGCTGGGAATAAATAAAACTAAGAACTGCCTCCTCCGTTTGATATTTTTCTTTTACATTGTGCAGGAACGTGGAAATAAAACGGAGGACAATACACGAGTAATTGCACATCATCGGCCCCTGGGCACCTATCTGGTATTTGGGCTGCAGTTTAACCAAGAGACTGCCTGGTAGCCAACATTCATAACCACTTCAAGTTGTACCTCTCAAGCTCCAAAGCTATAATTTATTTGTCTGGGGGACATTGTAAAGATTTTCACAAGGGTACATGATAGATATCCATGGAACACTGCAGGTTCTCTTACAACAGCATGCAGGGTCTAAAAATTTTGCATATTTTAATACTGGTCTTCACATCTGCTCTTGGCGCTTGTAAGTTGGGAACAATCTAATGCTTGCTCTTCATAGTTTACTACAGAGGGCTAGTGTTATAGTAATCAGGCATCCTGCAATAACACGAACTTATTTAGAGCCACTAAATAAGCTACGCTACCACTTAAAGCCATTAAATGTGCATTTTGGAATGAGAAGATCTGGAAACTATTAAACGAGCAGTATCCCATCCTCCGTTTTTTTTAGTTTAAAAGCGGCACACTGCACAATTAAAACTGCTTTTGTGATTATGGTTCTACCCGGTACACGCGCGTACTTCTCGAAAATCTCGCAGCTCTGCACGGATTTTTTCTTTGATTTCCGCACCGTTCTTTAAAGAAGCAGGAAACTTAAACGCAAGGGTAATTTGGTGTCGGAGAAACAGTGAAGAAGGCGTCCTCCAAGTCTGATGATCAGTTGGTGCGACAACAGTAATTTCAAGGCCACAAGGAGGGAGAAAAATGTTGAAGTTTATAAGAATAAAGGAATTAGCGCAGGACAAACTCGGGGCGCTACCATGGACACGGTCAGGCAGGCACGCTCCGCATTTAATTAAAAATATCGTCAAGCAAGACACCTGTCAAAACTGAAGTAATTACAAAAAAAAGCTTCAGTTCCAGCCGTTTCTTGCGTCGTCTACTGCTAGACGCCAGCACTCGGCTTCTTACAGGGAATTCCCTAGGAGGCGACGCGTGAGGCCACAGCAAGCCTTCTCGCTGCAACCAAAAATTCCCTAGATGCCCCAATTTTCGTCCCCAACTGACATAAGTTCTAGGAGCCAATCAAAACGTACAATACTTTCCTCCTTTTAGCCGCATGCCCCTTAGATGAGCCAAATACAGGAACAGTGGTCCTAGGTACCATACAGGAACTCTACGTTGCCCGCTACACTCGCCCCTCCTGGCGCCATTCCAAGAAGTCAAACAGCAGTAGTTACAAAGGTTTGCAGTAGGTGGCGCGTGGAACGTGCATGGAGCAATGGAACGCGGTAAAATGAAATCGGCTTCAGCAAACCTCTAGCGTTTTCATCGTTGGAAGGAGGGAGAGGAAAAACTTGAAGGGTGAGCAGGAAAGAGGAGAAATCCATTGACGCGGCAAAGGCAGCAGGCGACTATCGTCTTTAGGCGAAATCTGCAACGAAGTCAGCAGATGCGCGGCCAATTTTTATCTTGGTGTTTCTTTTTGGATTGTGCTACCGGAATGAGCTGAAGCTTCGTGGCTGCTTTAAGGAGCCACGAAGACAAAATACAAGTTTGCTTTATTCGAAAGATTTCGTGTTTTATAATTCCCCCAGTGCTTGTCCTGATACAAACGATGCTTTGACTGAGGAATTCTTCATTTAAGCTAAAATTTTGATTTTCCCACTAAGTCGCCTGTTTTCGTGCTCTGCAATGACATCACAGGAACCGACCGCTCTGCAGCCTAGGGTTCCTTGATTCACGCGTCTTCGGTACAGGGGGAAGACACGTATATGCTGGCACCGCCATTTTGTTTCACTCGCTCGCCGCCGAAGAAAGTGATTGAATCAAAACCACGCTAAAATTATCGCTGCAACGCGGTTACTGGCGAAGTTTGAGTCGTCTTATCTGTTTCACGTTGCTGGGTCTCGTGGGAAGCGAAATGAACAACGCGTTGAGCACGCTGACCCAATTGCAGCGGCACGGGACCTTTGAAAGGGTGTCTCTACCCTGTGCGATGGCGCTGGCATCAAGGTACTCACGCATTTGTTTACGTTAGTGAACCTAGATGGCGCTACCATACCGTGACAAGCCGTTTGATTTTGACCGTATTTTATACCTGGCTTCTTTTTGTTCTAGGAAAAAAAATCGTTTCGTGAACACATAGTCTTCAGCTACAAATATGGTCACGCAAGACACCGTTGCCTGCGTCAGTCGACCAGGGTCGTCTGAGCTGTGCAGCTAAACCAAGCATAATGCGCGCAGTACCAACAGCAGTACGGATCAGTACTTCAATGTTTATTACATGTGCTTTCGTAACTTCCACTGTTTGTCCCCCATTCTAATTGCTTAAAATGAATGCGCCATAAATTTAACTACAAACAGCTCGTTCTGCCAACTTATAAGCTCAGCTTAATTTGCGTTTGCTTTTGCTGGCCTCCTCCAATCGCAGAGCATTCTGGTATGACATCATAGGTTCTGTAGCGGGAAATGAGCGAGTGGGTTGCATGGCCATTCCCTTTTTTCCTAATTATATAGCTTATTTTAGCGAAGTTTACGTGAAAACTGGTGTCAGTATGATTCGAGTTAGGCCTTCTTTTGAATGAACCAAACTTGTGTTTTTTCTTCATGGCTTCTTTAAACAGGCCTGCCTTTTAAAACATGACGTACCGCCCAGCGGAGCCAATGGGTGAGCCTATGTCGGAGCGCAAAGACCATGACAAGTGTCTTTAGTTTTTCTTGCTCCGAGCTTATTAGCTCGCAGCATCCACAACAGGCTCAAAGAAAGGGAAAGCTGTGGTATAGCCGCCTGAACTTTTTTAGGGCCCTTCCAATACACCGAATAAAATAGCCGGGAGCGCCCAGGCGGTTGCTTAAAAGCGTTTGTAAACAAATCAAAAGTCATGTTTGCGGCAAAATGGACATTTAATATGGGGCAAGTCCGTAAATTCGTTCCCTATTATGTCTGATGAGCAGTGGAAGACGGTGCTCCTAAGCGGCGATCCGGACCTTTACGTCCGCTTAATCAATGGGGCTGTGGAAGTCTGCGGTCAGGAGGATGCCACCGGTTACAAGGGCTACCTTAATGAAATTGGCCAACACAAAGCTCTCTCTCTCTCTGTCTGTATTTCTGCTGAACGTGTTAAAACTTGCATCCTAAAGGTGATGTGCCCCTATTAACCACCACTAACGAATACAAGCAGGCCCCATCGCTTTCTGATCATCTACCTAGATGTGATGACGTTGAAGAATGGCTAGTCCGAGCAGAACTTCGGCCAAGATTGGAACTGTGTCACCTTCGCTTTGCTGGTCATCACCTTCGCGAACGGTATTCTACTGGCTTTGAACCACATTCTTCGAAGCAAAGTTAAGAAGTCAGTTATATACACAGACTCTCTCAGTGTCGTCTCAAATCTTTCATCTGGGAAGGTCAGTAGAAACCCTACTTTTAATTGTGTTTTAAGAGCTCTCCACTCTGCTTATGGCCTGAAACTCTTTGTCACAGTCTGCTGGGTTCCTGGCCACTGTGGCATTCCTGGAAATGAAGCTGCTGACCGTAGTGCTGCAGCTGCCGCCCTTCGAAGCAGCATAGACATAAACAAGGTCCCATATCAAGATCTGAAACCTTTTGTAAAAAGGAAGCTGTGGGACCACCGGCAGCAACAATGGGACAGAGAAGCAGAGAATAAACTACATGTCGTTAAACCCAAAATAGAAAAGCCCCCTGCTGAAAAACATGACAGATTTGTGGAGGTAGCCTTATGCAGATTGAGAATTGGCCACACACATCACACACTCATACCTCTTAACAGACGCAAACAAGCCACACTGTCATCGGCGTGGGGCGCAGCTCTCAGTTCTTCATATCCGTATTGAATGCGAGATGTGCAACATAGAAAGAAAACGTCACTTTCATGAAATATACACTCATTGTATACCCTTGCACCCTTCATTATTTTTATCAGATAGGCCCATATTTTCTTACAGAAGAGTCTTTAATTACCTTGCCGATGTTGACTTCTTAAAGTATATAACATACTCCCCATGATCTCACTTGTCCTCATGTTCCGCCACAAAACAATGGCGGTATTGTGGGGTTTTTAACAACTTGCATACCGATATTTCTTACTTTTAATTATGGCCCTATACACTAACTTCCATAGTTTAATTTTAATGTAGTGGATTTTTCAGATTCCATTTTAATATGCCTCATAGCATCCCACCATTGTCATGGCGCTCTTTGCCCTCGTCGGCTTTGCCCCATAAAACCCTAAATCATCATCATCACCTTCGGGCTATAGTATTGTATGGTTAATTTTCTAGCATTTAGATGATGCTGTTTGAAACAGCCAGAAGTTGACGGACAGTTCTGATCAGGCCTATGCAAATAACAAAAAATAGGCACGTCATTTGCATGAATTCGTTTTCTAGTGCTGCTGTAATTTGCCTCCTTATATTGTTCGATCGAATTGATTGCGGGCATGCACAGAGAAGAGAATTTCTAATCGTAAGAATTTATTTGCAGCGTTACACTTCGACGCCATAGAACAAATGGAGTCCCTTGTGTCTAGCGTGCGTAATGAGGACCTGACGGTAATATTTGACCGTTTCAACGATAGAATTCCCGACTACGCTGTCCTGCACGTGGCTCGGACGGCGATTGCAGCAAGTTCTGCTACCTGCTATGTGAGTGCAGCTCGTAACCTGAGTCGTTTTTCTTTTCCGCTGCGAGAGAACAGAGGGGGCAGACGAAACAAGCTGAATGGGAGTCCGCTCTTATATTGGTCTTTGCCTACTTAGCGCTTTGTCCTTGTCTTACGTCCCTAACGAGCCAACTGGCTTTGTCAAATCTAGTTAGCAGAACTTCTTGAGCTGGTTAGTTCTTTTCTGCGGAATAGGGTAGTGCACTACGACGAAAGCGAATGACACATGAAAGTAGATGCCTTACAGGTCGTATGCTTTCCTTCGTTGTCGTCTTTTTAGTGTGCCATTCCTCTTATTGAAAAATTGGATTTCTTGCTCACTGATGGCCGAAACCTTGGTTTACAGTGCGCTTAATTTGACTTGGACGTTCTGTGCAATGTTCAATCGTTTTTAATGCGAAAGCATTACGTGCCCCCTCAACGAGAAAAACTGCCCTTCTAGTCCAGCGGATGGCCCAAGTATACTGCGTGCCTTCAACTAAAGAAAAACAAGGACCAGTCAGGAACTTGAATCGCACCCAGGGAAGCGCGTTAATAAGCCGGTAACTGATCCACTCCCATCAACTAGGTCCTCATGGAACGTGGCTTTTGAGGCACAATTACGGCCGTGTTCCTAATCCAGCCTCTACTCAGTGTTCCCTTGAATCGGTAGAGTGGAGGCTACCAGAATTCTTTTACATGCGAAAATGGCATTCAAGGATGTCCTCGACAGGAGCCTCGCGGGGAGGAGCAAATGCAGAGGTTAATCTTTTAATGCTGAAGCATTATTCGCGAGTGTATCATAGCGGTCCCTCAACGACGGCGTAACCAGGATCGTAACTTCTTAGTACGGACTTTAGAACAGCCACACGCCCGCAAGGAACCTGCCGAATGACAATCGCAGGAGCCGTCACTTTAGGTTCTTAGCGGTACATGCGAGTAACTTAATTACGCCCAAGTCTCAGGGAAGACGGCTTCAGAGGTACACTTCTGTTTGCCTAAATGTTCTGGCATTTGGCTCTCCTGGTGATACCGGAATCGGGAAAGTACAGACTTTGTCAAAGTTTTGTATGGCAGGGTGACATTGGCCGGTGCAGGCGCGGTGGGGCCGCCACCCTATTAATATTTATTGCGAGAAAACATTGTGTAGGACACGTAATTGCATGTAAGTTTAGTGCAAGCGCTCCAGTTATTTTTATTGCACGAAACATTTGCGTAGAACACGTATGAGCGCACGTCTTCGAGAATGCTAAATCCTCGACGTGCTCTGCGGAACTTCAGTGATTGCTTTGCACTTTCAGCACGTACGTCCGGCTGCAGGAGCCGCGTCACAATTGTAGAGGCGTAGCCAATCGATGGCGAGGAAGAGGAAGGCCACTGCTCTTGCAGGAACGAAATGCGGACCACAGCGTCTGCCCGTCCCGCTGCGTCATCGTCAGTTCGGCTATGGCGTCAGCGACTATGGCGCCGTTGCTCACGCTCTTTAATTTGGCTTTCTTTTTGATTTCCGAAGCGTGCCCGTGCTTCGAAGTGTGCCCGCGCGTGCCCGCGTGCCCGCGCGAGCGTGCTTAACACCACATGACTCTATGCAGCCATTTGAACGCCGTTGTATAACTATTTTTTTCTAGGCTTGCAACGCCACCTACAAACAGCAATTTACTGCCCGTATAGCCAAGGAAAGTTATTTGAAGGAATATATGGTTACTTGAAACTTGTCCAACTGTGGATTTGTTAAAACTATTTCCAAGGAAATTCGAAAATTAGACTAACTATCTTTAACCTTAAGCCGAGTTTCATCTACGTGTCATACTGACGTAGTTCACAGCGAAGTTGCAAATATTGTGGAATACGCGTCTGCTGCCGCCACCTGTACTTCCATGGAAGTGCAAACAACAGCACCCTCTTATCAGTTATTTTATATTTATTGATTGATACTGTATCCCCACTTGAGGGTCATAACAGGGTAGAGAACAAACAAGAAAACAATACAGAATGCCATCAAACACTCAAGCGTTTGACATTCGAAATAGCAACAGCATACTCTGGAAGTCTATTTCAAACTTCTATGCGACAAGGAAAAAAATGTTTGAACCTGTCTGGGGAAGCCCAAAAAGCCATTCCAAAAATTAAAAAGAGCGCAAAGGACGAGGACAAACACAGTAGACTGGACGAGCGCTCTCTGCCAACTAGTTTATTTCGAAACCCTTCTATGCAACCCGCCGCGGTGGCTCAGTGGCTAAGGCGTTGCGCTGCTGAGCACGGGGTCGCGGGTTCGATTCCCGGCCGCGGCGGCCGCTTTTCTGATGGAGGCGAAAAGCAAAAACGTCCGTGTGTACGAGATTTCGGCGCACGTTAAAGATCCCCAGGTGGTCAAAATTAATCCGGAGCCCTCCACTACGGCGCGCCTCATCGCCTGCGTTGCGTCGGCGCGTTAAACCCCCACAATCAATCAATCAATCAACCCTTCTATGCATATAAACGTCAACACATCAGATGCGCGCCTGCGCACAGAACACCCGAAGAGCAAGCCACATGCGTGCTACTGATTACGGCATAAAAGGCGGAACTCGCTCTCCCGCAAACACACTGGCACCTGACTGACACGATCTGGGCCCTCTTTTTGATATAGTATGCGTCCAAAAGTTCGCGTGCCACCCTGTGTCTGCTTCGGCCCAGCACCTTGAACTCATGAAACAGAGGCACGCATGTACATTCTGCGCAATGCGCAGGAACGTTCGCACCGCTATCACGTGTGAGTGATAGCTTATGTTCACGGGCCCGGTAGTTGACACACCGGCCGGCTTGTTCTATATAGGGCTTGCCGCAGTCCAGTGGCAACTCGTAAACAACAGACACTGCACAGGCTACATAGTGCCTGGTGTGCTTCTTACCACAAGGGATGCGCGCACACACCATATCGAAAAAACCAATACTGATACTGCTGATACTGTAAGACCAGTGCACTGGGCGGCACTAGCGACGCTCGTAGTGACGATGGGGACGCTGGCACTCGTCACTTGCAGAACTCGCATCTCTGGGAGTAGTGCTGGATTCACTGCGCGCACTGGTTTCAGTGCAGCCGGTAGCACTAGCAACGCCGTCAAAGCACTGGAGAGTCCGCGATCGTGGCTAAGCTGACACTGCGCCCACGCAGATATATGCGCCACTGTCCAATCAGCTCATTTTACGCAACGCTGCCGTTCCTAAAGTTTGTGGAATTTTAAAGGTTCTCATGCGTTAGCAGACATAACTCTCCGAACAAAAGGGAACAGTTACTGCCAAAATGATGCTTTCCCTTCACTTCACGTCCGTAATGTCGCGATTGTTCGACCACGGCGGCACTGCAACAATTTGTGTAATTTTTATATTTATATTTCACAGTAAAGATAATTTCTCCTCCGAATAAAGCTTTGCGGCTGTTAAGTGCACTTTGGGTATTTCAGAGCTGTCATCAAACTGCAAACACAAATAGCACCTATGCTCGTAGATGGTAAACTGGAAACGCGCATTATTACGATTGCACCGATCCGCGTCAGCTGAAGCTGGAACATGGGTTATGGACCCAATCAATAGCTTGATGCATGGTGTCGAACACCTGTACCAAAGTAAATATGTCGAAATCGTGCATGGTGCAACTTTAATACGCGCGCACATGCGTTGCGGACGGCCCCGACCAGTTTGCCTACGGGACGTCGGTAATCGATCGAGTAGCGAAAACTGCCCTTACAGCATTCGTGCCGTAACGAATGCGGGCTATTTTATTAATTTCTGAAGCGTAATAAACTTAATAGTACCAATGAAGCCGTAACAACTCCACATCAGTGCATCTATAGAACAATTCCCAACGCTAGTTGAAAACCACCTCCACGAAACAAATAAACCAAAACTACACCGAGCAGATTCAACAGAGTTAAGCTAAGAGTTTAATCAAGTCAGTCTACATGGTTTTCCTTCTCTCTCTGTAGGTCACTTATAATTTTCAGTGTTACTGAGTAGTTTTCAGTAAAATGTTTGGCTTGCTTTCGTGACATGTTTGGTTTCGTTCGTTTTTCGATCGCTGCTGTAAAATATTGCCTCGAAATTCTGTCTGTGTTTAATCCTACATTGAATTTCATTGTGTTTTGTTCCTTTATTTCTCCATGAACTTGGTGATGTTTCATGCACGAGATTTCAGATTTCATACGTGATATGTAACCGTCTCTTGTCACGTAGAAAACCTGTTTCGCATGTTCATACTGTTCTCTTCGTGTATGAACAAAAACCACGATTGAAGTTTGTGTATTTGAAACGATGTACCGCGCCTCCTGCAAAAATCCCAAATGGGATTGGCAGTATGTTACAATAAATAAATAAATTAATGCGATGTTTTCGCCTAGCTGATCGGCGACTGCGCGTCTTCGGAGCTGCAAGTCGCATATGCGTTAGCGAACGGCACGTTTGTAGAAAATATAGTTCGTGTAAGTGCACTAGATGTTTTTAACGTAAAGTGTAAAACCGAAGGACTGGAAGCATTATTCCCGCAGTACAGAGTCTCAGCCGGGCACACATTTGCAATCGCTTTAAACTGCCCGCTGTGCAGCGTGGTTGCCAGCTGTTCAGGTATTGTGGGGGTTTCATGGAACTTTACCGCGCAAGCGATACTCAAGAAACGTTCAGTTTAACAGCCAGAAATCCTTCATAGCAGTTAGTAATGTGACACGAAGACTGAGCATCCATATAGTATACAAGTTATTTGAGAAACCGTTGCCGTTCCACCATAGCTCAGTGGTTTCCAGCGCTGCCTCCGTCACCACAGCGTATATTGTTCTAACCTCGGCAGATTTTTTTTGTGTGTGTGGGAGGTTTTAAAGTGGCACGGTTTGCGCAAACCATTCGCAAATTCACTTCTTGCGTGATGTTTAGCAACCGAAACCGTGTTAGAGAAAATGTCATTCGAAATAGTGAGCCGCACAAGCACAGCAGTCAATTGATAAGCCGAAGTCCTCAGACATCGCAAAGATGCACTATCTTATAAATAGGCTTTATGTAATTTGCGCGAAATGTTGTAGATGCAGAACGGGACATCACTGAAACAGGATGCAGAGTCGCGGCAGTACATGCTGTAGCAATCATGTGTGTTCTGCAATGTTTGTTATGTATACAACCACAGTCAAATTTAACAATTGAAGCTGCTCACAGGTGTAGCACGTACGCTGCACCCATCATGTATTCTATGCAGCGTAGAATGGATATCCTAGTGAATTTTGCACATTACACGATGTCAGAAAAAACAATCTAACATCCCTTTCGAAAGAAAGTAGAGAGTGGCGTGAATGCGATGTACTTAAGTAAACGCATCTACGAACGATCTGTAAATGTATACAAATACGCGATTTATGAGACAAGGGTATACTATTGTAATTCCTCCTTCAAGATGAATGCGCGAATTTCTTATCTAAAACCGTCCCTTTATCGCGATTTTCAACGTTCTTTTTTAACACATGTAGAGCCTTCTTTGTGAGTAATCGTTTGTTTCGGAATACTTTTTATAACACTAGAGTTAGCGCCGTTTTCTGAAATCAAACTCCCTCCGTGCATGGCCATGCCTCACTGCAGAACACGCAAAAATGGGAAAAACCAGCTTACAAAGACCAAGCTAGCTTACACGGGTATACCCGAAAATTCGGCTTCACCGCTAAACACAAATGCATGACTTGAAAGACATATTTCCAAGCAGCAAGTTCAGGCGTCTTTATGAAAATATAGAGGCCCTAGGACTATTTTTAAATTTTTATGAAAGTTTTTCGGTCGACCAACCAGTCTATGAAGAAATGCATTAATGTTTTTACAGCACGCCATCTCTTCCACTAAGAAATGTTTCGCTTTACAAATAAACGCACAGTAGAGGATACGGGGACCATTTTGCACTTGGAAGTGACAGTGGACTTGATTGAGGCTTTCAACAAGTAAACGTTACATTTTACTTTCTGTTAAAATGCTTGCCTACAATACATAATTATTCAAAATAACTTCTTTTTACTCTATAAAATTATGAATACTTACAAAGTGAAGATCACTTATTATCGACCTTCATATCATTAATTATTGTCAACATATTCAAAATACGTACAAGGCAGAACCAACAAATAAAGAAAATGTTTTGTTTAATGGAGAAAATATTAGAGGTACCCAGCTATTGTACTTGTTGCTTTTATTTTAAATGTACACAGGTGTGTGTATGCAGTTCTGACACTCATCTCCATTCTCACACCCACCTTCTGTTCCTTAGAAGGTGGCACAAGCTGTTTATCCACCTTTGTTGTGGATGCCTAATGTGGGATACCTTACCATAACCTTAATTGGAAACTTTTACTAGATGCAATACAGTGCAAACTCTGATAATGTATGCTTCAGTTTGTTCAAACAACATACAAAATCATTTTAGCTGGCTGTTTTTTCACGGTATGAAAGGCGGGATTTATTGCGGTAATTCATACTTTTTATATTCGCCACACCACAAAATATCTACTGCTTCACCACTCCCACCTAAGAATTTGTGTCCATATGCTTCTATCACAGTAAAAAAGTTCAATATAAGCCCTGCACCCCCCCCCCCCCCCTCCCAAGCACGCCGCTCATTTCTTAGGCCGCTGGCCACCCCTTTGCTCAGTAAAGATTTGTACAAACATAAAGCACATCAAGGCTTAAAAAAGAACTTTGATAGTAAACGAATGTTTGAACGAATGCAAAAGTTTGCTGTAGAAAAACTTCGTTAAATACCTTGTATTCAGATTCGACAAAATTCAGATTGGCCATTCTGAAAACATCCATTTTTGACACGGCCTGATTGTTTGAAAACGACCACTCTTGTTATATAGTCCAGCCCACATACAATGGCTCCTCTTAAATCGAACTTTCGCTTATAACGAACAAAATGCGGGTGACCGTCAAAATATACGTTACTTCAACGGCATAAAATTCCCCGTACAACGAACGTCTTTGAGCTCTGCCGATCAGTTACAGCGAACGGCCGGCGGCGCGTTCTGGGTTGAAATGACAGCCTCTGCCCAGCCCTTCCAGCGCAGGTCGCTTTCCCGAACCACCTCTTAGGCAAATCGGGATTTTCCCGACTTCTGCCCAGGCAATGGCGGGCTACATCGCTTCAAGGTGCGGCACGGCATGTAAGTTGAGTGTCGGCGAGGCGGCGTCCGCAAGTGACCAAGACGTTGCAGTGGGGCTTGAAAAAAACGAAAATATTTCAAGCTGTGCGGAGCTCGGCGTCTACAACGCAGATGAAACTGTGTTATTTTACAAGATGTTTCCGGATAAAACGCACGCCGTGAATGGCGACACATGCACTGGCAGGAAGCATAGCAAAGTGCGCGCCTCTTCTGTGAACTAACATGGACCGCAGCGACCGCCGCGTGCCATTCGTAATCGGAAAGTCGAAAAGGCCGCGTTGCTTTAGGAAGTTATGCGCCCTTGAACTACAGGCACAACGGTAAGGCTTGGATGATGCGCGATTTATTCGCGGACTGGCTGAGTGAGTTACACCATGACATGCTGAGGCAAGGCAGGCGCGTTGTGCTCGGGATGGATAACTGCTTTGCGCACCACGTGCAAACTTCCCTCACGGCAGTGACCCTGCTTTTCCTGCCACCCAGTACCACTTCTAAAGTGCAGCCGCTTGATTTGGCAATAATACGCGCCTTTAAGGCATCGTATAGGCGCCGCGTTGTGGAGCGCTTGGTACTAGCTGTTGACCGCCCGGCAGCCAACTTGCCGCTTCGAGGTTCGCTGTATTCAGCTGTAGAGATGGTAAAAGCTGCCTAATCGGAGGTGACAGCCACTTGCGTACGGAATAGTTTGCGCAAGGCCGACTTTGTTGACACACAACCTGAAGCCGAGCCTGATGCTTCTGATGGTCAGTCCAGCGGCGATTTGTGGCAGCGAGTCATCGACTCCGACATGGTGGCCATGACTTCGGCTGAGACGATTTCGTTTGTGTGGATGAAGAAGCTGACACTGCGGAACCGTGCACGGACGAGGGCATCGTAATGAAGTGCGGGGCAAGAGCGAAGCACGTCAACCTCAGTCGGAACTCTGCATTAGTAGTCTTCATCCTAAGTGTAAGGTACAAATCTTGGCAGCAGCAAATGTGCGGAAACAATGAGAAAAAACCACAAAAGACAAATAAACACTAACCTGCGGAGTCAAAAGCGCACAGTTACGGAGTGGCCTTTTTGCACAGATGCTGGTGCCAAGTGAAGCACTGTGCGGATCGCCGGGCCTTATATGCTGCAGCCCGCAGCAGAAGCAAAGGTCTAGCTTTGCCTGTACTGCCAGAAAAAGCGTAGTGGCGGTGTCGTGAACTACCGAGGACGCCCGCTCGGTGGAGCTGTAAACAAGGCTTTGTAAACATGGCGTATGCTTTTTGCACAGGCCGCTTGAGCTCCTTAATAACATGGCTGCCCTCGCACGGCGGCCGCCGGCTCGCTGCTCCTGCTGGTTCCTGGCTGGCATGCTGGCCGCGTGTTTACTTGCGCCGCGCTAGTGAAGTGATGTTACGCCAGGTGGCCTGATTTCCTAGACTGGCACAGACCACAGTGAGCAGCAAGTGAGAACAAATTGTTTATTGACAACCGCAAGTTTACTGAGGCCAGTACATCATTTCATTTCGATCGCTGCAATTGTACGTCGCTTTCGTGACATTTTTTTTTGCCATAACAACTCGTTCACTTGCGCTAAGATTTCGAACGAAGGGCACACAACCAGCACTTAGTCGACGATGAAAGGCGGCGGTATACAGCGAGCGTCATAAGGTCGCTCGTGCGATGTGCCCACCTTCCGCATCCATCACATTGGAGAGCGGCGACGTTGTCATACACAACCTTTTCGCAGCGGCTGCAAGTAGGACGTGACGACGTGCGCTTGGGGCCGGGATTGATCGCAATGTCTCCCGCGAGCAAGAAGCACAACGTGACTGTCGGGTGGCCAGGAAGGGGTGCGCACACGTGCCGGCATACCTTGGGGCGATGCTTCAGCGAGGTGGTGGGAACCAACTACGCGTGCACAGCGCGCGAGACAGACTTGTAGTGGCGAGCACGCTCGGACGGGCGCATCCGTCGTGAGGAGCAACACGTACGTTTGGCGAGGTCTGGACCGAGGCGAGTCCGTAAAACGAAAAGTGATGCCACTAGCAAGAGGAGTCGCAGCCTGGCTATAGGCCTAGATGCGCCATCACAACAAGTCGATCCGGCGGTACAGCGGCACCGCTAACACGGGCTCCAACAGGCTCACACGGGTCGTTGAGCTTTCCCGGTGGCACGTATCACACTTCCTGCATGTTCACAGAGCAGAAATGCTCAAGAAAACTAGATTTGACAAGACCACAGAGAATAAGTTAACCGCAATCCAGCTTGGCTTGGCTTGGCTTTGTGGTTGCGAATTGGCGGCTTTGTGGTTGCGAATTCAGATGCGAGGAGGAAGTGCTGGCCAGCTCTAGCCTCGAAGAGCAGCTTCGGCTGATCCACCGGGCTGAGGCGGCTGGACGCTCCAACGGGGTCCTGAACTGAGGAAACCGCCCGCTTGACTCCTCTCATTAAATAAAGTTTATTCTCTCTCTCTCTCAGATGCGAGGTGGTGCACCAGTCGGCTGTTCGTAAAAAGTTGCGTACATTTTGCTCAACAGATGTTTGATGCGGAACTTGTTAATAAACAACAACTTGTTTTTAAACAACACATTCTAAGCGAACTTTGTTGGCTCTCTAATCACGGAATGAATGTTTTGTATTTTCTACCAAAAGTAACCTCTCGGTTGCGCCGTCTGGTGGACTTGATGGTCGAAAACTAAGCTGTAGGTTGGTCACGTGGGGTGTCGATTTTTACGCCGCCTATAGAGAAACCAGGGGACGTAGAAGCTTGAGAGGCCTGGCCAGGTTGCGGCTGGCAGGCTTGCAGATAATGGTCCGTGGCATGGGGCAGGGTGATGTCAGCCTTGGACAAACGCTGGCCGAAGGCAACGCAACCTCGTGCGCTTGATCGTCACAGTGGTTCACATGGTGGGCTGGTTTGAAGCTGTATGCCCTGCGGATTCAAAAGCGCACAGCTACGGAGTGGCCTTCTTGCACAGATGCTGATGCCAAGTGAAGCACTGCGCAGATCTCCGGGACTTATATGCTGCAGCCCGCAGCGCCAAGTTGCGGCTGGCCGGCTTGCAGATAGTGGTCCGTGGCGTGGGGCAGGGTGATGTCAGCGTTGGACAAGCGTTGGCCGAAGACAACGCAGCCTCGCGCCCTTGATCGTTACAGTGGTTCACGTGACCATTCAAAATTATCGCCTCAATGCGGTTTACGGGCGAAGTTTGAATCATTTTATCTGTTTCGCCTAGCTGGGTCTCGTGGGAAACGAAAAGAACAACGTGTTGGGCACGTTCACCCAACTGCGGCGGCACGCGACCATGCAAAAGGTGCATCCACCCTGTACGGCCGCGCTGGCATCGAGGTACCCTACGGCGGCGTTCGCGCGTTTACGTTATTGAACCTAGATGGCGCCACCATACCGTGGCAAGCCATATTTATACCTGGCTCGTTTTTGTTCTGGGAGAAAATAATTGTTTCGTGAAACACAGTGCTCGCTCGACAAATCTGGTCACCTAACGCACTGTTGCTTGCGTCAATCGGCCGGTGTCGTCTGAGACAACCCCAAAGCACCGCAGTGCTGTGCAGCGAAACCAAGCATAGCGCGCGCAGTACCAACAGCAGTACACATCATTATTTCTATGTTTACATGTGCTTTCATAACTTCCACTGTTTGACCCACCATTCTTAATGCTTTAAAAAATGCTTCCTAAATTTAATCACAAGTAGCTCGTTCTGCAAGCGTATAAGCTCAGCCTAATTTGCGTTTGCTTTTGCCGGCCTCCGCCAATCGCAGACAAGTCTGGTATGACATCATAGGTTCTGTTGCGGGAAATGAGCGAGTGAGTCGCATGGCCATTGAATTTATCCTTAATTATACAGCTTATTTGAGCGAAGTTTACGTTAAAATTGCTGTCAGTATGATTCTAACGAGGCCGTGTTTTGAATGAACGAAACTTTTGTTTTGTCTTCTTGGCTCCTTTAAGTGTCCTTCATTTTAGGTTCCCTTCATTTAGGGTTGCACTATGTGCAATTTTGACTACCCACATGCCTTCGTGCGTTTAAATTAAGTAAACTTTATCATTTGGTTTTTTTACCTATAACCGTATTTACTCGAATCTAACGCGCGCTTTTTTTTACAGAAAAGTAGCTCCCCATATCGCATGCGCGTTGCAATCGAGTACGACTCGAAACTACGGCGCCGTGTGGCCGTATCGTCCTCGACGTTCAAGATAGCCGCTTGACTACTGAACATGACCTGACGTTCAGGAACGGTGGACGAGCCCTACTGCGCATGCGCCAACCAGGCATCAAAAAACAAAGAAATCGGCCTTTTCTTTTTGCCGGATGTGACGTCATGATTTAAGAAAAATACAGCTGTTGCGTGGTTATCGGATATCTCGCTGGGACATTCTCCTGAAGTGTTGGCTGGCGATAGTGATGAGGGCGCTCCCGAAGAACTTCTGGAGAGCACTTTCGGTGGTATGCAGCGTGTGATTGGACCGTCGCGTGTGTGCGGCCGCCTAATTTGCGCGTAGTACGGTACGACGGTGACCGCGGGCGTTCTGCATCAGTTCTGCCGCCTCGATTTGCGAGAGTGATGAGCGCGCTCCCGACGAACTTCTGTGCTGCGTGATGAGGCCGCTCGGCATTTATGTGGGCCCTCTAAAGTTGCCATTTTTAGAAATATCCTTTCTGGGGGCATTTTCAAGCTGGTATAATGCCATGCATTGCTGAACAGTTCACCCAGTATCTCCTTGATGTGTGCTGTCACATGCTGCAGAACAATATTGTACTTCCCTTTTAGCAACAGATGATATGCTGAGCACGAGGTCGCGGGTTCGATTCCCGGCCGAGGCGGCCGTCTTTTTGATGGAGACAAAAAGCACAAACGCCCGTGTGTACAAGACTTCGGCGCACGTTAAAGATCTCCAGGTGGTCAAAATCCGGAGCCCTCCAGTACGGCGCGCCTCATTGCCTGTGCTGCGTCGGCGCGTTAAACACCCTACAACCAATCAATCAAGAGATCATATGATGTGCAATCCCTTCAAGTCAATTTCTTCTGTGTTTAGCATGATTTAATACTCGTTTGCAGCGAGGGAGTTATTGCTTATTAAACAGCACAAAAGTACCACTACAACTTATAATAGAATTTAGTCAGGGATGAGCTTTTATTTGTCAGTTTTTTCAATTGCAGCTCAGTGTTTTATGTCCGTACAAGGATAACTTACCTTTTTGTATGTATATTTAGAGGTGTGTGATCATCAGCTTTGCATCTGTGAATTGGATACAAGAAGTTTAACTTCGCTGTGAATTGAATAAAATATTTTTGATTACAAACAATTGAATATTTTCGAACCACAAGCTTATTGAATATTTTCAAACCACACTATCTTTGTTTTCAAGTTCACAGAGTGTATAAAGCATAACTACATTAAAAAAGACAGCTTAGGCAGTCAGAACTAGACACATCTCTGTTCAGGTAGTAGTGCTTGATATGCAACAAATTTAATGTAATAGAGAAAAAAATTAAGATCTGCAAGGCAGTGAAACAAGATATTTGCATACATTGCCGTAGAGCAATGTGGGTTCTTCAAGGTACTGTGAACACAGTAAGCATAATAAAGTATATTTAATTATTGGCAGCAGTCTTCCCCCGCCGCAATAATTGAAGGAGGTTGGGCATGCTATTTGCTGCAAGACCTTACCAAGATGCGAACAATGAAACTTGATTTCTCACTCGTTGTATTATATTTACAGGAAACCTATTTTAGAGTATTAATTTTGCTCTCGTAGTGTGGCACTTCCCGTAATATACACCACAGTTAGCGAACACGTGTTTGGTGCATCGGGTTATTCGCACGGCTTCGGTGTCATGCGGAAAAACCATCCTGTAAGGTCTCGCCATGTAGCGAAGCTTGAAAGTTTGCAAGTCTTGAGAAAGAGCAAGCATTCGTTGCTCTACTATTTTAAATTTCAAATATTTAAAACACCGCTACAAACCGAATGCCAAAAACTATTCGCAAAGCATTCTAAGTTGCGAATGTTCACACACCTTTAAATATACTGCCTGGTCACTTCAGTGTAAGTGCGCAACATATTTATACAAATAATTTCATGAATCAAAGTTGAGAACGATGTAAGGTGTTCATTATGTAAGTTTGACACATTTATTTCAAATCATTGATAAGCGTTGGGTGCAGTTGATTGAATGGTTAACCTCCCTGTCTTCCCTGTACTATCACCTCCCTTTACAGGATGGGCATTCGTAGGAGCACGTGTTGGGTAGTATGTGGGGGTTTGCAGGCATCTGTAGAAGGGCTGTGGACTTAGAGGTCGGTGAGGGAATCTGGTGGGTTTTTTCTGCTTTCTACGAATCCCTCGGTAGTAAAGTTGCAGGCAGCAGTGAGTGCCGCCTCATGCCCTTGTAGTTTTATAAGGTGTGATGTCCAAATGAGGTAGATGATCGCTAGCTTTTGTATGCGTCGTAGTGTATTTGAGGTGTTATCCATCCTTTTTGATAGAGGTGACATGGTTACTGTGAGGCATAGTGAAATCTGTCATGGCTCTGCTTGCATCTACTTTTTGTAAGCTTGTGGAGGTGGTAGTGTGTGAGTGTGGCATGTATCAAAGGTTTTTATGAGTCTTTAATGGCAGATGTCCCTGGGTTTTGTGGCTAAATATGCATTGCAGTGAATGCATATGCAGTGAAATGAATGAAGGTCGATATGCAGGCTAGCTCGGAGTTCATCGCGCAAATTTTGGTTAAATGTCAAGCATGACTCAAGCAAATGGCAGAGACAGGAAAGATGCGTACTATTAGCACAGCTTCCTCTTCGTCAGAGTGCCACCAAAAGGCCCATTTGGCACTAGTTTAAAACCCTGTCTAAAAATCAATTAGAGCTGGTGCACAATTCACACTAATCACTCATTAATCTATAATGCATCTGTCTTTCATCTTATCAGATAGGCCCTAAAAATTTCTCGTTCCTGTTTTGTGCCACCCGATTTCAGCTCTCTCTCGTGGTATCAAATTCTGGCATGCAGCCGCCTGGCGTGCATCGAGTATTGGAGTGGATCGCCAAATTGATTTCTGTTTTCTTCGTCAGAAATTCAGCATGCTCCTACCACCGCCTGTTAGGGCAGTGTCTTTTCTGTCCTATGTACCATCAAGATGCATTAAAATACGAACAACAAAGCCTGCGACTTTAAGTACATGCTGTGCATCATGGTGACGGGATGTGTAGCCACAGTAGCAAGAAGTTGCAAGAATAAGCGTCCAACGTTTTTATGTAAATAGCATTTGAGAATGTTAATTGCCGCATTAGGTGCGGGGTCCCACTGTGGTTATAAAGATATGTCGCTGTGTAGGATCAAGCAGAACACGGCAAAAGGTGATGAAAGCACGAATGGGCACCAAATATTGCAGTGGGCGAAAGAAATATTTTCACACACCGAACGGTGCTCTGTCAACAGCCACGTACACGTTGGTCCAACTGGGAGTACACAATACCTTAGATAAATTGCACTAAGCTTATCATCACTGCCAAACCCTCAATCACCCTCCAGACGAGACACCGTTGCACTCCTCGGATATCCAGTTCCACCCCAAAAAGAGCTACAACATGTCCGCCCCCACATCCGCCAATACATTTGTGCAGCTCCCATACCGCGAAATACGCAGCCCATTACAACAAAGCATGGCAAAAAACATGGGTCGATGCGGTTAATAATCTCGAAGCAGTAGGGAACCCTACGACGCGCTACACGGATGCCGCATGCTACACCGGCACTCCCCCCACCCCCAAGTCACGGTTATGGACCACCAGGGAACCGAACTCACAACTGCCACAATATGCACCACATCTACAAATACTACTGAAGAAATTGCTATCGCCCTAGTAGCCACATCAAACTGGAAATGCAGCACAGTCATCAGGGACTTGCAAGCCCTACGCCACAACTACCAGCTGAACGATATATCACCCTTTGCCGTCAAAATTCTCAAAAGGACCATGCAGACACAAGTTTCTTTTATTCGAAAGATTTTGTGCTTGATAGTGAATTTGCACTTGTCCAACAGCAAATGATGCTTTATTGATGGAGAACCAATAATGAATTTGAGTTAAAACTTTGATTCTGCCGCCAAATAGTGTGTCTTATGACGTCTGCGATGATGTAACAAAGACGTTTTCAAGCGAACGGTAGTGCACTGTTTACTCCGCAACATACTGTGGGACATCTTCTTTACTGTTAGTCCTGAATGGCGCAACCACACTGCGGAGGGCTGCTGTCTGCTGTTACTTTGTTTCTAACTGTATTTTCAGTTGGCTTGTTTTTGTTACGGTAGGCAGTGATTGTTCCGTGAAACATGGGGTATGTTTTGACATACCGGGTCACACAAGTCAATGTCGCATACACCAATTGGCCTGTGTTGTCTGAGACAACCCCAAAGCGCAGGACTGCTGGGCAGCTATAATAAGCGTAGTGCGGGCAGTACCAACACAGTGGTCCTTCGTGTACTTCTGTAACTTTCAATGTTCACCCCACCATTCTTACCGCTATGAAATGAATATACATTACATTTAGGCGAAAAGAGCTTGTACTGCACGCTTATAAGCTTTGCCTAGGTTGTGTTTTCTTTTGCCCGGCTCAGCCAATCGCACAGCTGTGCATATTACGTCATAGTCTCTAGTGCGGGAAATGAGCTAGTGAGTTACATAACAATTTCATTTTCCCATAATTAAATAGCTTATTTGTGCAAGATTACGCTAAAAGTGTTGTCAGTATGATCCTAACGAGGCGACCTTTTGAATGAACCTCACTTGTGTTTTGTCTGTATAGCCCATTTAGGATCACCCCGCAGCTTCCAGACATCTATACAGTTTGGACCAATGGACACGAGTCCATCAATGGAAATGAGTCAGAATCGGCCCATGTACACACCCTCCGGGCCATCTTCAAAGAAAGTCTAGACGAGGAGATGTCCCCCACACACTCAATGGCTTTATGGACACCCTCTCACACTTTGGACATGAGCATCAACAGTTTCCTCCACCAAATACCACGTTCAAGAGCCAAAGCGACCCCATTTTGCCTGCTCCAGGCCAACTCCTACACCCACCTAGCCCTCCACCGTATGTACCCCACCCAATATTACAGTACCTGCAACTTTTCCCGCCAGCCCAGTATCTTGTACCATCTGGTCTGGGAATGTCAACAATCCCCATCCCTTAAACCCAATCCCTGCCCGTCGTACGGGCACTGGGTGGGACAGCTGTCCAGCTCGGACCTCACGACCCAGCACATGCTGATAGAGGGTGCACAAGCAGCCAGCTAGCACCACGGCATCCCAGACTAGCGGGCACCCCACACCTGCATTAATGATTCCACAACTAAAGATGTTTATTCCCCCTCTCTCCATACCAAAATTGGACACTAGCTCTCGTAAATTTCTAGTTTATATAAATAGCTCATCACCAGAATGTGTAGGATGTGCCGAAAACCACATGCTCCGTTGTTCTTATTTCAATGTATTTTGATGGTGCGTTCACCCGCATGTAAATGGAATTTTATAAAATATGTTTGTTCTACGCACTCCAAATGTAGTGGCGTGCTTTTTTGTGCAGAGAGGAAGCGTGGGCCCACAGTCGTTTACTACGCAGTACAAAGCACCGAGCATGTCTGGTGCACTGAATAAATACCATGCACACGCTGGCATGCTCCATACTTTTCTTGATACGTTGTGAGATGCTATGTAGTTACGGAAGGACGGCAATTTGGTGGCACAACTTCTGTTTGTTGGCTTCCAAAACAATCAAATTGAAAGGACACTGATACTGAAGGATAGGCCTGCAGATTAGTGCTCAGAAGGCGGCATACCACCCGTAAGGAAGCATCGGTATTGTAGTAATGAGAAAAATGTTAAACGTAGGTTGCTGCCACAGCATACTACTTCTCTTTGCACCATGATTTTTCACGTCGCTGCGGGGTTAAACAAAAAACAACTGGCCAATTTAAAAACAAGCACTCGAAAAAGATCTTTAGCAAGTGAATACCACTACAGAGACTATGCGACTATCACAGCGTTTGAACTTCGGCCAAATATTTTGTGCTGGTGCACACGAGCAGCCAAAAAGTTCGTGCAAGTTGAACCGAGAAAAGTGCAACGGCGAGCAGCAAAAATGGCAAGTTCAGTGCAAACAAGTCTATGTACACAGAAAAAAAAATGTGGCTTCTGCAAACACAAAAAATTAAATTCTTTAACCTTGCTTTTTGATATTTTTACACATGAACCAAATTATATACAAGTTGCACGTCAATTCGCCATCAACAGTGGCCCCAGTGAACACCACATAAAACAATGTGGTGTTCACAACTGTGTTTTCTGTACGAGGACGTACAGAAACAGATATCTGCTGTGGAAGGTCCCTGTATCCAGTGTACAAAACCGACTGTGAGAAGCTGAAGGAATAATGAACAGGTAATAGATGTGGCGTTGGGCGACATAGTACGAGTGACGAACCAACGCCTCGTCTCTTAGAAGCTTCGTAGGAACGACGTCCGCCGTCGCCTAATGGGAGCTGAACGTCATCTAACAAGGTACGTGTTGCACAGTACGCAGTAAAGCCACTGGAGAGCGTCTTTTGATGTGTTTTACCTTGCAAGGGGCATACACGAGGTAGATTCTGCGCACAGAGAAGAGCACATTAGGAACTCGTCAGGAAACAACCCTCTAGAGACCAACAAAACTAACTTGGATAATTAAAACTTATTTTCTGCGGAGCAAGAACCTTCCACAATGATTTAACAAGAATATGCAGCATGACCGTGACCTCGGGCATATAATGTTACGGAGGTTATGACATCACGTAGTGAGTGCAAGACACGAGCTTCCACGAACCAAAGCGACGCGCAGGAATCGGCTTTGTAGGTAGCAATAGTCTTGTTTGTCTTGTTATTTCTTAGTCAACGACTGTGTGAAGCGCGACAAGGGTTTCGTGTGAACGATCGTTTGCAGTTGGCCACGATAGCCGTGCCGTTTGAAGTGGAAGGAATGCGCACTCGCACGGAGGCGGCGAAACGCCCAGCGGCCTCATCACAGCACTTTAATAATACGCAGCGCAGAAGTTCGTCGGGAGCGCACTCATCACTCCCGCAAATCGAGGCTACAGAACTGATGCCGAACGCCCGTGGTCACCGGCGTAACGTACTACGCGCAAATAAGAGGCCGCACACACGCGACGTTCCGATCACACGCTGCACACCACCGTAAGTGCTCTCCAGATGTTCTTCGGGAGCGCAAAATCACAATCGCCAGCCAAACACCTACGCACCGCAGCAACGGCAGACAAAAATCACGACGAGAAGACCTTGGCAAGGTAACTGTATAACAGCTGACATTTTTCTTAAATCATGACGTCACATCCAGCAAGAAGAAAAAGGTTGTTTTTATTGTTTTTGATGGCTGTTTGGCGCAAGCGCAGTAGGGCTCGTCCACCCTTCCTGAACGTCAGGTCTGAACACGTAGCCAGCACTTCGTAGTCGGCGCATTTTTGCTTTTGTTGTCTGGCTGCGTAGTCTTTCTTTGCGGTCGTCTGTTCTTTCCGCCATGGAATTTTTTATTGCGAATACACGGCGGGTTCACCACGATGCTGCGTTAAAGAAGAAAGTAATCTTGTGCGCTGGAAGCAATTGAAATCGGGCCACGTCATGTGCGTGCATTGTTCAGGAGACTCGCCTGCGGGACGGGCGTAAGCGAAAAAAGAAACTTTTAGCAAGCAAGGCGACACGGAAAGGGTTAAGCGGACAAAAGAGGGGGTGATATCCCCAAATAGAAACCACCTGGTGGAGTAAGTGCAGAAGCAGCAAGCTGCTGAGAGACCAGTAACGACACAGCTGCTGGAGATTCGAGTGACACAGTTGGCGTTGCCGTAAGGCCTAACACGGCGGGAGTTCGAGGCCAGCAGGTGCCGGATAACAACTTTCATGAAGAGAAAAGGCTTCTCACTTTCCCGGTGAGCAGGTATATGCCAGACCGCTGTGCTGTCCCGAGGTTATTGATCATTACTTTAGTTTTCTGCACAATAATTTTCAGGCCCACGCTTCTACTCTGTTCGCCCATTGCGGAAAGCATGCTTTGCAATTCGTCCCCCGAGTTACTTAGCAAGGCAACGTCATCAGCAAATCTGATTTTACTGAGGTATTCTCCATTAACCCTTACTGCCACCTGTTCCCAATCCAACGTTCTGAAGAATTCTTGTAAAATGCTGTGAATAACATTGGAGAGATTGTGTCTCCTTGTCTGACACCCTCCCTTATAAGTATTTTATGCTCTCGATATGGAGGATGATGGTAGCTGTAGACCCATTGTAGATATCCTCTAGTATTCTTACATAATGCTCATCTACCCCCCCGGTTCCATAATGCCTGAATGACTGCTAGGGTTTCGACCGAGTCAAATGCTTTCTCATAATCTATGAAGGCTATATATATGTAGGGGTTCAGTATACCCAGCGCACTTCTCTATCACCTGATTGATCGTGTAAATATGGTCCATTGTTGAATAAACTTTACGGAGCCCTGCTTGTTCTTTAGGTTGACTGAAATGTAAGGTTGCAGAAATTCTGTTAGCGATTACCTTGGTACGTGCCTTGCAGACGACTGACAGTAAGCTGATCGGCCTGTAATTTTTCAAGTGCTTCATGTTGCCTTTCTTATGGATTAGGATGATGTTCGCGTTCTTCCAAGATTCCAGTACCATTGCGGTCATTAGGCATTGCGTATAACGGTTTGCCAGTTTTTCAAGTACAATTTCTCCGCCATCCTTCAAGAGGTCTGCTGTTATCTGATCCTCACCAGATGCTTTTCCCCCTTCCATTTGTTTCAAAGCCTTACTTACTTCTTCGGTCGTTACTGGTGGGATGTCTATCTCCTCTGAACTACTGTCTGGTTCGGCATTATCCTGGATGTCCCGGCTACTGTACAGATCCCTCGGCCACAGTGACTATTTTATCCCTATTTGTGATGACATTGCCTTGCTTATCCTTAAGTGCATACATCTGATTTTTCCCCACGCCAAGACGTCTCTTCACCGCTTTCAGACTACCTCCGTTCTTTACAGCGCACTCGATCTTCTCCATATAATACTTCCGTATGTCAGCTGTTTTACGCTTATTGAATAACTTCGACAGCACCGCTAGTTCTATTCTGTCAGCTGCGGTAGAGATTGTCGTGGTTTGCTATGGTTTTTTAGTACGTGGCGGTAATGTGCTTGCCCACCAAGTGTGCGCGTAGACTCATCAGGTTGGAGCAATACTACGGCCTCTTCCGAGAGCCCGTGGAGACGTACTCGGAACTTTGTGGACACAGAAATTGTGGCAAAGCATTTGTGAGGTAGAAGAGGAAGAGTGGCATCGTGTGGGCTCCAAATAATCACCTCTTGCCTTGTATAGAGCCCACAAAACCACGTTCGGCTACCCGCCGCGGTGGCTCAGTGGCTAAGGCGTTGCGCTGCTGAGCACGAGGTCGCGGGTTCGATTCCCGGCCGCGGCGGCCGCTTTTCTGATGGAGGCGACAAGCAAAAACGCCGGTGTGTTCGAGATTTCGGCGCACGTTAAAGATCCCCAGATGGTCAAAATTAATCCGGAGCCCTCCACTACGGCGCGCCTCATCGCCTGCGTTGCGTCGGCGCGTTAAACCCTACAATCAATCAACCACGTTCGGCTGGGTGCAACTGTACGACAATAGCCTTCACAGCATGCTCCTTTCGATGTTCGGGCAAAGACACTTCATACGCCGATGCAGCAGAAGAGGTTGGAGAATTCAGTATAAAATGTGCGTGTAGTGCATGCACAAGGATGAAACAGGGGAGAATGTGGTCTTTCAGGCTGATCGGTTTGGACTGAGCAACGAAGACACAGGGAGTGAAGGCAACACACCCACTGCATGTTGCTCTAGGGTTTGAGGTGGACAACTCAGCGAACAAGCGTACCGTGGTGCGGACAAAGCACCGTCTTGAACTGTGCAAGAGGGTGACCTTCGGCTAATGGTAGTTTGGGTGCTGGTGTGTGTACTTTTACTGGACAGGCATATGTCATGCGTCGTAGGACTGACACGATGGGTTTCAGTTCTTCGGCCACTGGAGTTTCAGGTGTCTCAAACTCTGTGTGTAGGGCACCTGCCTGCTTCTTTTTTGTGGGGGTGGAGGGGAGGAAATGGTAAAGAACTGTCACTCGCCCGTTGTAGAAGGTATAGCAGCATTCATTTAATCACCGTTAGCTCGGACAAGCTCTGTCTGTTTTGTTTATATTTATCCTGGTTTAAAAAAAGCGAAAAAAAATGTGTTTTACATGGTTTTGAATGTTTATTCGACCGCTAAAATTTCTAGACGTAACTCAGCGCCCCAGCATATGCAAACGAGTGAGCGAGAGAGATGATTTATTATATATTGATATATACGAAAGGTAACCTCTAACCAAAAAAAGAGCTGGCTACTCAAAACATTGCAGTTATAAAAAGATGTAATGGCTGCCTTAATTAGCAGGTTTCTTATTGGCGAAACTCCATTCAAAGCTAGAAATAGTGTGAGTCAGTAACGGTGACTATGGCTAGCAAGTGAGCAGAGGAGGAAAAACTTTATTGGGAGCTTGGTGATTTGGGAGTGGTTCCTCAGTTCAGGCAACCACGGGACAACCTTGCAGTCTCAGCCCTGGGCACAAGGAGTTGCGGTGTATCCAACCAAGTGCTGGTTGTCACGTTCTCCCACAGCTCAGGGAGGGGAAGGGAAGTGGGTAAAGATGGGAGGGCGGAGTTATGTGCGCACCCCAGGATTATGGTTATGTGGGGTACGCCCGATGCAGCCAGGTTGGGTGAGGAAAGGTGTTTGTTTGAAGCCTCTGGAGTATTACTTCTTCGGTTATAGTAAGCTGCGGGTGAGGAGGAGAAAATGTTATCTTGATGTGCGGTTATGTTGGGTGATGTCTTGAAATGTGAGCAGGGGAACGAGACTTCGTGTTTCCTCAGAAGCCTGGGAGGAGAGTTCGCAGGCTTGTCTATGGGCAAAATTATGGCCCGTTAAGACCCGTTCACACTTGCGACGAAAGCGAGCGGAAGCGACGGGAATTCTGTCGCGCGAAGAAAATATTGGTCCCGTCCATTCGACAAAAACGATTGTAGCGCTACAAAGTTACAGAATTCCCATCGCTTTCGTCGCAAGTGTGAACGGGCCTTTAGTGAGGAGTGCCCCGGGGTCCACACAAGGTCGATATTTCTGTTGGATCCGCTCGCCGGCTTTTTAATATCTTGAGTGAGGGGATCTTGTTTTTCCAGGTGGGTAAGCATCATGACAGATGGCTCCAACCATGGGTTGCTAAGGGGGAGCGGAGGGGTGACTTGGTGACTTTTACTAAACCCTTGCCTCATTTTTTCCAAGCTGCGTGAGCAGGAGAAAAGTAGGCTAATCAGTCATACACAAAGCCGAATTTCACGCACGACGGGGCCTAATTGCAACTACCGGTGGTTGAAGCGTTAACTAATGAGATTTTTTTAAGGCTGTGGCTAGCGTTCCGTCCAGACGGAACGATATATACGTGCTAAAGTTCCGTCCAGTCGAACCCGGCGTGAAATTTGTACAGTTCCGTTCAGACGAAAGTAAAACCGGCTGATTAGACACCATTCTGAGTTTTCATATTTGTGTAGGGGATGCGACTCGAATAATGGCACTATCGTACCGGGTTCGATTCCCCCCACATGCTTTAATTTTTTTGCGTCGTTGTGCCAGCGTATTGTAACAGCTAACTTTGCGCCTACTTTACAATTGAAGCGGTGAGAGTGGTCGGTCTAAATTTTGTACTCAACAGAGCCAAAGGTAAAACAACCTTAGTTAAAACCACTAATTCACTTTACCCACAACTGTGTGCGCCTGTATGTTTGCGTACTGGCAAGCTTCGAGCAAACCGACCACAAGAAAACAAAAACAAGTAAACATTTTTAACAGGATCGTAAATATGTCAAAATCACTGTTAATTATTTTTACGGATGCAAACATCATTTTGAATGACAACATTATTACACATTTTGAAAACCGAAAGAATTTACCAATTTTACCCTACACTGAGGTCCGAATGTCATTCGAACCAAATGTCATTTGACTCAAACGGGGTACTTCGAATACCATCCAGAATCTGCCGTGCATTTGAAAGCTTTCATACAGTAATACAACAATCAGATTCAGAAGCGGTTTAAGGCAGTAAAATGATATCAAATTAGAACAGACACCAATTTTGACTCCAATGCGGTGGCTGTTTGCGTAGTTTAATTGTTTTTGTAACTGACACACTGGTTTTGAGAGTAGAAAAATTAAATATGTTGATTTCATATCTTAATTAAATGAACAGTGAACAAAGTTCAACAAACAAAAATATATTGTTTGTTTTACGTACGGAAGTATTATATTTTGTATTGATGATCGAAGAGGGCGCGTGCGAGAGTGCTAGAAATGGCATTTGAAATCCCACATGTCTCTCGGTGCTCATTTATCCCGAATGTCGTTTGAGCGGAATGGCATTTCAAAACCTAGTGTAGCAGCACAACTTAGCATTTGAGTCAAATGACTTTTGGTTCAAATGACATTCGGACGCTAGTATAGCAGAGATATTACTTTTGGCCAACATAGAGTGCAGCTTGTTCAGCCTGGAAACTGTCGCGCACTTTGTGTAGCTTGGGTGTGCGGTCGTGCTGGCGCGTTTTCTGGAGTTTTATAGGTATTATACCTCGATTTCTAGTTTAATCATATCTGTGAAAGTTTTATAGGGTCATGTCTGCCTATGCGAAGCAAGCGTGTGTGCATGCGCCTCATAAAAGACCGCGTCAAAGGTTTTGTGTGACATTGCGTCCGAAGAAAGTGTAGTGGTATTCAGCAGCTGAAGACTGCAGTGAAGAAGGATTTTACTTTGGAAACGTCGTTTCTACTAGGGTAAGTACGCGTTTTGTATAAATGTGTAGTTGTTTGGAGCGATTTGTGGTGTTTATGGGTCAGTAGTTCACTAGGCCCCGTGTAATTTGCTCTGAAAGCCTAGGTGACAGTATACTTGCTGGGCACCCTCCTCGATTTTACCAGTCCACTGTTTCCGCGGCCGCTAGCGTCAAATGAAGCTCATGCTAGACCTTGGCTACGATGCTCACGCGGTAATATAGAGATACCCTCCGCACGGGGCATCTTGAGAAATCTTGGGGACGGTATTGGCGACACCGCAGACACCGAGCCCCCAAACGTAAGCTGGAACCAGCCGTGGCGATGTGCTGTAAGGCGAAGGGCAGAAACCACAAACGGTGGCCGTCGTAGCCCAGGTCATGCTCCGGCAGATGGGCCGGAGCTGCTCACCAGGTAGGGAGCTCCGGGACCTCTTCAGCTATCAGGGTAAGGCTTACGAAGGTAGTGCCCCCATCTCCTGTGTCTATTGCCATATGGTATTTTCAACCCCCCTCCAAATGATCGCGTCCTGAAAAGGGCCCGCACCGATGTAACTTTCAAACCGCAACCGACCATTGGTCTCCGAAGCAACGACAACTTTCCTCGCTTCCACGTGCTGCAATCTGTGGATAAAGAAACCTTCGTAAGCGAAAAATCAGTCTTCCTCCTAGCAAATTGCATCGAGAGTGTTACGGGCCAGAACTGCAAGGCAAAAAAACCTACGTCTGGAAATGTGCTCATTGAATTTAGCCACAAAGAGCAGAGAAATAAGCTTCTGAAACAAACCAGAATCCATCATCAAGAAATAACAGCCACTCCTCATAGAACACTAAACTCTTCTCAAGGCGTCATCTCCCAAGTTGATTTCATCAATGAAAGAGAAACCGACACCCTCGAAGGACTGCGTGACCAAGGAGTCACAGCAGTCCAGCGCATCACAATAAGGCGCGACAATAAAGAAATCAAAACAAAGTACATAATTCTGACTTTTGATAGAACCCCACTACCAGAAACCATGATTTCAGATTTCGTCCGATGTCCCACGCGCCCGTATGTGGCAAACCCACGTCGCTGCTAAAAGTGACAGCGGCATGGGCACGGTTCAAACTCCTGCCGCGGTGGATTAACATGCGCGAAGTGTGGGCACACTGACCATCCTACAAAAAACTGCGATGCTAGCGACTTCACTTGTCCCAGTTACCATGGACCTCATGTCGCGTTTTCATGATCATGCGAAAAGTTCAAACAAGAAAAACAAATAATCACTTTGAAGGTCAATGAGAACATGAGCTTTTCGGAAGCCCGGAAGTGGTTCGCACTAACTCCGGAAGGTACGCCGACGCTGCTCGCCGAGGGGCGGAGCGGCGCCTGGTTTTGGCGTGGACGCAATACAGCTCAGCTGACTTGCGCCCTCCGCTGCCCCACACGACGCTGCCTGTGGCGGCCGCCCCGGTCACCACGCAACTTGCTGGACCGGCAGTTGTTGAGGTGGCCGCTCATGCTGACGGAAGCATAGTTACTCCTGTTCCTGCCTCATAGGTCTCGAGCAAACCTGAGAGCCCTAAAGAAATGGACACGGAGGGAACCGCGCCCTCTCCAAACCTTGCCCCACCACCTGTCCTGCCCGTGGCGCGCACGACGCCATGGGCAGCGGTGGCTGAAGAGAAGACCGCCCGAAAGGGTGCTACATCCAGGTCCAGGGAGCCCAGTCTGCCGGGCACACCCAGGACATCTGGAGATGAGACGGACGTCGAGCTTTATCTGCCTGCATCGCAGCGCAAGGAACAACCTCCGACATCGTAGCCACAGACAGGCCCAGAAATCTCCTTCTGAGAGTACAAGCCCCGAGAGACAAAACATGAATTCACACTCACACACAAAGTAGCATTTAAATGGCTATAATGGGAAGACAAAATATCATCCAATGGAACTACAGACGCTTCCTTAAAAATCTTGATAATGTGTACGAGTTACTGCTTGCCAGCCAAACAAGTGTCGTGTGCTTACGAGAACCACAGTTCAACAGAAAACATACCAACTTCCTCAATAGTTATCTCGTTTTTAGAAAGCACAGGGATGGGTACCCAACTTCTGGTGGTGTGGAGATAATCACCCAATGTCCTTAGAATGTCATCCAATCCCACTGAACACTGTCCTTGAGGCTGTTGCAATCAGGACGATAATCTTTAATAGGCTGGTAAAAATATGCTCTATATACATCCCTCCTGATTTTCGGCTAACAAGTTTTGTATTTTGAACACTGATACATAAGCAACCTGTACCATACATCTACTTAGGTGACCTGAATTCACACAAGTCACTCTGGGGCGCTTCTCGCACAGATGCGCGGGGTCACCTCATTGAAAGGTTCCTAACATCATTAGGAGCATGCCTATTTAGCAAGAAACAGCCTACATACTATAACATAGCACACAACACTTGCATCTAGACTTAGCTATTAGCTCAGCAGTTCTCTTTTCATCCCTGGAATGGGAGGTGGACACCAACCCGTACGGTAGGGACCACTTTCCTACCTCACTATCTTATATAGGCCGAAACAGTTCCCCTTCCAACAAAAAGTTCAATGATGCGAGAGCTAACTGGAACACGTTCACAGAAACACCAAATCTGCACCACACATCTATAACACACCTACACGTAGAGCAGGCAACCCAACTGGTCACGGTGCACATTCTTGACGACGCCGAAAAGTTTATTCCCCAGGTCTCCGGTGCTCCCCGCATCCAAAGCAGGCCCTTGTGGAACCAGGACTGTAGTTAGGCACGATAGGCGCAGAACAAGGCGTGGGGTATCCTTCATTGATACCCTATTTCAGATAACCTGACATCTTTCAAACGAGCGAAGGCCCGGGGAAGCGTGTGCGCCGTGAGGCAAAGGGAGAGAGTTGGCGTGCCTTCCTGACATTTATAAACTCGTACACTGACACACACAGTCTGGACACGAATACTTAAACCTAAAGAGTAACAGACACACATCCTACCCCTGGTTAGCGCAACAGGAAACACATCCGAAGACCAGGCTAACACATTCGCCCCAAACTTTCAACACGTACCCAGTTCCACACATTACACGAACAGTTTCCTGAAACGTAAAACCGCAACCGAAAAGAAGCCATTGTGTGATAACAACAAATCAGCCACTTCTTAGTACTCTGTTCTCGCTTCATTAGCTGAGGGCTGCTCTGAGCGGCGGTAAGCCTTCAGCTCCGGGCCCCCACAACATAGCATATACAATGATACAACACCTACACTCAGACACTCTTGTAACACTCATTCACCTTTACAACAAAATATGGCTCTCTGGGCGCATTCCGAGGTCCTAGGAGGAGGCTATAGTGATTGCTTTTCTGAAGGAGGGCAACGACCCATCCTCTTCCGCCAGTTATCGCCCTATCGCCCTGACAAGCTGCCTCTGCAAGCTCCTCGTGAAGATGATTAACAGAAGATTTGTGTACTTTCTGGAGTACAACGGACTTCTCGAGAGCTGCCAGGTAGGCTTCGGGGTGGGGCGATCTACAGATGATCAACTCGTTGCCTTAGAATCCTACATCAGAGATGAATTTATTGCTAAACAGTATTGTATGACAGTATTTCTCGATATTGAAATAGGGTATGATACTGCATGGCGCTATGGAATTCTTAGCGACCTCAAGTCTTTTGTTTGTCAGGCAACATGTTGAATACGGTTGCAAGCTACATGTGAGAATGAACTTTTTGTGTGAGAGTGCGCAATACACATTCTCGAGTTCACCTCCAGGCAAACGCTGTGCCTCAACAGGGTGTTTTGAGATGCACGCTGTTTATTATAAAAATTAACTCTCTGGAAAAAAATCGCCACCAACAATTTCTTACTGTGTTTGTAGGCGACGTTTAAATGTCCTTCAAATCCTGTAATCTGTCCGTTTGCGAGAGGCAAGTGCAGCTTGGTGTCAAAAAACTCGCTGACTGGGCACACAGGAATTGATTTAAACTTAAGAAAAGTGTACTTGTGTTGTAATTTTAAGCAGGCGCGGAATCCATACTGATCCAGATATTGAGCTTAAAGGTGTCTCAATCTCTCCCAAAAAGGAACACAAATTTTTAGCCGCCGTACTTCATGAAAAACTGACATTCATTCCCCATATAAAACCCCTTAAACAGAAATGCCAGAAAACCACGAATATCTTGAAGGTCCTCTCGCATTGCTCCTACGGAGCGGACAAACAAATACTCCTCCGCGTTATCACCAGCCTTATTGGCTCACGGTTGGGCTACGGGAGTGTGTGTATGGGTCCGCCTGTAAAATACTCTGAAAATGTTGGCCCCAGTGCTGCACTTGGGGCTCTGTCTTGCATCTGGAGCGTTCCGGAAGAGGCTCATTGAAAGCCTATATGCAGAGTATGATAGGTGGAGCGTTGTACACCAGCCCTCTTACATTCATTGCTGTATGCTATTAAGGCGACTTCTATAAATATCACCCGTGTAGTTTGATCAGAAACATCTCATCCGATCCGTTGTTTGCAGCAAGGACATCGATACCCGCTCCTTTTTCTATCCGAGGGGGGGCCCTCGCTGAGGAACTAGAGATTTCATTTGAAGAGAGCATGAAGTCTTGTATTGCTGACCTCGTTTCGCCGTTGGAGAGGTCAGAAATTTCGTGTGATATTTCGTTTGAACATATCGACAAACGAAATGCGCCCAGACAACTTATACATTAGCACTTTCTTCAATTACAGTAGAAATACACGCACACCGCTATCTACAAGGATGCTTCGAAGACTTCTTAGGCCGTCGCATGCGATACACATGGCCCCAACTTTCCCAGCACGAAGATATTACACAGAAATAGCAGCATTTTTACGGGACAAGCACATGGTATCTTATTAGCAGTACAACACAATACACAAGCCAGGACAGAACAGTCCATGATCTTTACAGACTCACTAAGTGTGGTAACAGACTTAAATTGCTTAAAACCTACAAAAAACATTCTCCTCAGGCATCTAATCAAAGCTCTAACTTCTGCTGATCACTCAAAACTGAAAATAGTTGTTTGCTGGGTTCCGGGTTAAAGTGGCATTCTGGGGAATGAAATTGCTCACCACAGTGCCGCTGTGGCTGCTCTCCGCGGTAGCATAGATGTACCGTGTGTCCCCTACCTTGACCTGAACCTACTGGAACAAACAGCTTAGCGCAAATCTTGGCAGGAAACATGGGACACACAGAGAACAAACTCCACAGTATCAAGCCACACTTAAGTATATACATAATATGCAAAGAGACACACACGGAAGTAGCCTTAGCCAGGCTACGGATAGGCCACACTTATGTAACCCATTCACACTTGCTTACTGGGTCTTCGAGACCCCTGTACGGGAAGTGTGTCGAGAGCCTATCCGTAGTTCCCATACTAATCACATGCAAGGCACTCCACACCACACGACGCAAACACTTTCCAGAAATCTACAGTCGACAAATCCTACTCCACCCATCACACTTCTTAGGCGATGAACCAATGTTTCCTCTCAAACGTGTTTTTAAGTATCTATCAGAAGTTAACTTCTTAATCTCATATCGTATCATGAATAATCACAACCTGGCCCTCTACACCAGCCATCTCCAATGTCTTTATTTGTTTTACCTCTGTTTTCAATTTTAGTATTCACTTTTAATCTGTGGTAGCTCACCATCTGTTCTTTTCGCTCTTTGCCCTAGTTGGCCTTGCGCCATTAAAGTGCAACCATCATTAATATAGGGACACTCGTTTTTTTACGTCATGCGAGGTTCTTTTGAAATGGTAGCGTGTGCTTGTTTCGCGTATGTGAAAAACTCCCTTTGCCGCTGTGGCTAAAATCAATATTTTGCGTGCGCGGCACAGCGCTGTCACCAGTCCACCCCGGGAGATACCCACGGTATATCTAGAAATAACTTGGACAGGAGGTTCCCTAGAAATACATGCAAAAAAGCGAGCACTTGATTACGGCGGGAGTAGCTCGCGAGAAGTCGGGCTCGTTATAAATTAGCGGAGAATTAACGTGGTAAATTAGCGCAGAAAGTTAGAATAGTTTGTCATGACCCATTGGCCGAAAACCGCAGTCAACAGAGAGACTTACAAGGAATTGTTAGTAGGCGCTCACTCAACTCAAGATTTATATCGTAGAATCGACATTGCAAGACAAGCCAGGCAATGCAAAGGAGGATCCCCAACTGGCACACGCGAGCCCCTAATGAAAGTAAGTGAAACGGATGAGCTGCTGGCATGGGTGTCATGCAAATTAGCTTACCAGTGAGCTGTGCATGTATCATAAATGCCCTAACCCCAGTACCTATGCAGAGGAGTAATGATTACGTGAGGGGAACCACATCTGTGCAGTGCCTTAGAGCCACCCGCCTGGAGTAGAGACTGACACAAATGCAGACCATTTTAATTCATTTATGTGTCCAATTATGCACTTATTTCAGGGGAATTGATGGAATCTGGCCCACCTGATAAAGGGTCATAGCTATGAAGAGCTCACGTTTTGGCTGTGTGAAGAAAATGCTGGCTGATGCATAAGAACTTCTTGTTGTGGCACACTGGAATTTTTCTCCAATGCGCAAGTCCAGCGCAGCCGCTTCTGTCGAAGCACAGTGTGGTTCTAGATATGGTGTTCACAAAGCGCTATTGAGCAGGCATCTTTCGATCCAGCGTTGTTTCTAGCTGCAGTGAACTTTTGGACAGATATACAGATATGCGAGCACAAAAGGGCCGCTTAGGTGTCAAGCACTGGTCTCTGCACCTTGTAAACTGCTGTTGATGCCGCATTGATGTTGCTCACCACGCGCTTTCGTGTAATGCAAAATTTTGTCTCCCCTTATGAATATATCAAAACACACTGAATGAGTTGTTCATTGGTAGTTGTCAGCATATTAATACTGTTTTTTGTCTACTACACACCACTTGTGCTAGCTCGGTTGTTAATGTACACAAGCTAAACTTTTTACAGGGATAACAACTCGTACTATCAATAAACTCATAGCTCTATGGACCATGTCTTATTGCCCATGTGTTTACCTTCTGTGCAATAGCCTCAATATTGACTTCAAAACATAACCACAGCGCTTGGATTGGACTGCAGAATTTCGCCCCATGCGCGCTTGCATGACTGCAACGGTGCATCACTTGAGGTGGTGCAAGCCTGTTGTAAAGCTGGCGCCATTCGCGTTTGTGTATTTTCACACTTCTGTGAATTTCTTTTTGCTCGTTTCAGTGATTAAGCTGGGAATAACCTGAACCGCTGCAATGTACGAATGCCAAAAGTCGCCATGCTCGGCTTTTAACCAGGTGCGTACAAGGAGGACCATGCCATACATGTTAAAAGTACGGCTGCATTTTCTGATGTCGTGATTGCAGATTTGGCAAAACTTCTTTAGGTACTTCTGTTTTCCAACAAGCTTAATTAGGCATTAATTAAAACTGAAGCATAAAACATTGCATCCAGCCTAAAGAAACCGGCTTCTTCACTTGAAATCACGTGCAGAGTTAGTGGAAAGTGTGAACAGAGCTCACATAAACCATTTTATCTGTCTCATGTTAGATAACCAGTGTTAGATAACAGTGTTAGATAACCAGTGTCTGTCTCATGTTAGATAATTCCAGTGTGACAACAGACGTAAGTAGTATGGGGATCCTTGTGTAGCAGATCCTTCCTTTTTGCTCATAGCTCTATGGACTACGTCTTATTGCCCATGTGTATACCTTCTGTGCAATAGCCTCAATATTGACTTCAAAACATAACCACAGCGCTTGGATTGGACTGCAGAATTTCGCCCCATGCGCGCTTGCATGACTGCAACGGTGCATCACCTGAGGTGGTGCAAGCCTGTTGTAAAGCTGGCGCCATTCGCGTTTGTGTATTTTCACACTTCTGAGAATTTCTTTTTGCTCGTTTCAGTGATTAAGCTGGGAATAACCTGAACCGCTGCAATGTACGAATGCCAAAAGTCGCCATGCTCGGCTTTTAACCAGGTGCGTACAAGGAGGACCATGCCATACATGTTAAAAGTACGGCTGCATTTTCTGATGTCGTGATTGCAGATTTGGCAAAACTTCTTTAGGTACTTGTGTTTTCAAACAAGCTTAATTAGGCATTAATTAAAACTGAAGCATAAAAAATTGCATCCAGCCTAAAGAAACCGGCTTCTTCACTTGAAATCACGTGCAGAGTTAGTGGAAAGTGTGAACAGAGCTCACATAAACCATTTTATCTGTCTCATGTTAGATAACCAGCAGTTCTTGACAACAGACTAAGTAGTATGGGGATCCTTGTGTAGCAGATCCTTCTTTTCAGAGGCCAAACTTGTTGCAAGTTGTTTTAAGCAGGCCAAATACCTTAATAGTATCCGATTCAGTGGCGTAATCTGTCTTGTTAAATAGTGTCATATATAGTGCCTTCAAAAAAAAAAAAACAACCAACATATACATTTTCAGGTACGTTTAAGTAAGCTGTCCACGTCAAGCGGTCCACAGCAGCTTTTTCTCTCTCCCCGTCATGTCTTATAAAGAACATATAAATAGAATTCTATTTTATTCTAAAAAAACATCGGGTGTATGCGTTCGCTACTCCACTGCATCCGCGCTACCTGTGCGGTGGCACCGACTCCATTTGTATGGTCAGTGGTGTGTATAACACAGTTTGCTTCAGGCTATCAGACAACCGTTGCTCGAGTTAGGATAATTTCTGCACCCAGGGCTGCGGTGATATTTTATGTGGTAGGGGCATGTGAGACGGGGTGCTGGTATTACTGTGCCACCAAGGCCTGGTGCGCGCTTCTTGAGTATGAGACGGTGAGCTGCTCTGGTGACTGCTGTGATGCGTTGAACGCATGACTGTCCACCACCTGAGCTCCTTACGAAGCTGAGCGATTTTGCAAAGGGCCTGGGTGGAAATGAATGGGAGGTATTTACGTGATAAGATTAGATTCCGCAGTGCTGACAAACAGCCTACCTGGGACGACAAAGGTTCTACCGATGGTTTTAAAGTTTTTTCAGCTTAGATGAAGTGCAAATTATGAGCAGACCAAGATGATGGACGCACTTTACCTACTCAAAAACAGCGCAGAGACTAGCGACAAACAAGACCGCTCTAGCTTATCACTTCATACATCTTCGTCTCTGCGCTGTTTTCGGAGTTACGAAATTGTGGTACCCAACGTAAAGCTTTAGTATGTTGTCAGGGAACGCACTCACTCATTAGAAAACAATCGCAGGCAATGAAAATTTTGAATTTGTACAATTACCTAACAAGTGGCATTGCATGTATGTGCGTTCACCTGGACACACTGAAAGTAGCCGAGGTTGAGTCTGGGCGCCCAGTCTTGTTCGTCTCATTCATCAAGTATGCCAGCTAGTTTAATTAGAGAAAATTTCAAGCACTCTGCAATGTTTCCAGCATGCGACAAAATGGGAGGTGAAAGTTTTGAGGCCACACTATCCCGCCCAGAAATGAAACGGGCACCATAGATTCGGTACTTATTAGCCCCATCATCGATAACTGCTTTGCAAATCCATCGCATGAAGTCGGACCATCTTAATCATTGCCCTTTCCCTCGCTTCGAAATAGCAAAACCCGAAAAAATAACGTTGTGCTTGCTTTTGTTGTGTGGCCTGCTTCAGGTATGCGGTTGTAGGAAGCGTAAACAGCGCATTACGGAATTTTGGAGCGAAAACAGTGCTGGCTACAACTTACGACAAGGCATTCACAGAACGTTGAATCACGCAGACAAAACACCACCAACACGAACGCTCTTGCCAATGCCACGCCGCAAACTCCATTTCGCGTCGGGAAACGCGCTGCCCATGCGGCAGAATGCAGCTGTATCAATGAAGTTGGCACCGCCAAGGAAATAGCACCCCCATGCGGTTCAAAGCAAAGCGCATGCACCGTACGCAAAAAGAGGGTTTGGCGCATGTGCTTAGAAAATGATCCATTCAAATTCTAACCAGTAAATTCCATTCTTTCTAACACACTTAGTTTTAATTTAAGGAGGAGGAGGAGGTAGCCTTTATTGTGGCAGGAAGACTCAACGTCAAGTGGGGGAAGGGGAAATAGAAGGGGGGGGTTGTAACTTGGGACATCTTAAATGCGTACAGTTCGACCCAAAACAGGTGGGCTCCTTAAGAATGCTGAAGAGGCCGCGTGGGGTGAGGAGAGCAGGCTCACGACTCTAGACTGCTCGCGCTAGATCGCTTTTTAGGGAAAAGTGTGCAATTAAAGCCAGCATGGAGGGTTCCAGTGTACGAGGGTCGATGTAAAGAGAGGCTGTATTTGGAGGAGGCTTGAAGGTTCTGTAGCGCACGAACTTCGGGCAGTGCCAAATTAGGTGCTGGAGATTGGCGGGAGTGGGGGAGGCGCAGAAGGGACATCGAGGCGGTAGAGACGGGGTGTACCATTTCCGGAAGGTCTCAGGGTAAGGCTAGCATTAGCAAAATATTTGTTTATGAAAATTTCGGCTGATATTGGGAGCGGGGGCAGGGCGGATAAAAAGCCGGTTGGAGTCAGGGCCTTGAGGCGGTCTTTTTTTTCCTTTTTGTAACGTAGAAGCTGTATCGCTGGTGGTAATGTCTCAGTAGGTGGAGGAGCCAAGTCGGGTAGCAGCGGAGGACTAGAGGTTATACACTCCCGCGCAGCCGAGTGGGCTGCCTGGTTCCCCGGTGATGACCCCTCATGTCCAGGTGACCAGTCGATGCGAACATGAATGCCGCTAGATTTCAGGATGGAGATCTGATGAATGATTTTGTTGGCGATGGTATTGCTCGGCGTAGGACATTTTAGAGTCTGTAGGGCTTCGAAAGAGTCTGTCAGGATGCGTATCTGGGAAGGCACGGAGGAGTCAGTCAAACATGAGGTAGTCTATGGCTTGAACAATAGCATGGAGTTCCGCTTCGAGGATGGTAGCACATGGAATATTAAGGGATCGTTTGCCTTGGATGGAAGGGAGGTCAGGAGAAGCCCATGCGGTGCCAACTAGCGGAGGAGAAATGCTCGCGTCGGTGTAAATGTCGATTTCGTTGGGGAGTTTACGGTTTCGGAGAGCGTTGATGCGGGCAGCGCGGACGGGGCGGGCGTTGCGCGGGACGGGATGGGTGGCCGTAGAGTCCGTGACAGAAGGGCGGCTCCACGGAGCGAGAGGCGATGGGATGTCGGGGGGTTCAGGCGGCTTGAGATTATCCCAGGCGATGATAGAGACACCTTGAAGAGTTAATGTGCGCTTATGAAGGGATTGATTCACTTGCTCTTTAATTATATTTTCCAGTGGGGGAAGAGTAACTGCAGCTTGCAAGTTCTCCAGACGAGTATGTTTTGGTAGTCCGCTGATGGTGCGAAGGGTGGCTCGGTGCAGCTGTTGAAGCGTTCTCATGGCCGTTTTGTTGAGGTCGTAGGTTTGGGCTGCGTAAGTTATGGTACCAATTGCGACGGCGTGGGCTAAAGTTTGGGTTGCCTTCTGGCTTGCTCCACCAAATTTGTTCGAGAGGCGATGTATGGCATGTTGAATTGTTTTCCATTTAGCTTTCAGCTGCTGTAACCATATTGACGGGCTGTTTTTGTGTCCGATTGGGATTCCGAGTAGTCGTATGGGTTGAAAACTAGCTGTTATAGGAGTACCGGCGAGAAGAAGAGTTGGAAGGTTATAGTGTGGAGGGGGTTTTGTGGGCAAATACAGGTAAGAATTCGGTTTTTTCGGGGGCTAATTCCAAACCAAGAGAGGCCAAGGAGCATTCAAGGCTATTTGCGGCGGCTTGGAGTTCGGTTTGCATGTCTTCGTAGCATGAAAAGTCGGCTGATTCAGTCCATATGGTTACATCGTCTGTATATATTGTGAATCGTGCAGCAGAGTCACGTTCGAGATTTCGAGCGACCCTCACCATGGCGAGATTAAATAGTATCGGGGAAAGTATGGATCCGTGAGGTACCCCGCGGTGAAGGTAGTACGTGCGAGGAGTCCAGCCTGGGTGAGATCCTTGAAGTCGTATTGGCCGAGCGTTCAAAAAATTGCGGATCCAGATTTGTGCCCGGGTGCTTGGGTAGGCGTGCGCCAGTTCCTCTAGTATGGCAGATTGATTAACGCGATCAAAAGCCTTGCGTAGGTCAACTGCTAGGATCAAGTCGGGAGGAGAGTGGTTGTGATGGGAGCGATTGATCACTCGACGTAATAGCCAAAGGCTATCGTGAGTGCTCAGGTTAGGGCGGAAGCCAGTCTGTGCAGGGTGAAAGTATGGTTTGACATATTCGAGGTAATGGGTGATACGGTTATTGATTAGTCTTTCTATGAGTTTGCAGAAAACAGGAGTAAGAGAGATGGGTCGGAGGTTGGTGAGGTCAGTTGGGCCGGTACCAGGCTTCTTGGGTTTGGGAATAGGGAAGATGAGAGTGAGCTTAAGATGCTCAGTAACTTCACCATTTTCCCAGCAGCGGTTAACATGGCCAAGTAAGGCAACAAGGGCAGGTTTTGGCAAGTTGCGGAGGTGTTTCCAGGTCACACCGTCATGTCCAGGGGCAGATTTGGGTTTACCTTGGTGAATGGCCCTGTAAAGTTCATTGAAGGTGAAGGGAAGGTCGAGGTCGTCCTGTGGCGATGAAATGGGTATGTGTGGAAGAGGAGGAGGGGGATGGAGTTGGGCGTGGGGGAAGAAAGCCATAATGTTATCATGTTCAACGCTGACTGGGTCTTTTGTGAGCGTGAGGGTAGCAAATAGTGGAAGTCGCTGTTTTTTCTTAGGTCCAAGACTTTGGTGGATTTTCCAGAGAGCCCGAAGGCCTTTTCCATGACCGAGTGTGGCACAGAGATCATTCCAGTGCTTATTGGAAAGGCAATGTTGGTATGACGTGATGAGTTTATACTGGCGGCGGAGTTGATTCGCGCCTAGGTCAAAGAGCCGGCGGCAGACGTTCCACAACTTGGCGGGCAAGACGCCGCCGAGTCTGCTCTCACTTTCCCGTCACGCCGGGTGGACCAAATCATGCCTGGGAAAAACGGCCCCCGGCAGACACGCAGCAAGCAGCGCCTGAAGACGGCGCCGCTGAGTCGACGTTTCTTTCCCTGTCGTGGCGGCCCGGCGGACGCAATCGCTTCGCCTCCATTCGCCGGATTCAAACTGCGGCAAGTGATAGTCCCGATTGGAGGCATTCGAACTGCACGCGGCTGCAATGGAACCCCAGGGGTATAACACCAGCCCGGAAGCAGCTGTGCTGCGGCGGCATCTCTTCGGAGGCACTGAGTTGAGAAGTGCTATGGCCTTTGTCCGATCCATGTAACGCTCTTGCTACTGTGACGGTCGGACATCGCCACTGACTGCCGCGTACAACCCATACGCACGCAGAAACGTGTTCCCATGTAGAAGCGGGCGGCAGACACTTCGCGTGGCACGAAGAAAGGCCAAGCACGCGCGGAATGTGCGGAAGCACGCGCGGAAGAATGTTAATCTGCAGAAGAATGTTAATCCCCGAGGGCTTGCGGGGTGACGCGCCCACGCGCAGAGCGATGACCGGCCGGTTCTCCAATGAGCTCGTCCTTACCCCCCCTGTGCGCAACCCAAGGAGGGTATAAGAAGGTGAGCGAACGAGGCCCGGGGGCTCTTTTCCCGACTGGACATCATCTGGCCGGGCCGAACGAGGAAGCCGCCCGTAGGAGTAATCCGATCGTGCGCTCCCCCCCCCCCCCCCTTCAACCCGGGACCAGCAAGCCAGCGGTCACATCTCGGGTCCGCGTCCACGATCTGCCAGGAGCACGGACCGCCTACGCCGACCGGCACGAGAATCCCGGCACCCCCCCGAACGGCCCTGCTCGAGCACGTGCACACTGCAGCGCCGCACCTGAACGACTTCTCGGCTCCTCGACCCAGCGCCAGCCGCCCTACAGGGTCCCAGCCTCTCCTCGGGTGAGCGCACCGGCACCAGCGCTAACTATTGTTAATTAAATTGTACCTTTGAGCCTGCGTTGTCTCTTTTCCCCTCAACTCTGCGTGGACCCACCTAGTTGGTAGAGTGACGCCATCTCCCCTCCGGGGAGCGTCACACTACTATTGTATATATTATAAATAAATACAGCTTGAAATTGCCGTGAACTCGACTACTTCATCGCTCTACTCAGCGCCGTTTTGATAGCAGACTGAGCAGGGCAACGTCGCAACAGCGGTGACTGAGATGGGATGACCCAGTCCCAACAGTGCGTGCGTGCGTGCGTGTGCGCGCATGTGTGTGTTTGTGTGTGTGCATGCGCTTGTGCGTGTGTGCGCATGTGGGTTTGTGTGTGTGTGCGTGTGTGCGTGCGTGTGTGTGTGTGGGGGGGGGTGGAGCGGGTACCGCTCGCTGTCGACTGCCGCAGTGCACCGCAGTGCACCATGGGCTTGGCAGCCGTTACAGCACTGTCCTAGTGCTCACCCGTGCTTTGTGAACTCGAAAACAAAGGTTGCAGACGCGTTTTTCGGAGGCGTGATAGCTTGCACTGACGTCGCTTTATCGGCGTGTTGGTTCCTCGGTTGCACAGTGGAAATCTGCAGCTCTTGAATCGAACAGCACTGACGAAGCTGACAGATATCGATCAAAACGTGCGGTGGCGTCGTTGTGGGTAAGCAACATGTTTTACGAGACGTTCCAAGACGCGAGCTTAAGATAAAACCCCAACGTCTGGCGTTGCCGTTTCCCTTCACGAGGCCTTCCACAGTGCGAACTTAAACTCGGAAGTAGTTGCTAGGGAGGAGTAGTACCCCCCACAGTAAATAGGAGATGAAGGTAGGGGTAGAACAACCACCGAAGTTCACCATCGTCGTCAGCTTCCTCATTACACGGTGGCATAAACGAGAAGCGGCGCATCGGGTTGCCATTCGAAACCAAAGCCATTCGAAAGCAAAACGCTCCTCCAGCGGCACGATGCCAGAACTCTTCGACAAAATATGCGAGGCAAAACAAGGCGTCGCGCACGCGTTTGACTGGGCATTATGATGTCCGATTTACAACCCACAAACGTGCCTCGGTGTACTCGGATATTTTATTTCCAATGCAGGGGAAAATTACACCGCCGCGCCTGCACGGTGGGGCTGTATGCTCCTTTGTAAATGGACTGCACGAGACCATAGTCCTACCAAACCTGAGCAAAAAGTTTCAAAACGGGAGCTTAATAAAACCATATGGGCACACGTACATCAGCAAAATTATCGCACAGCGGAATGTTGCGGACAATTTCGGTGACACAAACCATGCAGTCGATTTGACGCGAATCACGTAAATTAACTGCGGCTGTTCAAACGAGCGGTTCGGCTCGCGAAACGACTACGCAGCGTGCATGCATCTACAGAAATTGCTGAAGACCGGAAAAGAGCAACTTCGGTCGCGCCTCCCCTAAAGCAATTTGAACGGAGCAATCGGAACGAGCAGCTACGTGTTCCCAGGCTGCGTATTTGTAAACAAAAATAACTGCGCCAATCAACACGTGCCGTAAAAACAGAGTCAGTGCGGCTGCACTTCCCGCCGGGACCTCACCCCCTCGTTTTTCCCTTTTCACTGCGACGCCTTAGCGAGCGACCGCCGAAAAACGCTAACTGCGCCAGACAGGGACAGGGGAAGGAGGGAGGCGCAGTTTTTGTTGTCTGATTTTACCGTCCTTCCTTGAGAGTTAAGCTGCACACCGGCACCACTAAATGTTTGCGACTCGTAGATGCGCGTCCAGACTCGAGTTCATGATAGAACTTGTTTCCACTACTGTACTCACGAGTGCATGCACTCGAAAATACAGTATTCATGAGTATTGTACTCATGAGTATAGCATACTTACGAGTAGTACTCATGAGTACTGGGTACTCACGAGTAGTACTCATGAGTACTGTGTACTCACGAGTAATCATACTCATGAGTACTCATACTCATAAGTACTCATACTCATGAATGCTGTACTCCTGAGTACTCATTCTCATGTGTAGTGTACTCATGAGTACTGTGCTCACGAGTCGTGGACTTACCCCTGTACTCACTCGTCATCGCACTCACATTTTTCATATGGGTGTAAACTCACTCATCATCATACTCACCCGTGAGCTTGAGTACAAATGAGTACAAATGAGCGTACTCACGCGTGAGTACGCTGACCAATGCTGAGAGCTCACACATGCCTGTTCCAGCCTGTTAATCAGATTTGCCTCAGTTATCTCATATTAGGTACAGCCAGAGCATCTTTTAACAACTGATTTATCAACGACAGGCACACAGCCGCACGAAAAGCAGTGCTGTACTAAAAACCCGATCGCACAGGCTTCTTTAGAGGGAAATACTAACCCTGCTTGCATGCTTCCTTAACCTATCGTTGAAACGTCGTCCAGCTTGCCCAATGTAAAATCTGTTACCGGGAAGTGCAATTTGGTGCACTGTATACCCTTGCGATGCATTCAACTTAGGCCCTCCTGTTCTTCGTTCTGCAGATGTTTCCGCCCAATTACCTCAGGGTCGCCCAGTCTGCATAGCTTCAAAGCTTTTTCCAGGTAGAAAAGACGACTTTTGCGTGTGAGAGTTGGGCCACCTTTTTCAAGTTGTGCGATAATTTCTGCACATAGATAAAAGCGGAAACCTTCTATCTCTTCTTCATAGACTCTGCGCTTGGTTGATCCTCGCACATCGTCTTCCTTGTATATCCTCGGCAATGGAGGTGGGCGCAGATGTAGGGTAGCCAGCGTTATCCAGGTGTTCCACCTGGCCGTATAGCCAGCAAAAGTGAGGCGTGAACAGGATTTTTCAAAAGGCGTTCTTGAAGCACACAGTGACAGCGCTTTTTTGCAATTTTTGAATGGACAGAGTTGTAAGGTAGAACGGGGTCTTTTGGCGTGCGGTTCATAGCACCAGTACACCCCGCCAGGATGGAACTGAAACCAAATATCTAAAAAGCTTAATTACACCGTCATTGGAAGTTTGTACGTTAGGTCTGGAAGACGGTCTTGAAACAAGGTCAGCATTTGGCACACTAGGGTTCCAAGGCACCAGGTTAACCTTTAAAATTTAATGACAGTTAGAAAATCATCGATGAATGGAAACACCCGCATGGCTTCGCTTGACAAATCCTGTCCGCACCTCGCTGTTGCTGGCTTCTAGGGCCAGGTGGAACGCCTGGAGGGCGCTGACTACCCTGCATTTGTGCCCACCTCCGTTGCTGACGGGATACATGGAAGACTATGTGCGAAGGCTCAATCATGCGCAGAGCTTAAGAAGAGCAGACATAAGGTTGCCGTTCGTATATACGGGCAGAAGTTATTGTACAACTTGAAAAAGGTGGCCCAACGCTCAGACGTGAGTCGTCTTTTCTCCCTTTGAAGCTTTGAAACAAGCTTTGAAGCTGTGCACACTGAGCGATCGCGAGGTAACTGGGGGAAAAACTGCAGAACAAAGCACAGGAGGGCCTATGTTGAATGCATCGAAGGGGTATACAGTGCACAAACTTGCACTGCCCAGTAGCATATTTTACATTGGGCACGGAAGATGTTTAAACGATTGGTTCAGGAAGCACGCAAACAGGGTTAGTATAGCACTCCAAAGAAATCTGTGCGATCGGGTTTCTAGCACCGCACTGCTCCACGTGCGGGTCTGCGCATCTCGTTGATAAAAGAGTTGTTAAATGTTGCTCTGGCCGTGCCGAATGGGAGATAATTGAGGCAGAACTGATTAACAGGCTGGAAGAGGATGTGTGAGCTCACAGTCCATAGCGCCGTCAACGAAATAGTTGATTCCTGCGCGTGCACCACTGATTAACTGAAGGTGCGGCCATTTCTCATATCTACATGTTTGCTTATTTCTTTTTAATAAACTGTTCTTTTCAGCGCTCTTATGTGTTCAGTCTTTTTTATTGATTAATTGATAAATTAGGATGGTTACCTTACCGATGCTACACAGGCATTGAGGTGCGTCGTAGTAAAAGGCTCCGGATGGTTTTTTTTTACACATGGGGATCTTTATTAGACGCAGAAATCTCGCGCACAGGGGCATTTCTTTTCGCCTCCATCAGAAAAGCGGCCGCCGAGTCCGAGAATCAAACCCGCGTCCTTGGGCTTACCAGCACAATGCCTTAGCTACTGAGCCACCACGGTGGGTTATCCAGTCTTCCTCTGTCTGTGTTCCAGCTACGCTGTCTTTCCCCGGATCATATTAAACCGTAGACCCGGATAGCCATGAAACGCATGATTTGTTGGTAAAAGAAAAAGTTATTCAGTTAAGCATTTAGTGTATTTTTAAGTGAAGGGTGCTGTTTGTTGCGTTCGTTGTTCAGTGCCCCTCCACATGGCATTAACTCCTTTAGCTCTGGTTCAAAAAAGAAAAGAAGCATTTGCACTCTGCGAGCTTTTCTGGTGCCATGGCATTACAGTAGCTGTCATTGACAAAGCCAAGAGTATAGGCGAGCCAAATACATTCCCACTTTCTTTTCTGGTGCCATGGCATTACGGTAGGGGTCATTGACAAAGTCAACAGTCGAGGTGAGCCTAACGCTATGGCTAAACATCTGATGCGGAAAAAATCAGAAGCCCCTTTTTTAAGTGAACGATGTTAAAAAGCAAATCTTTCTTTCATGCAACCTTAGTAAAATCCAAGTCATAATCGCTATGCATGTGTAGTGCCAAATTATAATCTGCCTATTACGAGAGGTCGGTTAGGTGTGCAAAGGCAACCCAGTATCAGGTTATGTGGTGTTTGGTTGATGCACCCTATGTGAAACCCATTGTATGAAGTTGAATTTCCTGCAGTGTGTTTTACTCGGACATGAACGCCATCAGGGTGGCATAAAAAAGCTGTGATACATGTTGTGTATGTTTAGCTTTGCGGCAGCAGGTCGAACGTTCGCTTACCAGGAGTGGGTTTTACTCAGACGTCAATGCAATCACAGAGGCATAGAGGGCTTTGCTTAAAAAATAGGCATACAAAAAAGGCAATTTAATCTATACGTGATTGATTGTGTGCAGACAATTTGTGCCTTGCTCATATTGTTTTTTTTAATGCAGCCCTGTTCCACATCTATATTGGAGAAAGTTTTCCAAAAGACAAAAAGGATGAAGGCTGCGCAAGAAGCTGGGCGATATGCCGTGCAAGTGATGTCTATTTGTAATAAACCCGGTTCGCGTCGCCAAACGTGTCGTCTTTAATATGATTTATGCGTTCGGAAAGCATGTTGAACCAATAATTTTGTGGCTGACCAGCAAGTGTGTCTTGCAGCAGACCAAGAAAGTCTAAAATTAGGTGTTTATGTAGACGATTAAGTTGTAAGTATTTTTGCGTCAGTTTCCGCGGCAAAATAACAAATTCGTAATTTAAAAAATGCGACCAAAGTTTGCTTGCGGTGGGCTTGCTACATTTGTCATATGCTAGTCCGTGGCGTTGACATTGTCGTTCTGACATTCCAACCTCTTGCACCACTGTGTCCAGTATATGCTACCATCCAGTACGGCTATTGTAAGGCGTTGCTAGTACGCACTATGGCTAGCGTCAGGTGTGGCTACCATGCAGTGTTGCTAGTACCCGGTATTGCTAGTATGCACTGTGTGCTAGTGTGTAACGCTGGTCCCATAACCCAATATGCACTGGGCTAGTGCCACTGGCTTTTGCAACACGGCTACTTCGACAGCTTTCACGGCGCTAAAAAACGACAGGATCATTGTGCCTGCTCGCCACCTTCTAAGGTTATGTGTCTACTTGTGGATGTATGATATTACCTCGGGCCTTTCGGTGCTCTTTTGCTTTTCGTTTTTCCTCACCCTGCCTTTTAGTTTCTGCACGGATTCCGCAGTAGCCACCAGAATGGTATTTGGATACCCTGAGAAATGCAACCTCTGAATCTGTTAGTAAAAATTGTGGTGGCCGCGTGGTCGCAAGACTTTTGGAGGGCGAATTCTAGACAAAGCGTAGCAATTGCTCGTTTTACTGTCTTTGAGTGTACCGAATAGAATGGCAGCAGTGGTTACGGGAGCGTGGGCTGTACGCCCCGTATACACGAGTTTGCAGCAGAGAAAGCTTACGATCTACAAACTGCAAAGGACCCTGGACAGACAGCTTGTGTGTGAAAGTCAAGCCTTGTTCCATCTCATTAAAAGTGTCCAACACGTTTTTAAAGCAATCACTAAAGTAATTAAAACCATCCATAATATCGATAACATCCAGCTTCTCAACAACAACTAAAAATCATCTACATATCTAAACACCTTAAGGACTGCGCTTTCATTAAAAGCACTGTGAAGACGTCTGTCTACAGCCGTAAGATATTCCGAAGTACCGGCGCCACACATCACCCACTGCAGATTCTTCGTTTGTGAGCATATAACGTGCTGCCAAAGGACACGGCCGTGTCACCTAAATAAATCTCCAAGAGGGACATGAAGTCGTCAACGCATGTTCCAGCACTATTTTGAAACGTTATGTCTCCATTCTCTTCAATGCACTCCCTAACAGCAACAAACAATTCATTGTGTGTAATGGAGTAAAAAAGGTCTTTAACATCCACCGGAAATGAATACCCTATAGAAACATTGTCACGTAAAATGTCAATCACATCGAGCAAATTTCTTGTTGCAAAGGCGTCCTGGATGGTCAAACCGCCTAAATGTTTCAGCAGGTACCGGCTAACGTGCAGCTGCCAGGATCCGTTCTCGCTAACAATGGGCCTAAAGGGTACCCCATCTTATGGGTCTTCGCTGCAAAGAAAATTGATACACAATTACCTTTGCTCCCAAAAATGTTCTTTGCGAGCTTCTTCAGCTCAAGCTGGTCACACCTTGTCACGGCCTCAGTCTTTGCTTTAGCCAAGCTGGATTTTATGGGAACCAAGTTCTTTGAAATCGTCATGGCAGCTTTCTCACTGAAGCAGTCAGATGACAGGACGACAAATCCCCCTTACTTGTCAGCTTGGAGAAGACGCAGGTTTTTGTAGTTGAAGAAGTGCACCAGTCACCCAGCAGATATCATTCTCTGCTGCGGAGGCTTCTACCGGGTAGTGGCCAAAAGACTCTCGACTCTTTGCAGGAGGCACCGTTCCTGCTGCTCTGTGTTTGTCTTGTTCGCCACTGTTCCGTTGATAGCGAGCAGTTCGTGTGCGGAGACACCTGGCTCAAGGCAGTACTTGGGTCTTTTCTTCAAAACGCTAGCGACCTCATCAAGAACGACATTTCCCGATAACAACCGGCTCATGAGGGGCTTCCGGCTTCTTCTCATGTCGTCTAGGTAGATGCACCAGGGTGCTACGCTAAGGAAGTTTGTGCTTTGCGCCGCTTGTTGTTGCCATGAACATAATAGGCTTCCACCACCACGCCCCCGCCCTTTCCGTAGCAGGCGAAACGAAGCAGGTCGTGGAGCATCCTCAAAGAACTTCGTTCCCGTAAAAGCCAGCTTGGCTAAAGCATAGAATGCGGCCGTGACAAGATGTAAACAGATTGAGTTTAAGATTCTTGCAAAGACCATTTCTGGAAGGAAAGGGAATTGTCTATTTTTTTTTACCGCGAAGACCCATAAAGATGGGTACCTTTACGTCCATTGTTAGCCAGAAGTGATGCTGGCAGCTGCAAGTTAGCCGGTGCCTGCTGAAGCATTTAGGTGGTTTGACCATCCAGGACCCCTTTGCAACAAGAAATTCGCTCGAGGTGATTGTCTTTTTACGTGACAATGTTTCTATAGGGTATTTATTTTCGGTAGATGTGGAAGACCTTTTTACTTCATTCCACCGAATGAATTGTTTGTTGTTGTTAGAGAGTGTATTGAAGAGAATGGAGACATACCATTCCAAAAGAGTGCTTGAATACGCGTTCACGACTTCATCTCCCTCTTGGAGTTTTATTTAGGTGCCACGGTCGTGTCATTTGACAACAAGTTGTAAGTTCAGAAACAAGATATCTGGATTTTGTCATGTGCCGCGTGGCACCCGTACTCTGCAATATTTTTGGTCAGCTGTAGACAGACGTCTGCACAGTACGTTTAATGGAAGTGAAGAACTTATCGTGTTTATATATGTACATGATTTTTAGTTGTTGTTGAGATGCTGAATTTTATCGATTTTAGAGGTGGTTTGAATGACTTTCGTTATGGTTTTAAAGACGTGTTGGACAGTTTTATGAGATTGGACAAGGCCTGGCTTTCACACACGAGCTGCCTGCCCAGGGGCATTTGGAGATTGTAGAATTTACGCTTTCTGCACTGCAAACATGTATGCTGGGTACAACCAACGCTCCCACAACCACTGCTGCCATTCAATGCGGCCCACTCTAGGACGGTAAAACGAGCAATACCTACGCTCTGTCTAGAATCCGCCCTCCAAAAGTCTTGTGACCACGCGTCTCACACAATTTTCACCAGCAGATTCAGTGGTTGCGTTTGTCAGGGTATGCTTATACCATTCTGGTGGCGACTACGGAATCTCTGCTGCAGAAACTAAAAGACTGGGTGAGGGAAAAAGAAAGGCAAAAGAGCACCGAGAGGTCCGAGGTGATATTATTTATCCACAAGGTGACACATAACATTAAGAAGGTGGCGAGCAGGCACAATGTTCCTGTCGTGTTTTCAGCGCCGCGAAAGCTGTCGATGTTGTGGGCGTGCATCCCTGGCGATGCAAGAAAAGGGGCGGCCTGTGGTTAGAAGCACACCAGGCGCTGTGTGGAAGTCCTATATAGCACAAACCGGCCGGTGTGTCAACAACCCGGCCAGTGAACATGAGCTATCACTTACAAGTGATAGCGGTGCGAATCTCCCTGGGCATTGCGCACAGTGTAAATACGTGACTTTGTTTCGTGAGTTGAGGGTGCTGGGCCGCAGGAGAGACGGTGGCACGCGAACTTTTGGAGGCATACTATATGAAAAAGACAGGCACAGATTATGTCAGTAAGCCGGTGTGTTTGTGGGAGAGCGAGTTCCGCCTTTTATGCCGTAATCGGTAGCGCTCATATGGCTTGCTGTTCGGGTGTTCTGTTCGCAGGCGCACCACCGATATGTTGACGCTTATCTGCAGAGAAGGGTTTCGAAATAAACTTGTTTGTAGTGAGCGCTCGTCCAGTCTACTGTGTTTCGCTGTCCTCGTTTTTGCGCACTTTTCATTTTTTGAAACCATGAACCAACTGGCCCAACAAAGCCTTCCAAAAAGGTCTTATTTGGTTGCTATGGCTACACCGAGCTCCTCGTTTGGGTGGACGTTGTATATATGCGTCTTTATTTATTTTCATTTTCTCTACTATAATTTGAAAGCGGAGTTTCAACCTTCGCTTTTAGCGGAGCTCTTGAAGAAGTTCTAGGTTATATGATTATTAACAAATTTGTGTCAGATGCTGTCCTGCGGCGCAGTGAGCAAATGAAGCGCACTACTTGTCTGAATTATTTTTGTTTATCACTGAGTAATCTCTGATGAGCACTCCATACAGAAGACGCATACTACAATATATGTCTTGCATGCAAGTAATATAACGTCTTTAGGGGCATGTTGTAGCTTTTTTGTGCAGCAAAACAACTTTCTATTGGCGTTTGAACACACCTCCTCAACGTGAGTGTGCCACCCCTAATGGTTTGTGATAGTTACTCCTAGGTATTTAAAGCTGTGTGTTCTGCTCAAAAAGCTATTTCCGATTTTATAATGATATGAAATTTTTTCTTGGATGGTTGGGGGACCGTTGTCTTCGAATAGTTAATTTCCATTCCCGCTGAGCGCACTAATTAGGCAAGGCTTGCAGACATCGAATAATTTTGATTTGGTCGTTTGCATTAGTTAGAGGAGTGTAAATTAACAATCGTGTGAAAAAGTTTAATCTTAACCGAGCCTTCGACATCTGTTGAAATATCATTTATAAAAATGATAAACAACAATTGACCCAGAACAGACCTCTGTTGGACACCAAACAATACTTCCAACTAATTAGATGTGCCCTCACCGACATGTACTTTATGTTGACGGTTCTATAAATGCGTGCCTATCCAATTTATGTCTGTACTAAGTCCTAATTGTTGAAGGTTAAACATTCAACACAATAGTCTTTCTTGGGTACTTCAACGCAAAACTTATTACTGCAGACGCCCCAGCCTGGGCAGAGGGTGCAGAGGGTTTTATAGAGTGAGTGCTTCTAGATACCGGAAGCCACCGGACGTGCGGTCGTCAGGATGTGTCTAGTCCGTCAACTCTACCATGGTTGGCATTGCCTAACGCGTAGCGCGGCGTTGTGCGCTCTAAAAAGCCTTAAACAAAAAAAAAAACATCGTAAGCACGGTTGGAATTGATAGGACAAGCGTAGAGCGGAAATATTTGCCTCGTGCGATTCATAGCCAACGAACGCGCTACTCATAACGCGCCTCTGCACAACGCGCTTCTTCACTACGTAGGTCGCGGGTTCAATTCCTGGCCTGATGGAGGCGAAATTTTCCGTTGGAGGCGAAAAGGAAAAACGCCCGTGTGTACGAGAATTCGGCGCACGTTAAAGATCCCCAGGTGGTCAAAATGAATCCGGTGCCCTCCACTATGGCGCGCATCATCGCCTGCGATGTGTCGGCGAGTTAAACCCATCAATCAATCAGTCAATCAATCAATCAATCAATCAATCAATCAATCAATCAATCAATCAATCAATCAATCAATCAATCAATCAATCAATCAATCAATCAATCAATCAATCAATCAATCAATCAATCAAATCTTCACTACGTTCTTCACCTATGTTCTTTATTACTTTCTTCACCTGAAAGCACTTCTTCCTCACGTTATATCAGAATTTAAAATTTTGAACATAAAGCTATAAAACAATTACGGGACGACCCACTTAAACAGTATATTTTGAGTGTTGCAGCTCAACCTAAACTTACCCACCAGTGTTTCAGTCTTAGCCGTCTGTAGTCTTTTCTCATTTTGAGGCCGGTTTCATTATTTCATTTAGATTTTCAGACACACCGAATACTATGCACACCTGATTCCTTTACCTGTACGATATTTGCCTTGCAGTTCTCTCCGCCGGAAATTTACTTTCCACACGCAGTCTTCGACTCGGAAAATTTCAAGACCGATTTCATTCAGGCCTTTATCGAGTACTACCAGACCGCCCAGCAGACTCTGACCGAGCAACTGAGAGATGACGTGGAGACATTTTTCAACCACATGCGACACCTCGTGCACGTAGGTCGTGATTCTACTGCGGAATTCCAAGCTCTCAGCAGTACTCCTGCTTGACGATGTTACTCAGGTTTCAATAAATGTAGAGCTTGAAGAATGTAATGGTTAAGGCTTGGGCGAGTTGGTGCATAATTACAAAGAGGGGAACAGTGCAACACAGACAACGGACAAGAAGTGACACCCACGGGCTCTGACTTGCAACCGAAAGCTTTAAAATGCTTTCCAGATAACTCGCACTGATTGGACGCGGCGAAGGCGTTCGTATTAAAGCATCGAGCCTTTCCCGCTGTCTGTATCAAAGTTATCATAATGCATCCTTCAAATACGAGTCAGTGGTGGGCCTATCTATACTTTCTCTTTTACTTTCTTGGCGGCTTTCTGTAAGATAGTTCATTACCAACTTGCACTGCTTACAGTTCTTAAAAAAACAAACGAACAAGGCTGAGCAAGGTTTTTATTTACAGTATCGTCAAGTCCACAAGGCATTGGAGATGGGAGTGGTTAAATACAGTCAAAGAACAAAAGCAGTAGTGTAAAAATAACTTTACAAAATGGCTTATAAACATGCAATCATAGCTGACGCATTTTAAGGTAAGTAGAAAGATATGTTGCCTAATGCATAACAATGGGACGGAAAAAATGAAAGGCTCTGTAATTATAAAATGTTAGCTATTGTGTCATTGACTGGTTGTCAATAATGGCAGCGGTTGTTTAATGAAGGTGGTTCTATTCGACTGACGTCTTGAGTATAAAAGGCTGAAAAAATACATTAGTTTTCGGCAATGGTATTCCAACTCTATTAGGATGATGCAAGCGAAGAGAGGTTTTTTAAGAGCGAGGAGCGAGGAATATTTTTCAGTGACAAAGAAATGGTGGCCGTTGAAATTTACATTTTAGCGAAGTTATGCTAGCAGAACAATTGAATTTAAAAAGAAATCAACGAACATAGTTTTTTTGTACCATTCCAGTGGTTGAGTTTTAGCATCGGAACATCGATACCACTCTGACGAGGCACACTGGAGACGAAAAAATGTTTTGTACATTACTAATTTAGGCGATGGAGGTGCTTTTGAAAAGTTGCGTGGGAGGTACCCTAACCTGCAAATGGCATCCTAAGCTGCGGTTGTCATTGGCAATACATACTAGGTGTGAGTGGTCCATGTGATATCTTCTGAAATGGGAACATTTGAAGGAGCCATGAAGACAAAACACAAGTTTGATTTATTCAAATGACGGCCTCGTTGGAATCATACTGCCAACAGTTTTAATGGAAACGTCGCTCAAATAAGCTATATAAATAGGAAAAACGGGACTACCCATCCAACCCACTCGCTCATTTCCCGCAAAAGAACCTATGATGTCATACCAGACTGCTCTGCTATTGTCGGAGGCCGGCAAGAGCAAACGCAAATTAGGCACATTCTTTTTAAAGCAATAAGAATGGTGGCACAAACAGTGGAGGTTACGAAAGCACAGTTAACCATAGAAGTACCGCAGTGCACTGCGGTTGGTACTGCGAGCACTATGCATGGTTTAGCTGCACAGCACTCCGGAGCTTTGGGGTTGTCTCAGAGGGTAATGGCCGATTGACGCAAGCAACGGTGTCTTACGTGACAATATCGAGAGCTCTTTATGCTCCACGAAACGATTATTTTCTCTCAGAACATTTATTGCTGTCAAAAACAAACCCAAGGCAGAAAGCGGATTGCCACGGTTTAGTGGCGCCATCTAGGTTCAGTAAAGTAAACAAAAGCGCGAACGCCGCCGCTACTGCCAGGCCGTGCGCAATCGGCTGCAGTAGAATACCTCGAAAGCCAGCGCCGCCGTACTGGGTGGAGACACCCTTTGAACGGTCCCGTGCAGCCGCAATTGGGTCAACGTGCTGAACCTGCTGTTCTTTTCTTTTCCCATGAGACCCAGCAACGCGAAACACATAAAATGATTGAAACTTCGCCTGTAAACCGCCTTGCGGTGATAATTTTACCGAGGTTTTGATACAATTACTTGTTTCGCCGGAGAGCGAGTGACCCAAAATGGTGGGGCCAGCATATACGTGTTTTCACTCTCTACGCGGACGCGTGAATCGTACCCTAGGCTGCAGATCGGTCGGTTCCTGTGATGTCATTGCAGACCACGAAAACACACGATTTAGCGGGAAAACCAAAATTATAACTTAAAATGAACAATTTAACAGTGAATAAGCATCGTTGGTATCCGGACAAGCGCTTGGGGAACTATAATAAAACACGATATCTTTCGAATAAAACAAACTTGTATTTTATTTTCATGGCTACTTTGAGTATTTATGATGACCCATTATCTAAACGGGAGGTATCAATAAAGCAACTAGGTAACTGGTAAGCTGTTCTGGTAACACGTACATTATTACATTTGTTAGCGTTCAGTTCTATAGGCCAATTTTCGCACTAGGGAATTATAAGGTTAAGGTCGGATTGCAAGACAGTCACAAGTTATTTTCCAGTACGCAACACAGTCATCGGCGAAAAAAATTAATGTTAGATAAAATGCATGCTGTCAAACAGCTAATGCAAATAAGGAAAAGCAGAGGATTCAGCGTTGAGCTTTATGAAGCACCGGAGTGTACACGTGTTAACTCGGAGTTATAATTATTAGCGGACACAAACTGAGTACGGTTGATAGCAAAACGTTCAAGCCAAGAGACAAGTTTGGAATCAAGGCTAAGCTGATGCTGGTGAAACAACAATAATTTATACACACCTGATCAAATGCTTTGGAAAGGTCAAGGGAACTGTAATCGGCAATAAAGGACTGTTCTAGAAAAAATGCAGTTTGAGTGAAAAAAGCAAGCCGTGTTGTAATAAAGAAAAAAATGTCGCTCCAATCCACATACTGAATTGGGTTGGACTGCGAAGGGTATAGGCCCGTTCGTCACATGGCGTTTCGTCATAGGCCAGTTTATATTAGGCCGTTGGGAAACATAGGATCATTCGTCATAGGCCAGCTTGTCACTTAGGAAAGTTCGTCACAGGAACGCAAAAACAAAATTCGTGGCTTCTTTTAGACTAAGTGGTGATGAGGCATGACTATAACTACTTTGCACACCTTTTCGCAGTACCGGTCCTGTTAGCGGCCGCGACGCCGATCCTAAACTGGCAGTTAGGCACGCCCCAAGAATGTTTGGCTTTCGGGAAACCCGTGCACGAATTATACTGGTCCTGTAGTTCACACTGCTCCCACCCGGCCCCCTTGCCTTTCACAAGAATGTCACGGTAGCAGGCGCACGCTCGCGTGACTAATTTGCAGTGGCCGTAGCACTCCTTTTTTTTTCACTTTTTTTATTTTCGTCGCTTCCTAACCAGTAGCCAAGTGTTCACAGCGCGGTCATTTTTGTCCCTTTCCTTGGAAAGCCTTTTTTTGAGTGCACATAAAAACTCACTCGAACTGTCCGAAAGGAGGATATAAAAACGTGCAGCCTTATAGGAGGCATATCCGCTCCCCAAGCAGCAAGCTGAAGGCGCGCCCTTTTGTTTATTTTGCCCGAGAGGCAGTCATGGGCACGTTACCGAAAAAAATAACAGTGTTACAGCTACAGTTACCTAACCTAAAAAAGTAACTCTGTTACAGTTACAGTTACGAAGTTTCCAAAAGTAACTAGTTGCAGTTACGTTACTGTAAAAAAGTAACGTCGTTACTTTTCGGTTACTGTATGAAACTAATTATTTGATAACAAGATTTAGCTTATTAAATAGAAATGTACGCAGGCATATGGGCACAGGCACCGGTGACACTTGCTTTGTGTCGACAGAAATGGCTGCCAAACGTTTAGAAAAACTACGAACACGGAGGCCGAACTTATATTCTACCAAGCTTGAGGACAAAACAGACCAAACAATCAATGTCAACTAAATTTATTTTCACTCAGTGTTGTCGCTTGACCGCCTTGCATAGTGAGGGAAAAGAGGAAAAGGGGATGAAGAATAGGAAGGTGGATCGCTGGAAGACCCTTTGGAGGAAAAGGGAAACAAATGTGGGAGTACTTCGGTTTTCGAGGTACTTTTGAAAGATACTAAAAAGAAAGCGGTGCGTTAACATTTTATTTCGTACTTGTCGTCGGGGACGGAGACCAATTTGAGCTAATGCCGAAGCGACGTTTGTCCGTAGGCCCTCGGAGTCGTTCTCCCGCCCCAACCCCCGGAATAAGCCAAGGTTATTTCTAAAGGGAATAGAAACGGAATTGGATGCTTTAGTGTTTTTTCCTGCGGCCCCTGTCCTCACAAAGGCGATTTTTGTCGCCCCGACCGGGAAACCCTGTTCTCCCAATCCCAGCCTTTCACAGCAACCACGTCCCCGATCCCAGAGCCCGCTCCCTTCATTTGATTTAAGGCGTAGGCCGAACGAAGCTCGCCCAAGTATTATTTGCGCCCAACATTCAGAAACAGATGCAGCTACAGTATTCGATCGTTTCTGCCCCAACTCTGGAAATGAAGTAGGGAGGCTTTCCAAGAATATTTTCGCGTGCAGCGGCAGTATGGTCAGGCGTCTGCCGGCCAAGATGCTGGGTGGTGTGTTGGGGTCGTCGTATGTGTGAAGAGGCGTGAAATTATTTACTTCCTCGACCTCGTTCGGGCGCTGTTGACAGCTCGACGAAGCCTCTAGTCCAGGGGTTCCAAACACGTTGTCCTAAACACGGCGAGGGGTCCAAAAAGCACACAATGGTCGCAAGCAACTGCGACTTGTGAATCGAACACTCTGCAGTGCGTACAGGGCTGCATGAGCGCGGGGACGCCGAGACTCGCCACGACGTTTTATGACCCCACAAACGGGGCTGCACGTCGCTAATGAGAAGGCGACGCATTGACTCGAGTTTTCCAGGCTTCCGCGAAAGTGCAAAGGCTTCAGTGCGTTGTGCGGTGTTTGTGGATGTTTGCTTTTCCTGTTCGCCTTTGTGTCAAACACTTTTACTGCGCTCCAGATGTGGCGAAAATGGTGCAGCCGCGCATCGTACTCTGAGTTCTGGTGCCAACATGCATCCACGTACGCTATTAGGCGCGTGTGCCAGCGTTATTTATGGCCTGGGTGAGAGCGACAGCGCGCTGCTGAGGCAAATACTGCAGCTCATACCAAAAATTTCGAGCCCTTAGCTGACCGCTTGGGACACCACGCACACGTGTACGCCTAAACATTTCTAGTCCAGCTGTTTTTCACCCATGCGAAGGGAGTGAGCTGGCATTCATGAAGTAGGCGAAGGCTCCACAAAAGGAAGTCCGAAGAAGTGGAAAGCGCGAACTGTACATCGTCCGTTAACGAGTGTTGCTATTGGGTAATTGTTTATAGAAATGAAGTAACTGTAACGAGATTTCTCGTTACAGTTACTCCATAGAAAAGTAACAGTGTTACAGTTACAAGTTCCTCTAACTCTAAAGTAACTAGTTACCGCCCAAGAGCTACTGCCAAGAATGCCGGACCGGCACCCTGCGCAAGCGCAGATGGCTACTGAAGAAAGGTTAATCAAATAATTAGGTGAACCACTTATATTAAACCACTAAGAAGTGACACAAAATGGCCCATGTGAAATTTCAACGAACGAGAAGGTCGGTGCTACCACTTTCCCTATTAGGCGGCCACTTAGAACCAGACGCCTGGCCCGTCTTCCAAGAACTTTGTTGGGCTACGTCCCTGTCACAGTTTTCTGTCTTGGGTTGTTGAACTCGTATCTATAATCTTGTCCGAACACGTCACCCTACTTGCCCACTCTGGCTTGCATTATTTGTTGAGCTTTGCTACATGTACGGCCCAAAGTACAAAAAAACTAACTAAACCTGTGCCTCGCTTTTGTCTTTAGAGTAAAAAAAAAAAACACGCGGACATTTATTTTGTGCACCTGTGACGAATTTTCCTAAGTGACAAACTGGCCTGTGACGAATGATCCTATGTGACCAAGCCGCCTATTACGAACCGGCCTATGACGAAACGCCATGTGACGAACGAACTGGCCGTATCCCTACTGCGAAGCGGTAAACAATTCCCGCAGCAGTTCCCATGAGACGTCAATTGAAATCTCACACGTGGCTCTGCTCAAAGTAAAACCAGAGAGGAAAGTGAATGTATGTACCCAAATTTCTAGTACAGAACAACAACAGTCACAACTGCTTTATGTTCTTTTTGCGGCTGTTCTTCTGGCGTGTTTACTTTGCTTGATCTACCCTGGGTAGCCTGGAATGAATTGAAAGAGGTGCTATACCGGTCTCCATTTTTATATATGAAAACGTGGTGACGTCGCTACGTGATTTTTTTGCGGTTGGGTAGTTTTGCATTCGGAGTAGCTCACGCAGCCATAATCTATACCGGTATGGCCAGATCCCCTGGGTAGGTATGTGCCTTCTGTGTATTTTGTAAGTTCACCAAATCCATAACCTTCATCCGCGCTGGCAAGCGGTTCTTTCTCGAGTATTTTCCCGCATTGGTCATCCTCATCATCTTCCCCATCGCAGTACAGCTTAGACCGGCATGGTCGCCCTCGACCAGCGGGTAGTGTAATCGACCGGGGACATATAGGTGGGCAATACCTCACAGCGCCATCACAAAAGACTAGCGGTGACAACGACAAAGAAAGTGCCAGCGGACCCTGCGCTGGCTGTCTGATCGCCGCCATGTAAATACAGTAAATGTATTGTTCACCTTCTTCATGATTCATCTCATATGCTCTGCCCTGCGTTACAATATATGTTCAGTTATTTTGCATGGAATACTAGTTAATGAAATGGGGCGGCAATTAAGCGGGAAGTGTCTGCTTCCTTAGTTGTGGAGTGGAAACACTTTCCCGATTTCAAATTGAGCGGGTAGGACCCCATGATCAAGCGACAGCTGAAAAATGTTTAGCATGATGAGAGAATACAAACTAGTACTGATAAGAAAGTTTGAACTAATCCCGTCTCACCAAGCTGCAGTTGGTGGTTTAATGACCTAATAAGTTTTTACACACCGCAAGATCAGGTGGTAAGTGAGGCTTTGATTTTAATTGCGGGGTAAGCGTAGCAGGACATGATAGAAAAAAACATTTTTTTTGCATTTTTAAGAGCGTTGACATAATCTTGAGATACCGCCTTGTGGGCAGCCCAACAAACAGAGCTTGGAGAGAGCCTGGCTAACTTGTACAAGCGCTTCTTTCGGTTATACAATCGTAATTGGCTAGAGTGCCACGGCGTGTCATTAGACAGCATATTGGAGTGGGTATGTACTAATGTGTTAGTTCATTAATTTTATCAAAAAACGTGTCCCAATTGATTTTTACAGAGCGACGGTTAAGATCAAATCGGAGAGGAAGATGTCAAGAAAACTGGATAGTTCGTCGTTGATAGCTCCAAAATTGCCTTTCCATAAAGCAAAATCGTTTTCGTTTTCGTTTTAGATTTCCGACGTGGCCATCATCATCATCATCATCACCAGCCTATCGATTCCCACTGCAGGGCAAAGGCCTATCCCATTATTCTCCACTTACCCCGATCCTGTGCAAACTGTGAACAATTTATCCCCGCAAACTTCTTGATCTCATCTGCCCATGTAACTTTCTGCCGCCCCCTGACACGCTTGCCTTCTCTAGGGATCCACTCTGTTGCCCTTAATGACCAACGGTTATCTTGCCTTCGCATTATATGCCCTGCCCACGTCCATTTCTTCTTAATTTCTACTAATATGTCTATAACACGCGTTTGTTTCCTGACCCACTCCGCTCTCTTCTTGTCCCTTAATGTTGCACCTATCATTTTCCGCTCCATGGCCCGCTGAGTAGTTCTCAATTTAAGTTGAACCCTCTTAGTGAGCCGCCAAGTTTCTGCCCCGTAGGTGAGTACCGGTAAGATGCAGCTGTCATACACTTTCGTCTTCAGGGACAATGGTAGGCTGCCATTCATTATCTTAGAATGTCTGCCGTATGCACTCCACTCCATTCTTATCCTTCTAATTATCTCGGCCTCATGGTTGAGATCCGGGGTCACAACTTGGCTTAAGTAGATACATCTGCTTTCCCCTTTCACTGCCTCGCCCCCTATCCGAAACCACTTCGCTGTCCCGAGGTTATTGATCATTACTTTGTTTTTTCTGCATATTAATTTTCAGGAACACGGTTCTACTCTGTCCGTCTAGTGCGGAAAGGATGCTTTTGAATTCGTCCCCCGAGAATTTGACGGCAAGGGAAGAGGGTGCTCAGGGCTAAATTCGCACACCCCGATTATACGACTGAGTGTTCCTACTTCTGAGCAAAATTTACTTTGAGCGGCGTAGCGATTGGGGTGCACCAAGTGAAGAGGCCTCGTGTTCGGAAAGGAGCCCCATTTTATGAGCCGTAGAGTAGTTTGTTGTTCCCTAGAAAGGTCAGGGTAAGGGGACGGTAGGGTTTGTCTCTGAAGGCCATAATGCTGGGTTATATCCCTGAACGTGACAACTGTCTTCGTGCAGCTCCATAGCCTGAGGTGTAAAAGTGCTGGCTTGTTGGTGGGCATGTTCGTTGCCCTCCATGGAAGCGTGAGCGTGCTTCCAGATGAGTTGACTGGAATCAGTTGCGGAGTGGGTTTTTGCACACGCAGTGCAGCTTAGGGACACCCACCTAGATTTGATAATTCCGGTAAGATTGTTGGGTATGGGTGACTACCTTCGGAAGCCCTGGGTCAGTGAGAGCCAAGGCGATTGTTGAATCTTCTTCTGCAGTAATGTCTTGGGTATAGATTGCGGCGCACGCAAGGAGGTTGGTTCTGGAGGCAGCCGGGATGCTGGCGTATTGCTACCCTCGCTTTTGGGAGGCGTCTCTTTAGGTTACTGCAAGATCAGCGGCGACGGTGGTGTTGACCACTTGATCCCGTGCTTGTTAGCCACACTCGTCGTGTAACGGGTTCATATTTCTAAGCAAAGGGAACCTCTTTAGCTCTTGTCGCCAAGAGTGCGGGAGCACACCACGCAGCGTGACATTCTGTGCTGCCAAGCCAATCTGGAGAAGGTTGCGGCGACCCTCTGCACGTCTGCTCTATCAGAGGTTCTGGTTAGAAAGATGGCCCTCTATCAGCTCTTCCACCGTATTGTGGAGCCCTATCCTAAGCAGCCTCACTGTGGACGCACTCATGGGAAGACGAACGGCCTGCTCAACCTCCTTTCTAATCTATATATCAAGCATACTTACGTCCGCCTTGCCGAGAAGGAGACAGGGAGAAGATGGAAGTGATTCTCGAGAGGACAAAGTATTGAAATTAATAGAAAGGTATCGGCTTCTTTGAGGCCTCGCTTCTTGGTGGCAACTCGCCTCATCATGCGCATGATTTGGTTGATGCTGTGTTTGAGGGGCTGAAAGGATACATCATCCTTAGTGTGGGCTTGGAGACGTAGGCCCAGGATCTTAATGCTTGGGCTTGGAATGATGGCCTGGGCATCGAGGAGAATTTGAATGTCTTCTTTTATGTGGCGCTTGGCGTGAGGCCGGGCAACAAAATCCTCTGGTTTTTGGGGTGACCACTGTAGGCTACTGGCTCTAGGACATTGGTGTACTAGAAGTGAGATCCCATGCGCTGGTGTGAGCTTCATTTAATTTTTGTTACACCTTGCGCACGCCCAAGGCGCGCACACGACCACTACACGTGCCATGGGCGGAGCGAGCAGCGGTGGGCGAGGTCGCGTGACTCTATCACGTGGCATTCAGCGAGAATGCAGGGGTAAACACGCAGATGTGCTTGGTGAGTGCACCACCTGTTTTCCCGTCTCCGTGTGGGCTCCTACATCAATCGGTAAGAGAACGGGCTTTCGCTTTGTTGCTGTCCAGGTTCAATTACTGGCGATGCCAGGAACTTGTTTTAATTGTTCGCGGGAGTTTTCTGTTCACACCAACAGTAGCGCAAGAACCCTTTTGGGCACTGGTAAAAAATGTGATCTAAAAGAAGTTACTGGCACCGCCACTAGTCGAACCTGGAAATAATAGGACCTAATAGGAACTAAGGCCTCTGGCCTCCAGTGTTCATCACAAAAATCAGAGATCCTTTTCGTCCGCCCTCACGCCAAACGCCGCAACAACGAAGATATTCAAATGCTCCTTGATGGCCAGGCCATCATTCCAAGCTCCAGCATCAGGATCCTGGGCCTATGTCTCCAGGCCAACACCAAGGGTGACGTATCCTTGCAGCGCCTCAAATACAGTATCAATCAAATCATGCATATGATCAGCCGAGTTTCCACAAAGAATCGAGGTATCATGGAAGCCGATACCTTTCGATTAATTCAATCTTTTGTCCTTTGTCCGCTTGAGAATCATTTGCTTCACACTCTTGTCTTCTCCGCAAGGAGGACATAAAGATGCTATATATATTAATTAGACAGGCGGTTGAGCAGGCCGTTGTTCTTATAATGAATGCGCCCACGGAGAGGCTGCTTAGGAAGGGGCTGCACAACACGGTGGAAGAGCTGATAGAGGGCCATCTTTCTAACCAGAAGCTCCGATTGAGCGACCTGCAGTTGGTCGCCGCATCCTTCAGCAGATTGGCTGTGCAGCACAGAATGTCGCGGCACGTGATGTACTCCCGGACTCTTGGCGACAAGAACTAAAGAGGTTCCCATTGCTCAGAAATATGAACCCGTCACACGACGAGGGTGCACGACCAGCACGGGCTCATGTGGTCAACACCACCCTCGGCGCGGATCATGCAGTAATCTACACAGACGCCTCCCAACATCGAGTGTAGCATTACGCCATCATCGCGGCTACCTCCACAACCAACTTCCTTGCGTGTGCCTCACTCAAGAGCCAAGACATTACGGCAGAAGAAGATTCAGCAATCGCCTTGGCCCTCACTAAACCAGGTCTTCGGAAGGTAGTCACCAATTTGCAACAATCCTACTGGAAAAAATAGTCTAGGTAGGTGTCCGTAAGCTGCACTGCGTGTGCCAAGAGCCACTCTCCAACCGATTCCAGTCAGCTCATCTGGACGCCCGCTGACTCTTCCATGGAGGGCAACGAATACGTCTACAAACAAGCCAACATTTTTACCCCTCAGGCTATAGAGTTGGCCGAAGATAGTCAACCGCTTCTCACGTTCAGGGATATAATATAACCCAGCATCATGGCCTTCAGAGGCAGACCCTACCCTCGCCTTACACTGACCTTTCTAGAGGATAACTACCTTACGGCTAATACAATGCGGCTCCTTCCCACACACGACGCGTCTTCACTTGGTGCACCTGAATCGCTACGCCGTTGAATGTAAACTTTTCTCAGAAGTAGGAACACTCAGCCGCATAATCGGGGCGTGCAACTTTAGCGTTGAGCACCCTCTTCTCTTTCCGTCAACTGACCAACAGGATCAATGGAAGAAGCTGCCGTTCACTTCCTGTCTGCCTACCCAGCTTCAGCTGGCTACGAGAGCACAGGTGGCGCGGACTACGTAAGGGCTCCAGTGAAGGAACTGAGGCCCGATGGAACCAGTCCTCTACACCGTCCTCTGGTCCGTTCAGAAATCTGAATAAAAGTATTTACCATCCTCCATCTCCTACTCATCCTCCTGCACCCCCGTTCTGGCCGACGATCTCATCGGTTCCGTTGGTGGCGGCAGAGACGGAGAAGTGGCATCGTGTAACAGCGGGTTTGAGCTTCCTTTATTTTATTAAAAAAATTAGTGCCCTTCCACTCTGTGAAGAAGGATGACCTGCAAAGCTGGACGCAGTCCACGGAGTGGTCGAAACAAAACACAGTTATCGTAATTTGCGATGGAGCATATTTCCTAGCCAATTAGGTGAATGAACCTCTGACGGATCCAAGCTTTTTCTTACAGATAAATATGGAACTGCCTGTGTCCCTCCCGCGTCGTAAGCATCTTACTGTTATTGTAAGGCCGGGTTCAGAGAGGTGCTGCAACTGTCGTAATGACTTTAAAGAATTAGGTTATTCCACGTCTCAGCCAACCGAACTCCGTGACATGGCATTTTTTTGTCCCTATACCACGATACGGGTTTTGCGTCGGTGATCTGAACATAGCTTAACCAACAAACCCAATCCACTCTACTACTAAGAATTCCGGACAGGGCCCATTGGGCCGTTCAACGTCCGCGTTTAAATCTCGTAGCAGCACACAACATGCCATCCATCAGTACGGGCATGAAACCTATAGCTGCACGTTCTCGCCTCCCGTTCTCCTTTCCACTAATCTTCACTACAAACCTGCGCACCCACAAACCGGCAACCAGTCGTGTTTGCGTACTTAGCAGTGACAGACACCGCGACGGCGGGTTTGGGTCGTTTTAGGGGGCAGCTTTTTGGCAGCCGTTACCTGGGCGCCCCGGGAGCGGCGTCTGTTTATATCCGCGTAACCGAGAGAGCGAATACGGCAGTGACAAAAGAAAGAAAACAGAGGAGCGTCTAGCGAAGGGTGAAGTGGAGTACGACACTAGAATCAAGAGTCTCACGCATGCGTCAAAAAACCATTTATGAATGCACCCAGGCACCTTGCTCTTCCCCCGTTGTCTCTGCATAACATAACATTTTGTTTCCGGCTCACTGTCACAAGAATATATAAAATGACTTTCTTAAAATTTATTCAGGCAAATTTGGATCACACCCGTGCAGCTACTTCTCACCTTGTTGATTTCACGGAAGCGGAGCACATTGATGTGGCTATTGTGTCTGACCCTTACGATCGTGAATCTACAGTGCCCGGAGTGCCGCCCAATTGGCTCTGTTTCCTCAACTCAGCCACTCCACGTTGTGTGGTTCTCATACCTAAGCACAGAATCGACATATTCCCCTTGGCAGTGTCTCCATACACCGTGGCTCTCCGACTTTAGCACCAGGAGTTCACCTTGCTCCTAATAGCCGTTTACGCGGCTCCATCTGTACCTCTTGAATTTACGTTGTCCGGTATTGAAGACGTTCTTCAGCGCCACCGAGTACCGAACTTGCTGCTGGCGGGCGATTTTAATGCGAGGAATCCTCTTTGGGGCGGCACCGTTCTTAACTCTTGTGGCATTCAACTTGCTCATTTCATTCATGGGCGCACCTCCGAATATTAAACGACCCCATGTCCATAGCCACATTTCACAATGCATATTCAGAGTCTTGGATTGATCTCACCCTCGTTTCCGGAACAATCTGGGATGGCAATCCCTTGTGGGAAGTTCGAGATACACCAACTCTGTCTGATCCTAAATATGTGGTATTTGGTCCCAGAATGGTGCAATTACTGCAGAAAAAACGCTTAAGCAAGGCCGCATTACAACATCTGGTTGAAGAATTAGCAAGTGATGACTGGATTGAAGGTTTCACTCATCAAGATATTGTTACGGGGAAAATGGTATATTGCAGGGGTAATTAAATATGCCACACGGTGGGGGACACAGTAGCACACAGTCTCAAGTGGGTGCAGCCAGAGAGCGAGATCGTTCGTCCTCTTCCTCCTCGTCGGTGAACCGTCCACCGCACCAGCTGTCCGGGCTGGGCCCAATCCCTCGGTGTCCATATTCCTTTCAGAGGGTACATGCCCAACCCGTGACATAACCCCCGCCGGTAGAAGCACCGTCTCGGTGCTCATGAGCCTGGTGCGGAAGTTGGGCGATAGGGCTTGAGACGGGAGACATGCACGACGTCCGTAAGGATGTGGCGCGACGTGTCAAAGTTAACTGGGGCGATTTCGTATGTTACGGGGGTAACCTCACGGATTACACGATAAGGCCCAGAATACCGGGACAAGAGTTTTTCGCAAAGTCCCACATGGCGTGAGGGTGACCAGAGAAGTACTAGTGATCCCGGTGCAAAGTGGCGATCTTGGTGCCGGCTGTCATAATGTGTTTTCTGAGACTGTTGAGATGAGGAGAGGCGGATACGAGCAACTCGGCGGGCGTGATCAGCGCGAGCTATGGCGGTGCGGGCATAGTCGGATGTGTGTACAGTAGATGGCAATAATGTGTCCAGTGGCAATGCTGGTTCGCGGCCGAAGAGCAGATAGAAAGGGGAATAGCCAGCAGTGTCATGACGCGACGAATTGTACGCAAAAGTAATGTAGGGCAAAGCCACGTCCCAGTCGCGGTGGTCTGCGGAGACGTACATGGACAGCATGGCGGTAATTGTTCGGTTAAGTCGTTCGGTCAGGCCATTAGTTTGAGGATGGTAGGCGGTGGTGATCTTGTGATGGGTGCTGCAGGAGCGAAGAATATCGGCAATAACTTGCGACAGAAAGGAGCGGCCACGATAGGTAAGGAGCTGTCGAGGGGCCCCGTGAAGAAGGATAATGTCACGAAGCAGAAAATCGGCAACGTCAGTAGCGCAGCTCGTAGGAAGGGCCCGTGTTATTGCATAACGCGTGGCATAGTCGGTGGCGACGGCTATCCATTTATTGCCGGCTGTGGACTGGGGAAATGGACCGAGCAAGTCTAACCCAACGCGGAAGAATGGTTCACTTGGTATGTCCAATGGTTGAAGAAGCCCAGCTGGAGGAGAATTGGGAGTTTTCCGCCGCTGGCAGAGGTCGCAGGAGCGCACATACTGCCGGACAGATCGGTAAAGGCCGGGCCAGAAGAAGCGGCGTCTGATGCGATCGTAGGTGCGGGAAACACCGAGGTGGCCAGCAGTTGGGAGGTCATGAAGTTGTTGGAGAACGTCCAGACGAAGGTGCTCAGGAATGGCAAGTAATAATTCAGGGCCGTCAGGGCGAAGGTTCCGACGATACAGAATTCCGTCTTTCAGTTCGAACATGCGAACTGAAGGCGTCGAAGGCGCAGAAATAAGGCTCTCGATAAGGGAGCGCAGACGAGGATCCCGTCGTTGTTCGCCGCCGATGTTGGTGAGGGTCGAAAGAGACATGATGGCGGGCGCAGCCGGAGCTGGGTCAGGCGGATCTACGGGGTACCGCGATAAGCAGTCAGCATCTTGATGCAGGCGGCCGGACTTGTATATGACAGTATAGAAGAACTCCTGAAGGCGCAAAGCCCAGCGACCCAGGCGTCCCGTTGGGTCTTTGAGCGAAGACAACCAGCACAGAGCGTGATGGTCAGTAATTACTGAGAAGTTGCGGCCATACAAGTAGGGACGAAACTTAGCCACGGCCCATACTAGAGCAAGGCATTCTCTCTCAGTGATGGAGTAATTGCGTTCAGACGGGGAAAGAAGGCGACTCGCGTATGCAATGACGCGATCGCATCCGGCTTGTCTTTGGCTGAGAATGGCTCCAATGCCATGCCCACTGGCGTCAGTGCGAACCTCGGTGAGAGCGGTGACGTCAAAGTGGGCTAACACCGGGGCAGATGTCAGCCGGGAGATTAATGCGTCGAATGCCTCAGCTTGCTCAATGGCCCACGAAAACGTGGCGTCCTTCTTCAGTAGATCAGTGAGAGGTTTCGCGATGTTGGCAAAGCCTTTTATGAACCTACGGAAGTAGGAACAAAGGCCAACAAAGCTGCGAACGTCGGCCGTAGAGCGAGGCACAGGAAACTGCTTCACGGCTTTGACTTTATCAGGGTCAGGCTGAACACCTTGGGCGTCAACAAGATGCCCGAGAATGTTTATGCGGCGCTGGCCGAAGTGACATTTGGCAGAGCTTAACTGAAGACCTGCTTGGCGGAAAAGCGCGAGTATATCAGACAGGTGGGTAAGATGGGAAGCAAAGGAGGGCGAAAAGACTATAACGTCGTCCAGGTAGCATAAACAGGTAGACCATTTGAATCCTCCAAGAAGAGAGTCCATCATTCGTTCGAATGTTGCAGGCGCATTGCATAAACCGAAAGGCATTACCTTGAATTGGTATAGGCCATCAGGGGTGACAAAAGCGGTTTTTTCCTTGTCCAAGTCATCTACAGAAATCTGCCAATAACCGGAACGGAGGTCAATGGAAGAAAAGTATTGGGCACCATGGAGGCAGTCAAGGGCATCATCGATGCGGGGCAGGGGATATACATCCTTCTTGGTGATTTTGTTCAGGTGGCGGTAGTCGACGCAAACGCGCCAAGTGCCATCTTTTTTCTTCACTAACACCACCGGTGAGGCCCATGGAATGCAGGATGGTTCAATTATGTCCTTTTTCAACATTTTATCGACTTCGCTTTGGATGACGGCGCGCTCGGCATGCGACACGCGGTATGGTCGTCGGTGAATGGGACTAGAGTCACCAGTGCCGATACGGTGCTTTACGGCCGTCATTCGTCCCAAAGGACGATCCGGGAAGTCAAAAATTTCGGAGTAATTAAGCAGCAGGCGGCGAAGATCATGGGCTTGCTCTTGTGAGAGGTCCGGGCTCATCATGGTCATCACCTTGTCAGTGGACGCAGGGGCAGCTGTATGAGTAAAGTCACAGTCAGGGGTAGTGGTGGCCAAAGTTGAGACTTCGTGGTCGTGTAAGAGGCACACTGACGCAAGCGTTATTCCTTCCGGTAATACCTGTGCATGAAAACCGAAGTTCAGGATAGGTAGAGACAGTCTGCTGCCAGTGATGGAGGCGACTGAGTGAGGCAGCGTTACATTTCGCGTCAGCAGAACGTCAGTCATTGGAGTAATAACATACTCGCCATCAGCGAGAGTGCCGGGGACTGCCAACGAAACATACGTGATGGCCTGAGGCAGGAGACGGATGTGCGTTGTTGAATACAGGCGGGTCGGATGAGTGCTATCGGCCACCGGCAGACTAGGTAGCTCCAGACTCAGGAATCCTCTGGCACAGTCGATGAGCGCTGAATGGTCGGCTAAGAAGTCAAGGCCTAAGATCACGTCATGTGCGCAGTTTTCTAATACGGGAAACAAAACAGGAACAGTACGGCCAGCAATCGTAACACGAGCAGTACACATTCCAGCTATTATGGGCGCTCCACCATCAGCTAGTCGGACATGAGATAGGGCAGGCGTCAGGACCTTATGTAGGCGAAAGCGTAGATTTGAGCTAATCACCGATATTGTCGCCCCAGTGTCAATGAGCGCACGAACAGGAATGCCGTCAACTTCAACTTCTAGTAAATTGTCTGTGGTAGGAAGGGTCAGAAGAGGATTTGCGGGCCAAGTCGAGAATGCAGCTTCACCTCCGGGAGCTGCATCCTTTAGTTTTCCGGCGAGTAGCGGTTGGAAGTGGTCGGAGATGATGGTCTCCGAGACTGCGGCGAGCGAGACTGACGTCGGTGCGGTGAGGGCGAGCGGGCGAATCGGGTCGTCGAAGTGGCGGCGGAGTCGTCTGGCTGCTGTTGGTTACGAGATGTAAAGCGGCGGGGCGTACTGTCGAAGCGGTCAGGGGAGAAGTTATCACGATGAAACTGGAACCTGCGGCGCTGACAGTAGCGAGCAACATGTCCCACACGCCTGCAGTTGAAGCAGATGGGCCGGTCGTCTGGTGTTCTCCACTCAGCTGGATTGCGATACCGGGAAGAAACATAGTCGCTGCGGAAAACGGCTTGTGGAGGTGCTTGTCGCAGCGGGTGGTGGCTCACCGAACAGACTGGATGGATGCCCATGTTAGCAAATTCCTCCCGAACAACCGCTTGAATAAGGGAAACAGTGGGAAAGTTGCTCTCCGTCATGCGCGGTGGAACGGCCGCTGGAGCCATGGCTTCAAGTTCGCGGCGTACAATCCTGGTCACCACATTGTCAGAAGGCCCAGTATCCATGCTGCGTGTCACCGGGGGTGGAGGCGATGGCAAAAATGCTGCTTCGCAGGTTGAAGTAGCCGCGGTATTCGGAAGCCGTGCGAACTGGGTCGTGATACGACGGCTTTTGGCTAGTTCAAAGCGCCGGCATTCCTTAATTATCGCGTCGACCGTGTTGCAATCCTTGCAAACCAGCAGATTGAATGCATCATCAGTGATCCCTTTCAGTACGTGGCCGGCTTTTTCTTCTTCATTCCGTCGTCTGCGCGCTGGCACAGGGACAGAACATCCTGTATATAGGCCACATACGGCTCGGTCGACGTCTGAGCGCGAGTCGCGAGTTCTTTTTTCGCAGCAAGCTGGCGGCACTCTTTCTTTCCAAATACCTCACAGAGCCCTGCTTTGACGGCGTCCCAACTAGTATGGTCTGCTCCGTTCGTTTCATACCATGTGAGTGCTGCTCCCTTCAGGATGAAAGGAACATTTGCGAGCATTATGTCCCAGCGGTTGAAGGCACTTACTCGTTCGACAAGTTTGATCCAGTCTTCAAGGTCGGTGTCATCGGTACCGGATAATTTTCCAGGCTCACGGGGCTGCGCCATGACTACGAACGGGGCTGCGGCGGTGCCCCCGGTACCCGAGGTGTTGGCAGTCATCACGGTTGAGCCGATGCGACGCCCGCTTCGGAGATCCGTGGCGATGAGACGGTTACCCGGCTCCTCCACCAAAAGATGTTACGGGGAAAATGGTATATTGCAGGGGTAATTAAATATGCCACACGGTGGGGGACACAGTAGCACACAGTCTCAAGTGGGTGCAGCCAGAGAGCGAGATCGTTCGTCCTCTTCCTCCTCGTCGGTGAACCGTCCACCGCACCAGCTGTCCGGGCTGGGCCCAATCCCTCGGTGTCCATATTCCTTTCAGAGGGTACATGCCCAACCCGTGACAATATTGCTACACCAAGCTCCCTCAACTCGTCATTGGACAGATTTTACTCTAAGCTGGACTGTCTCAAAAGAAAGTTTGAGCGGCTTCCGAAGCAGCACAAGGGAAACATGTGGTGGAGTGACGCCATTGCGAGAGAGAGATCAGCCGTGCGAGTGTTGCGCCGCCGGTACCAGCACTGTCGCGACCCCTTTTTACGAGCGGATTACAAATTCATTTACTATCGGCGACTTGCTGCGTACAGGGAAAATATTCAGCTTGCAAAAGACAAGGCTGTGCGACAGGCATGCTCGAGAGCGTCCGGCAAGAACCTTTTTGGACCACTTTTTAATGTGGCGTTTAACCAGCTTAGAGCGCCCTCTGTTTTGCCTTCACTACATGTGACGGACGATATTTCGACAACATCCACAATACAGTCGGCGGATCTGCTTATGCGGACTCAATTTCCTGTTGATGAACGTGATGACACTCTGGCCCACATGGCAATTAGAACTATAGTGGCTTCAACTCCATACCCCGCGGAAGAACAAGATGATGCATTCACGCTAGAAGAACTGAAATTGGCCTCTAGAAATTTAAATGCTAATGCAGCGCCAGGTCTCGACGGTGTCACAACTCCCATGGTTCGTCTTTTCGTTCATCACATTCCTAATTTTTTACGGTGCCTTTTCAACTCTTGTCTCGCGAACGGTCACTTTCCCCCCCACTGGAAACAAGCACGTGTCACCTTTCTGTTAAAACCAGGACGCTCACCCATTGCACCTTCTTCGTACCGGACAATATGCATGACATCTATGATTGGCAAGCTTTTGAAAAGAATGCTAAATGGCGGCTTATATTATTTCCTACAACGATCTCGCTTACTTCACCCACAGCAATATGGTTTCACTACCGGTCAAAGCACGACGTCTGCCTTATTTGCTTTACGCAATCGACTGCAGCAGCATAAAGACAGTGGGGGACTTTCACTCGTAATCTCACTAGACTTTACAGGCGCATTTTATAGCATCTGGCATCCCCGAATATTATATTTTTTCCGATCTCATCATTGCCCCCGCAACATCTACCAGCTCCTGGAATCGTTTCTAAAGGGTCGCACCGTCTCCTTTGACACATTTTCAGGAAGCACTACCCAAGCCACTTCAAAAGGCTCTCCTCAGGGCTCTCCTATCAGCCCACTTTTGTGGAACGCATAAGTGTATGATATGCTTTGCCTGCCCATGCCTCAAGATGCATACATCCAAGCGTATGCGGATGACACCGTGATCATTATTCATGGTCGTACGCGTCGACAATTGGAGGCGACTGCTGACGTAGCCCTCTCTAGAATAACTGCTTGGGCCGGAGCCGCAAAATTAAAGTTGAACCCCGCTAAATGCTCCTGCCTCCTTGTCTCCAAGGGTGACCGCGGGGCTATTAGGAAACCAACCATCAAGCTCAACGGCGCAGTTATCAAGCAGGTGACGGAAATGAAACCCCTCGGAGTGATTTTCGACAGTCACCTCACATTCGTGGCGCACACAAACCACTTGAAATTCACAGTTGAAATGATGGCAGTTTCGCTCACAAGATTTGCCCGCATGCATACCATAGTCGGTCGATCTCATCTCCGTCAGTTACATCACCTTGTGGTCCTTCCAGCAGTCTCATACGCAGCGCCTGCGTGGTGGCACATCAACCAACACCATCTACTGAAAGCCCGGGTACACTCGCTGCTAAGATCTTCATTATTCGCCGTCACCGGGGCGTATACTACCACACGGACCGCCGCCCTTGATGTCCTTGCCGATGCGCTTCCGCTTCACATCCACCTAGACATCACAGTGCGCATGTTTCTATTGTTTCATCACCAGCAGCCAGTGACCTTCAACACGGCATCGTTCGATCCTTCGGATGTGGACCTGCCCATCAAGGTCGACACACACCCTGCGCGACGACTTCGTGTCCGTTACGAACGTCTCACCAGAACGGAAGCAAACCGCAGGCTGTACTTCTCCACTCTGCACGCCTTCAAAGACGGATCACACACGTCGACTGCATCAGGAGCAGCCTTTGTTATTTTGAAAGGGGGAGACCATGTGTATGCGGTGAGGAGGTGCCGTCTGGCGTGTCCAACCACCTCCTTTGATGCCGAGGTGATTGCCATGCAACAACTCGTACTGTTTCTCTTGGACGAGAGACCTTCCTGCCCCGTCAGTATCTATTCAGACAGTCTTTCGCTTTTATTGGCTCTCAATAATCCATTTAATCAGTCCGCTACCATTCATCGCCTAAAAGAGAATATTTCCCTGCTCTCAAATTTACTGCCTGTAGACACCTACTTCAAACCTCGCCCCAGACAAAACCTGACGGTGATCGACACCTACCGCAAGTCCGCCAAGGATAAAATTCTAGCCATCAAGCAAGTGTCTCTAGAGGACGGTCCACATCCGTTTTCGGCTTACACAGCCACGCCAGAGAACTCTTGCAAGGGTGTCATACATGGAATCTCCGCTGAAACAACCGAACAAGAGCTTCGGCAACACCTGGAATCAGAACAAACCCGCATTCTGTTCGCCCGTCCCATGGGTAGGTCCAACACCATCCTTGTGACATTTGAAGGCCTAAGGGTGCCCCACTACGTGCTATTTCACCGTACCGCCATGCGCTGCTATCCTCATCGCCCAAGAAGCATACTATGCCTGAATTGCATAGTTATCGGACACAAATCCGAAGTATGTCCCAAAAAAGGCATTACTGTCACCTGTCCCAACTGCGGAGGCATCTTTGCAGCCAACCCGGGGCTGGAGGTGGCCCACTCTTGCGAGACACGCTGCTACAACTGCAACGGTGAACATCCTGCTACAGACCCCGACTGCAAAGCGAGAACTGCCGCGGACGAGAATGCAAGAAGACTGGCAAACACACGTCGAAAGCGCCTTATCGCCGCTAATAATGCCCGCGAAATAGAAGATAAACCAGCCCGGACTCATGAATTTTTGGGAAAATGGCTCAAGCATCCCCCGGACTCACGGCGAAGAAGTCCTAGCCTTTCGCGCAGGAACGCAAAGCACGACGCACAAGAACCTCGCCTGCCACGACGTGTCCAACTGCAGCAGCCACCAGGAGGTGCAGTCAGCGGTAACTTCCAAAGAACTGGAGTTGATCAACCGGTGAGACCCCCCCGATGTGCCTCATCTGAAACAAGCCGAGAGACGAACACTTGTGGAGCATCCAAAGAAAATACGGGTACCCCCCACCAGACCATCACTGTGACAACGGCGCCGCAGAGGTTGCGAGAGGCGGGTGCCGGATCTGAGGTGAGCGAGCCACTCCGTCCTTACTCCCCTCCCCTACAGGGCAACAACCAAAACAAGCGGACCACACACATCACACCAATAACAGCCACCAAAACATACAAGCAAGCATTAGGACTAGACACAAACTCGCACCCCCTATTAACGAATGAGCCAGTCCAAGAAACCGACGAATGTGTACCGCCACCCATTCAAATGGAAACTGATGCATCGAGCGGATCGCCCGTCCCCCCCATAAGCGATGTTTTCACCATGCTCCAAGAACTACGCTCGGAAATGAACGCTGTAAAAGAGGAGCAGTTGCGCACAGTTGAGGCAATTATAGAGGCAACCCATCGTCGCCTAATCGAGACTACAATAGACACCATTGCACTGCGCGTAATAGATACTGTAGTCGCCAGGCTCTCCGAACGTTTCGAAGAACGCATAAGTGACATTGAGGCCCGTATAGGTATCATGCCTAAGAGACGAGCCGTTGAATCGTCTGCGCCAGAAGCCAGTCACTCACCCAATGATGAGTGACCAGGACTGTGCCACCGATACACAGCAAAGCGCGCAAGAAACTACGCCCACGACAACAGCAAGTCCTGTCATAATCAGAGGTTCCCACCCGAATGATCTCGCAGTACCACGACAGCCCCTCCCTAGACCAACCCTGACCATACTGCAATGGAACTGTCGCGGCCTCAAGCGTAAAAGGAATCTGCTGGCAAAATATCTGGATACATTAAAGAAAAAACCACAGATTATACTCCTGCAAGAAACAAGGGGGGAATTTGGAATCTCAGGTTACGAAACCTTCTCCCAGAAGAGTATCGTACAAAAGACGCGGAAAGGCAATCGGGAAGAAAAAAGCGCCCCCACAATGTGTGTCACGCTGGTACACAAATCACTGGCAGCCATTCAGCACGACTCAACGCACTGCAACAACGAAAGACAAGAACATGTCACCGTAGAAGTACACCCGGGATTTTCAGATCGCCATGTAATCCTAGTTAACGCATATTGGCTCCCAGGAGGATCGCATCACAGCCCCAAGAATTGGCTTCATGGGTTGCTACAGAAGCATAGAGACAAAGACGTAGTCATTGCAGGAGATTTTAACAGCCCGCACGTAGCATGGGGCTACACCTCAACATCAAAATCCGGGCGACTCTTGGAACATGCCATGGAACAGCACCAAATGACTCTTACAAATGACCTAATGCTGCCCACCAGGTACGGGAACAGTGTGCAGAGAGACTCTAATCCCGATCTTACCTGGCACAAGGGACAAGGAGAAATCTCATGGAGCAACACTTTAGAAACTTTAGGCAGCGATCACTGCGTACTTCTTGCGGATTTAGACCTGGGAACGACAGCAAAGAGGAATACGGCCGAAATAAAACACACTGACTGGGATAAATTCCGAGAGGCCATAGGAAACGCACAGACAGTGAACATTCCCTTGTGCGACTGGACCCAACTGGTCCTAGAGGCTCAAGAAAAGCACACTACGACTTGCCCTGCTGAATTCAAGGAGGCCGTTCCAGACCGGCACTTGTTAAACCTTCTCGCAAAGCAAAGGAAACTAAAGAAGAAGTGGAGCAGGGACAAAAGAGACAAACAACTCAAAAAGATCGTGCAAAACATTACAGAGGATATGGTGCGCTACGCAAATGAACTGGCCTCGAAACAGTGGATGGATTTCTGCCACACTAAAATCAACAGATCACTAGACACGAAGCAAGCGTGGCAAATCCTGCGTAGCTTGCTGGGACAAGCCAAGCCTAGGCACACAACAAAGAAGATCCAGATGGCCATGGGGCTTTCAGACGAAGACTTCGCTAAGGAGTTCCACCGAACGATACACCCCGACAGCTACAAGCCAGAAACTCTAGCCGATTACATTCCTGGTCCTGGGGAATCATTGGAGGAAGGTATCAACGCACCGTTCTCCAGGCAAGAATTGGACAACTGTTTAAGTAATATAAAGAAAAACACGGCACCGGGAAAGGACCGAATCACATACAAACTTATCAAAAATTTGCCAGAAAACGCTATGAATGAACTACTTCGGTACATAAACGAAGCGTGGATATCCGGCGTTCTTCCCAAAGAATGGAAAGAGAGAATAATGACACCCATACCTAAACCGGGGAAACCACCCAATCGCCTTGAGCATCTCCGCCCAATATCACTAACGTCATGCTGTGGCAAACTCGCGGAGATGATGATTCTAGAGCGCCTTACGTGGATGATAAACATCAAGGCAGTGCTGCACCAAGACATGACAGGATTGAGGCGGCACGTGTCGACTCAAGACTGCATGCTCCGCCTTAAGCACGATATTTACGACTCCCCCAGCAGTGCACAACTAAGGACAATTGTAGCGCTCGATATCTACAAGGCATTCGACAACGCAAGTCATAAAGCCATCTTAGAAAAGCTCCAAAGTATACAATGCGGTGAGCGATTATATAATTACATACGGAACTTTTTAAGCGACAGAACAACGGAGGTCCTTGTAGACGGCCGCTTGGTAGGCCCTTTCAAACCAAGTAAAGGAGTGCCGCAAGGCTCTATTCTTTCCCCAACTCTTTTTAACATAGTCCTCAAAGACCTGCCCGCCAAACTAGACCCCATCACCGACGTTCACTTCAACATATATGCTGATGATCTGACTTTGTGGTGCTGTCAGGGTTCCCCCGGGCACCAGGAGCACCAACTACAACAAGCGATTGATGTCGTCACCGCATACATAAAAGACGTTGGTCTCAGCTGCTCCCCCTCTAAGACCGAATACATCGCCGTGGAGGATGGTCCAGCCGGCCGCTCTGACCATAACCGCAATTTAATCAAATTAACACTAGACGGCACAAACATAGCAAGGAAAGAAGAAATTCGAGTGCTCGGCTTTTGGCTTCACCAACAAGGCAAAGCGGACACTTGGGTTAAAAAAATCACGACACAGATCAATCAGATCACGCACATGATGAAACGGATTTCAAGGAAGCGACATGGGGTAAAAGAACATGAACTACTACGAATTTTCGAGGCGTTCATCATTCCGCGCATCATGTACGCAGCCCCTTACATGCGGCTAACACGCACTCAGATAGAAAAATTAGAAACGCAACTGCGCAAACCTATTCGTGTTGCCTTGGGACTCCCGAATTACACCCCACTACATGAGATTCGGGGAATGGGAGTTCACACTCCAATATCACTCCGCATAGACATCCACAAAGAAGCGCAAGAGTCTCGGCTGCGCGCCTCTAGACAGGGACGAGCTATACTCCGTTCCCTAGGGGCACAAATCGAGGAACCAGAAGGCTACATTACAGAACGCCCTCCTTGGGAACACCTGCCAAGGCTGACTGTACATTCTATCCCCCGCCACATGAGTGTGGAAAACGACCACGAGCGCAGAGCCCACAGAGCGCGTGCCACCCGCCATTTAGTGGCGCAGAAGATAGACCAGGGTTATACTCCGGTCTACACCGACGCCGCCGTATCAGACGACGGTATAGTTGCTACCGCCGCGTACTACGGGAACGGACAAAGTACTCGTCGCTTCCTAGAAATTAGTGATCCCGGTCATGCCGAAGCGTTAGCCATAGCAGATGCCATCACGAACTTCACCGGCCGACGGAAACTGCTTATACTGACTGACAGCCAGGATGCGATCCGCCTCTTCTGCCGCAATAAAATAGCCACGCACATTCGCAACATTCTCGAAGTGCATCTAACCTCCCAACCAGAGCTTTCGGTTGAACTCCGCTAGATCCCAGGTCATCAAGGGATACCAGGAAATGTGGCGGCTCACCAACTCGCGCGCGAAACTCTCTTCCGCGAGTCTGAGCCTCCAATTGCGCTGCCGGAGGAATACGACCGCCACACCAGCCGCGTCGAAGAATGACAAGCCAGGCACCAAAAGTTGGTAGACCTTCGCACCGATCAAGACACACACTGCGTTCCTCCCATCTCTTGGCCGCGATCGAAGACAAGTTGCATCCGCCGAGCTCAAGCAGGTGTCCTACGCACCCCACATATCATGCACTACATAGAAAATAAACCTGGCCACCCTAGCTGCCCACGCTGCGGTCACGGGTACATTAACAACCAGCATTACATGTGGGACTGCTTAGAGATTATACAGACAAGAAACATATACACAGACTCCCTTTCCCCTACTACTGGCACTTGGGCGGAGTGGCTTGACCCCCCAGAGGATCCCCAAAAACAACTCAAACTCGCTCTCCGCAAGCGGACGAAAAGCGCCGGCCGGTACGCGCCCTCAGTCCGACAATTGACCACCTCCTCATTACGACTGACAGAAGAGGAGCACTGGGAGGCCCTCCTCCAACACATTGAGGCAGTTCTTGGGGGCGACTGGTGACAGCAACTCCTTCCCCCAGCAACGCAGAAGCCTTTATAGAAGGGCAAATAAAGATGTTTTCCTCTCTCTCTCTATATATATATACCACGTGCCAGCTCACTCTGGTGTGTGGGGGAATGAGCTCGCGGATACTGTCGCCCGCAGTGCTGCCACAAGAGGAGAGGAGGTTCGTGGAAGGTGGTCGAGAACCAGAGTGCGTTCTTTGCTGATGAAGGTCGGTCGCTTGGTATGGCAGGAGACGTGGAGTATTAACAACTGCGACACTGAATTATATCGATGGACGCCCAGTGTATTGGACCTTCCTTCCTATTTCCCGCCTTCCAATAAGCTAGCTCACCTGATAACTGGACACGGTCGATTTCCTCATTACTTTCACCGTCTACAACTCACGCCAAACAGTCAGTGCTTCTGCGGTGCGCCTGCCACTTCGGTTGGGCACTATTTAACAGAATTCCCGAAAACGGCCAGCTATATTCAGAGACTTCGTCGGCTGTCGAATTCACCGTTACAGCCGCCGCAGCTTCGTCACCTTTTGGACAGTTCAACAGCCGTGAAGATTCTCATGGACCTCACCGATTTTATTTCCCGATCTATGCCCGACGTGTGACGCTTACGTGTGTTCAGTGACTTTTCTTTTCTCGGTGTTTCTTTCATACCTTCACCCCCGCTTGCCGCCTTTTTAGTAGAGCTAACACCTAGATACGTGCCACCCATGGACTGCACCTCCGCGATATTGTGTGCTTGTCCTTGTGCTACAGCGTGTGACCTGGTGTCTGTGAGAGTTGATAATGCCGCCTCAGCTCTGACTCGGGCTTTCTTTGAGGGGGCTGTACACACTTGAGAGTGGAACTGCTACGTTGTGCGATCTTTTGTGCCGAACTGACTTGAGAACGTTCTTCCCTATGTTTCGTTTGATGTTCCTTCGCGCTTAGTTATTCTTTTAAACTTGGCTTGGTTGTCCTGCTGTTACGTACGTCGGGGTATTTTTTTTAATCATCAAATTGGTTTTTCTTAAAATGTTTGTTTGGCTTTTGGCCCTATTTGTTTATTTTATATTGGCTTTAAACCTGCCATAGCCTAGCTGGAGCAGGTCTTGTTCCCCACATTTTTTTTCTTTTTTCTTCTGACGGGGATGGGGGGGAACATGGAATTGGAATTGGAATTGGAGTACGACACGCGCGGCTACGGCGTCATCTCTCCATCTCTCCCACTGGCATTCTTTCACACATGTTTCATGTGTCGCCACCAAGGAGCGCCCTCCTCCTGAAACTTTACCCAGACGCTGTTCAATTCTCCGCTAATCCAAACCACGTGACGTTTGCGCGGAAGGTTCAAACACGATTTGCAACATGCTGGCCGGTGGCGGCGGCGCACTGCGAGCTAGTAGCAGAGTAGCGCACACCGCCGTACGTTCGCTGATCACGGGAGCACTTCCGAAGACGCAGCAGAACTGCCCCGTGACCGAGAAGACTGCAGCTTGCGCTGCGCACAAATTTTATACCTGGAAGTGTAGTAATTGTCAGTGCATTTTTTACGCCCATCCGTGGTTCACGTTATTATTTGTAGTCATCTGGTAACCGTATATCGCCGTTAGCTGCCGACTGCCCAACTTGCCAAAAGGGCATCGGTTGAGGCGAGGGGGAAAATAGTTGTGAATCGTGTGAATAGTGTGAATAGAAAAGAATAGTTGTGAATCGTGAGATGGTATCGCGGCGTATCACTAGCTTTTGGATCGGGAATTCATTGCTTTGCTTTTGAAGGGTCATCTCGCTCCTTTATTCGCTATATTGGTCGTAAAGAAGGCTTATCTAGGTAGCTTCTATTGCCTGGTATTTTAATGCTTTTAGCACCGCTGCGGTGTTTACTAAATGAAAAGCTTTCTCATTGTTTATAATTGTATTTTAAAGGGCCGTAGTGTGTTGTGCGGGTTCTTCTATCACTCGATCGACAACATAAATGTGATCCGTGGTCGAGTATCTGAGTACCCCGAGCCTGCTCTCTGGGTTGTTGGGAATCCAGACTGTCACCTATGCGGCTATCTTTAACTTTGGTACACAGCTGAGAGTAGGCTGATGGGTCTGTAATTCTTGGGTTCCTCGGTATCTCCCTTTTTATGAATCAGAATTATGTTGTCGTTTTTCCAGGCTTTGGTCTCTTGGTGAGTCCTAAATTAGGCATTCCGTTAGGTAAGCGTGTTCTATTTATCAGCAACTGCCAGGACGTTCACACAGTGGCACCCAACTTCGCGCGGGGGACGGGTAATAAAAATAATAAAATCAACAATATGTAACCCAAACCTTCTTTTATTGCGCAGTTGATGCGAGATCCGAAGCAACGGCTTTTCGGCCTCCGGGAAGTGTCGCCACCTAACACCGGCATGGACAAGGTGCGTATATCGACATTCTGCAAAGCATGGTCCGGTAATTGCGGTTTCTGCGCTCTACGTACCACCATTTCCGCTTGCAAAAAGACTTGTGGCACCGTTAGATGCACATATAAAAACCCTCGTATATCCTCATATAGGCCCATATAAACCATGGTTATCAAGAATTCCTGGCGTGGGAAAATGGTATTAGGCTCTGCAGTACGGATCATGAACATATTCGATTCAAGTGATAATTCTAAGAAATTGGTTTGGAGATAACAGGCTTCAGTTAGTTTGCACAAAGGACATTTATCCATGTAGGCCTATCGAGGCTAAAGCGTCGCGAAGCGTGCCACAAACGAGCTGCCCAATAAACGGGAGAGTGGAGCATAAGTCGGGCGACGTGAGCAAGACTAGGGGCCATATTCTGAGTCCCTCCTCCACTCTACTCGCTCCCTCCACTCTTCTGAGTGGACGATTTCGCGGTGCCTATACACGGGGAAATCGATTTCAAGGATCTCCTCGACTGGAGGCTCCATCGGAGGAATGATTCAGAATACCAGGGTAAGGCATATCAGAAGAGGCATCTCAGAGCTCAAAAAAGGCTTGGAACACACGCTGAATCACATTGTAACGGATGGCGCGCGGCAACATCTAGCCAGAATCTTCACATAAACAAGTGAGAAGGAACAGGCGTAACCAATCAAGGGAACCGCTTGCAACCCAAGGTAGGCACCGCAAGATTTCGTATGAAACAACCGGACCAACCAGGTTGCGGGCGTGCACAAGGCCAAGTAACTTTAACTGTGGCGGCGGCGGTGGCGGTCCAATGAAGGGGTAACGGGTCGAACATATGGGCGGAAAAAAGCACGTGTTCGCGCACGTGTCTTCACGCCGAGAACCGGTTTGGCTGCCGCGCCACGTCGGAAACCTGATCGCTAGGACGGACATGCCTCCCTCGCCTAAAGCGTGAAGCAGCACTAGAGGGGAATGAAAAGAGGTATGGTTTAGAGAGAGGAAGGCGCAGCCGACGCAACCGACTTGGGAGATTATGGGCGCTGCCTGGATCTCAGGGTTGGTCGGACGCATGGCTTCGGTTTGTGGGTGTTGCGGGTAATTACAAATCAGCTGAAATTACACCGGTTGGCCTGGCGCTGAAGTCAGCACATTCGCCGGTTTTTGTATCTGCGTTTCGCGTGTTTCCCTCAGTTCGTACTCTGAGAGCGTGATCGCATATTTGCTTGGATGACATAGGAAAGGGAGGTGGGTGATGTCACAGGGAGAGCGGAAGTAATCAGCTGGCCCTACTAAAGGCAGACGTGCTATCGTGATTGGTCTGATTCACGCGTTTCTCGTGTCCTACGCCACCGCTTAGTGGAAACTTGCCGCGTTTTAATGCGTAGCATTCTTTCCCAAGTACCCCCACAGCCAGGACCGTGTAGATATCGTGGAAGTTCCACTTGCAGTCGTTATAATAGCATACATTGAAATAAATCGTGGCAAAAAATTTTGAAAATCGAAAAAAAAGAAAAGTGCGCAATAGGGCAAGACGTGCACTTCCAAATAATACAGATTTTACTAAAGTTCAAACTGTAATCGTTATATAAGCGGAAATAGAGATAATTAGTGAAACAAAATTTTGAAACACCAAAAAGTTTTTAAAAATGTAATAAAATACGAAAAATAGCGAACCGTTAAAGCACTTCATTTCCACAGTCACGCAGACTTCGCGAAGGTTCCAAGTGTAATTTTTATAATGGGCTAAAGGAGGTAATTGCCGAACAAAATTGGAAACTGAAAATAACAAAACAAAAACAATGACCGAAAATGGAAACCGTATAACTCCCTGTATTTCCACAATAATAAGGGTTTCCCGAAAGTTCTTATAATAGCTTAAAGGCCAACTGCACTCAAAATTTTGACTTTTTGAAAACCTATTCCCGTATAGTCCGCCTAAAAAGAAAGCAACATGCAAAATACAACAGATGAAATACGCGCGTCGACACCGCAAGCGGCCAGCAAAAATAGGCGATTTAGAAACCGAAACGGAGGAGGGCGCGGCCGGCGCGGCCATTGCAGTGACGTTGCAGCCGTCCAGCGAGCGGCCGGGCGTTCACTAGCTCGGGAGAAAGTGTGCGCGCAAGCTCTACGCGCGCATGTCATGGCTTCCTGAATTTTTACAATGCCAAACGCATCAGCACGGACCGGCCAACCGAACCCTCTCTCCTTCTACTTCGGCCACTCTCCCCCAATCTGTAGCCTTCCTAGTGCTTTAGTCACGTGACCAGTTCATCTCGTGGTGACGCGTGGTGGAAAGCGGCAACGTTGGCAAAACATGCTCCGCCGTGGCTCTGAGTTTTCTAACGCTGGCACGAGCGCCATTACTTCGGCAATCTCAAAGATCAGTTGCCTTGGCAACCAGGCACAAGCCGCTCTCGAATTCAGTTACGGTTAGGTGATCGCGGTTCAGCTCGGGGCCCCACCTTACGACACGTGGGTACTGCAGACATACCACTCACTCCCATTTTGAAGCGCGCGATGGGTTTGGCATTGTAAAATACAGGAGGTGATGGCACGGGGCAGCAGAGCTCGACCGGTTCCCCCGCTGCGTGGCTGGCCAGAGGAAGAAGCAACCGTCGGCTGGAACGTCACAAGCACGTCATGGCGGTTTACGCGATCCGCTGGCAGGTGCAGCGTGGTCTGCGGTGGAGCTTTTTTAAATGCATCTGACTGAACTACAAGGCGTTTCACGGGGCTACCACTTGTGTCCTAGCTGATTTGGGGGTACGTATTACCCATTAAAAATAAATTTGGCCGAGGTGAAATTTGGGTGCAGTCTGCCTTTAAATAGAGATAATTGGTTGGGCAGGATTTAAAACAAGCAAAGTATTTGGCGATAACTAACTCGCACTCAGGGCAGGCGGCTTAAGAATGCTACGGAATTGTAGACAATTCTCTGAATGTCTGCAGAACCTTTGTGTATGCTAAATCGTAAAGAAAGGATACATGGGAACAGCACAGAACAGAAACGTGAAAATGAACCGCGTGGTTCTGACTCAAAGGAATGACGTCACGACACATGGCGGCCGTTGGATCCAGGAGTGTGGCGGCAAATGTGGCGGCCGCTGCGAAGATCCGCGGCGCCCCAAGCGTAGGCGAGAACTGGTACCTCCGCCCCTCTCCTCACCCTCCTCCCCTTCGCAAGAGGCCACGAGTGGCTGTATTTAAAAGTATACAAAGCCCACTGGCGGGTATATACATCAGATCAGCGGCAGCGTTAGCAGAAGTGAACAGTACGGACACCAAAACTGCCACCGAGCGCCTTTCTCTTTCCCTCTAAGCATTTGTGGCGGCTCAGCCCAGTGGCACCTGCACCTTCAGACCGTGGGCGTCGTCAGGGGGTCCCCCAGCCGTGCCAACACAAATTTCCCCCTTCCCCTCACCATCTTCCCCCGCAATGCAACAGGTTTGTCCCCCTAAAACAATCTTGCCGACGCCCATGCGGCCACCCATTGGTAAATTTGGTGGGGGTTTATAATTTCAGACAGCGCGAAGACGCCGGGCCCAAAACAGCTCGTGACCTGTCTCTGTCCTTTCCTAAGTCCGCCGTCTTAGCGCTGTTTGCATTACAAGCGCAGAGAGCGGTGAGAAACAGCTGATTGAACAGTTCACTTCACAGGGCAAGGAGCAATCGCCGTAATATCACAGCTAATGACACAAAAGTATCTCGTGATAGCATCTGTTCAACAAGCCTCTCAACACAAATGTCGCCACTACCAGAGTGAACAGTGTCCTGCTGTACGCGGTGTCAGAGCAACTCTTGTAGCTGCGGTATACTACATTGCATGAGTGCAAACTCCATGAGTGCAAACTACTCCATGAGTGCAAAAGCCGCTTTATACCTTGCTGGCTCCGAGCGTTGGGGTCAATGACTTGCGTGACGTATAAGAGCTGAGCTTACCACTGCCTACACGATAGTCACACTCGCACTGTGTAAGTACCCATTGCCGGGTGGAAACAGGACTCGACTCACGCACCCGCAATGAGTAAACACTATGTGCCACTTTTCCTTTCGCAGTCAGAGGAATCCGTAACCAGACATGCTTGGTGGGGCGTACCCGGAAAAGAGCTGTTATACGATTTAATGGCTGCCACCGTGCCTTTATCGTTGCCACGCAGAAATTTGGGCTAGGCGGTGATACAACTTCGACATGGTCAAAAGCGCGCTAGACGGGGACAGAAGAAGAGACACAGTACGGGCACAACCTGTCCCACCGGCTCAAGAAAGTGGCGGGAAGGTGCGGCACGCAGGTTGATTTTCGGCACCAGGCAAGCTCTCACGTAGGTGCAAAGTCGTTAACAACGAAGCTGGAAAGTCAAGCTGCACAACTAAGCACACCACACGCTTCGTGGAATGTAAAGTGGGTGTTGTGTACAAGATTCCGCTAAATTGTGGAAAATGCTACGCCGGACAGACCGGACGCTGCATTAATGAACGATTGAGAGAGCATCGCGCAGCCGTAAATTAATTGGCGGGGGGAGGACATTTGGCAGATCACTGCGGGCGGTGCTCTTGCACCCTGATTTTCAGGGAACACGCGTCCTGCGCAGCTTTAGGACGCAACTGCAAAGAGAGATCATCGAAGCGTTCTGTATTATCATGGAAAATGACGAATGCATGAGCATTCCGTCTCTGGCTTTGCACACAACAGAAAAAAGCCTATCTACAGCTTAAACCACATTCTGTGTGAACACTGCGCCTTACGTATCTTTTGTAGAGTTTCTGCGTATTTGTGTGTATGTTGCCTTTCTTGTCAATAAAGCCTCAGTTGCTGTTTAGCGCTCGTCCCGTGTCACTGCCTCTTCTTCTGTCCCCGTCTAGTGCACTTTTTACCATGTCGAAGTTTTTCGTTTCGACTGCCTGTCCTGCCAACGTTTTAGTTGTGAGATTCTAGCACATTGAGGTCACCTACAGTTCACAACTGGGATTGTTTGCCCCGTACACTGGTATTGCTTTGCCATTATTATTTCGCTACTCGTCAGCTTGGCATTGAGCCAAAAGGGCGCACGGGCCATAGCCGCTTGCATCAACGCGGGTTCAGCCTGGACAAAAGGGTCGAGGTAACCGGGATGGGTGAACTCGTCAGGATGGCAACGAGCATTGGGAAGCCGACTGTCGCGGGGCCCCGGGGGAAATATGGCGATACTTCTCAGGGGTAATAATACGGGACAGGCCAGGGCTTCAAGAACGTCCACGAACAAGAAACGACATCATTTTGCGAGCGTGGGAGAGCTAGGTTCGCGTACGCAAATTTCGTGAGAATTTACTGGACGACAGCATCGCCGACATGAGGTCAAAGATCGTAATAGGCCGGCGGCCGAAATGACATCTTGCAGGGCCTGGGTAGGCCCGTAAAAACGCCAAAAATATCCAAACAGCACGCAAGACGGTGCAAAAAAGGTGAACGATAACTTATCACAATCTTATCCTCGCCGTAAGCTCAAGACGTGGCGTAAGAAGGCACCGACGCTTATGCTATACATTAAATCATTAGAGAGTTTTAGCAGTCCATCTGTTCCGCCGTGTACGTATTTACCGTGTTAACCGGGACCCTTCTGGGCGCTTGTGAATTCGTCACGCTAGGGGGATTAGTTCCGCGGGCCGGCCTTCGTGTCCGCGCATTCGTCACGGTGGGGTGCGCGTCCTCGCCCTTCCTCGTCGCCCTTCCACGCGCGCAGGCGCAGTGAGGTCCCGGTCAACACGGTAACTACGTACACGACGGAACAGACGGATTGCTAAAACTCTTTATTAGAGAGTTTTCGCAGTCCGTCCGTTCCGTCATGTACGTTGTTACCGGGTTGACCGGGACCCGTCTGGGCACTTGGGCATTCGTCGCGGTAGGGGGATTAGTTCCTCGGGCCTGCCTCCGCCATGTCCGCGCCTCGTCGCCCTTTCTCCTCGCCCTTCCGCGCAAGCAGGCGCAGACGGGTCCCGGCAGCGCGGTAAGAACGTACACGACGGAACGGACGGACTGCTAATACTCTCTATCGATGGAGGCAACGATTCCGTAAGCTTACGTCTTCGACAGCAGATATCATTGCGTGCGGTACCAAGGTGAAAAGCCGCACTATTCAGCATACTTTATTCTTCATGATTCTCCGTATTCTCTACAACAATGTAAACGTAGTATCCCTAAATGGTATATGTGAAATACATGCGTAACGTGACTTCTGACAATCGCGAAAAAAGGGCAGAAATTAAGAAAAGTGTCTACTAAGAGCCCAGCATTCTACCGCCTGTCGTCCTCATTTTCGGTATTTTCGATATTTTATTAAGATTACACTGCTTTGGGTGTTTTTATTCTGCTAATATCTTGCTTTGGTTTTTTTGGTCGCTGACGTACATTAACGCCATTATAGCGATTCACGGCCTCGACATCTGCGATTGTGTATACTTGGGCACATGCTAGGCTGCTCTTTATTCACGATGTTTTTGTTTGCGTATTATTTATTTATGTACTGCCCACCTATAGTACAAGCTCCTTGGCACGTGGGGGCAGCACAAGGCCGACACAACGATGCGACATAGACACGGGACACAGAGACAACAATGAGACAGGTATATGTGCATTAGTATCACGCGCACGCACAATACAAAACAGTTATGCTACTAAAAATGGCCCAAAATAGAACAGAACAAGAGAAAAGACAGAATGCAGAATAAAATACCCACTCATAAAACACTTCGCACAAAACTAACCATGATCCACAAGGCCTGTCGCAAGGTACAAGTCATCTTTTAGGCAGCCACATGACCCCAGCAAAAGGGATCAAGCACAACGCGACAAAATGACCAACAATTCTTGTTGTCGTGATATGTATTTATAAATTTTAATTACACTCCGTGCCTTGACCTTTGCCGTCGCCCCAGGGGGAGAAGGGGGGAGTGAGCGTCCCGATCAAATGTGGTCCTGTATGGCCGCTTCTCGTATGCATCACAGAAGAGAGTCGAGGACCATCTTCCTGTGTTCTGTAGACCCTTCGGGATGGGTTCGCTCCCGCAGCGTTGTGGACTGACCTAATAAGGGATGAGAGCATGCGCCTCGATTTTTTGATCCTGCAAGAGAGGGCAGCTGTTAAGGTCAGCGACGCGTTCGCTGTGAGGTGATCCACACTGTTTGCAGATACCATCGCCGGGGTGTAGATGAAAGCGTGCCATGATGTGCGGCTTTACGGCAATCTTCGTCTGAATACGGGGGAGTGTGGCCGTTGCCCACCGGATGGGATAGGGCACCCTCTTCGCGGAAACGAAGTCGAAGTGCTGCATGTCGCTCAGCACGTGCTTTGGCGATGACTTTCTCGTAGTCATACTATAGTTCGTTCCCTTTCTCTTCGACTCTTCGGGCAGAAGCTCCAAAGATGGAGCTGTTGGCGCTTGGAGAGCGGGGAAAACGTTCATCGGTCACGACGGAGACTTTTTGGAAATTATCGGGGTGTGAAAGCATCTCCCGTGCTGCCTTGTGAGCCTCCTCGTTGTCTGGTATCCCGTTCTGGCCAGGGACCCAAAGAATCGTGGTTGTGTGGCCTACCTGTCGAAGATCTCTTGCGACTGCAAGTATTATTTTTTGCTAATTCTCTCGCGGCTTCCTTGGAGTCCGTATAGACCAGCAAATTGGTTTGTGCATCAGTGACGGCAATTATGAGCGCTTCTTCTGTCGCTGGTACTCTCCGTTCCACTTTCTACACAGATGGGGCATCCCTCTCCTTTAGTTTTGGTGTTGTCGCAGGAGCACGCTATGGTGACCTGATAATTTTGACGAGCTGCATAAGTGCAAGTCGTGCGTACCCCTTTGTCATCGTCGGTGCCCTTCAGCTCTGTGAAGTGTGTCGTTGCTGTTCGTTGGCGGCGTGTCGAATGTGCTGTGCGTGGGTTTTTGGGCATGGGCCGGTGATCAACGATGGCTGCTTGTATCCATGGTTTAGGCGGTTGGTAAATCAGAGGCTTCGTCTCCAATGTGACCAAGTTGACGAAGAATGGCCTTGCCGGCCTGAGTGCTTTTGCGGCGTAGTAGTTCAGAGGCTTCTGCTCTGTCTTCCATGGTGTTCATCCCGGAGTGACAGTGGAGATTATAAACCATTGCGAAGCGAGGAAGGCAAGAGACAGCTCGTATCGCTTGACGGTTAAGGTATTTTACAGAATGCCGTTGTTTTTTTGTTTTTCTTTTGTGAGCCTGTAGAAGTTATACCTGTACGTCACCTTTTGAATCAACAGGCCGTTTACCAAAATGCGACGAACGCGTTTATCGGCGCCCCACCTCTTTGAAGGAACCCGGTGGATCATGGTAAGGGTGCTTTTCCACGTAGCGGTAAATTTCTTGAGCCACTTAGTCGTCGTCGATGTCAAGCCCGAGAATGCTACAACTGTGTCCTGCAAGAAGGTGACAACTTTACTTAAGAAGACTTGCGAGGTGACTAGGGCTCAATTAAACCTCAAGATCCTACAAACCACAACAGTACATAAGTACCACACAGCGGCAACTCGATACGAAGACAGACGAAGATACACAACTGGAATGCTGTTGACGGTTGAAATATATCGAAGATTCTATTTTGCTAGAACAGTAATTAATGGTTGGAGTTGCCTGCATTCTAAAATTTCGGCTTGAAGCAGATTCCAAGCGCGCGCAATGTAAAAACTACTTTCTAAAGCTCTCAGGTTTCAGTGAAAATTCCATCAGTTTCTTAGACTGTTGCGAGCCAGTGGACCCTAAGAGACCCGGTTCAATATTGCTGCAGTCGTTTGTTTGGCTACGCTGTTTGCTCAAACGCTGACTGGCATGTGCGCTGGGTATTTATTTATTTTCTTTTTGCGAACCCCCCAGGTGAAGCAAGCCCCCGCGCAAGGCTGTACAGCGTCGGGCGCTCCTTACCAGACGCACGCTCGTGGTGCTCGGTATTTTCTTTCTATTTTCGGTTTATGGATGGCGCAAGCAAGAGCTTTTCTGTTCAAACGGACTTTCTGTTTGGGCAAGCAATCAGCTGGGGGTGGCAGAGGGTACGCAGAAGGGTTTGCGGGGCAGGGTCAACAGGTTTTTTTTATAAGATTTAGTGCGCCCATGCTACACAGGCGATGAGGCGCCCCGTAGTGGAGGGCTCCAGATTAATTTTGACCACCTGGGGATCTCTAACGTGTGCCGAAATGTCAAACAGGCGGGAGTTTTCTCTTGCCGGCTCCATAGGAAAAGCGGCCGCCGCGGCCGGGAATCGAACCCGCGTCCTTGGGCTCAGCAGCAGAAAGTGAGCTCCGTAGCCTGGGAGACTGCTTGGTGACTCTGCTTGCGCTGCGCGACGACTTTGCTCGCGAACTGTGTCCGGAACGAACTGTGCGCAGACGGGATGATGCCACACTTAGTGGGCTTCCCTCTCAAGATCTTGCGCGGTAAATCCAGAAGGCAGTTGTCCTCATTCGCAACCACAAGAGCAAATATACTCGATGGTGTTGTATAGCTCTGATGAGGTCAGATTTTCGGGAACGCTGTTGGGGCCTTTCCATGGCAGTAGCTTCGGGGATGAACTCTTTGACAGGTCGTGGCGGATTGCGTACGAGACCGGCGAAAGGCGTATCGTGCAGAAGATGGCGTAGTATGTTGCTTTCCGCTCTCTTTATGCGATCTCCGGAACATACGGGCCATGAACACCGGGAACATAGTTACTCTCTCATTGGGTGCGCGCCCGACTGCTGTACCGATGAACCGAGGTGTGGATGGGCCGAAGTCTTTCAGGGCCAACGCATTCGGTCGTCAGAAGCACACTCCACAGGTTCTTCCTCCTGCCAAACAATTCACTCCACGCAGGAAGAGAACTATGCCGAACAGCCAAAAACACGAGCTGCAGGTCACCACGCTTCGTCGTCGTCTGCTGTACTGGCACGTAAACACACAGGTGAGAGAGGACGTGCGTCCTCTCTCATCCCGACATTATTACTCAGTTGCACACGTGACTATATCTTGTAGCTTGCCAGGTTCACGGTTAAGTCCTGCAAGTGAAGTAGTGGGTACCGGTTCAAACGGGGATTGCGTTGATGGCACGGTAGCCACTGCATGGGCTCCACTCACGAGGGGGAGCGGTGGTGGAGGCTTCAAGGGTACCCTACGCAGGGCTGACGCGATGGACGGGCTGAAATCATGGAATGACCATTCGCACTTAGTATGTGCTCGGAGTCTTACACCTTCAACAAGGGAACCAGCAAGGATTCCTAGGCTAGTTGGTGTTGCATTGTAGAAAAAATGATAGCTGATGCCGAGGAGGACAAGGAACGACAACAGACACCAAGGAACGCTCCGTGGTGTCTGTTCTCGTTTTTTTTGCAAGGGAACGAGGTCCAGAAGAACCACAGAGGATGAAGTGCTTTTAGGGGCGAAGCCCCAAAGGGTCTTGGGCTGTCGGCGTCTCATGTCGTCGTCGTCGTAACCATCGTTTCATGCAGTCACGGTAAGAAAAAACCGGCACACTCGTTTACGCCTCCTGCTAAAGCGTAACGCGTAATAAAAATCCCGGGTATATACACTAACGTGAAGCCTGGGGAGGACGGCAGCATGTAGTGTATAAGCGTATTCTTGGCGCCTTGAGGTTTTCGCCAACGGAGATGAAACTATTGGGGAGTACAGGTATAGAGCTTTGCTGTAAAAGTCCCGTGTTATTGAATCACGAAGCTGTCTAGCGCGAGGCGTAAACGAGTGTCCCGGTGTTTTTTAGTCGGCGTTATGTTCTAGCGCGAGGCGTAAACGGATTTCCCGGTGTTTTAGTACTGTGACTACATGAGACGAATGATGACTACGACAACGACGACCACGACGACGACAGGGACGCAAAAAGCCCGAGCTCCTAAAAGGCTTCGCCCCTAAAAAACACCGGAACACTGGTTTACGCCTCGCGCTGTAACGCTTCACAACGCGTACTAACGAAAACACCGGGGCACTCGTTTACGCCTCGAGCTAGAACGCTTCCTGCTTCAAAGATTTGAGACCTTTAGAGCACAGCTGTATACCTGTAACCCTCAACGGTTTTATCTCCGTTGGCAAAAACGTCAAGGCGCCAAGAATGCACTGACACGCTGCATGCTTCGCTCCTCCCCAGGTTTCAGGTTAGTGGAGATGGCTCGGGATTTTTTTTCCCTGTGTGTTTGTTCTTCTGGTCTGCCTAACCGGCTGATTGGTTGAGTGACTCTTTAACGCACAGCGGAATATACAGTAGGCATGCGCTCGATACATTGAAAGTACATTTCTCTCGTGGGGCAGGGGCTCACTAAAGCTCACTTGGAGATTCCGCGCGGAGGGGAGGAAAAGGGTAAAACTTAATTTTTGCAAATTTAGGATTATCTCACGGGCTAACGGAATTATCAAGCTGGTACTTTCTGATGTATGTATCCTGTACAAATCTCTAAAAAAGATTCCGTTTTCTTTTCGTAACCAACCCGTATGATGCGAACCTGTGTGTTGGAGTTCTGCTGCTGTATTAGCACCTCGTTTCAGACGCTCGGAAGAAGTACCGCCGAGAAGCGTGCCTAAAACGCCAGGTCATAGCCCACAAGGGGAGCTGAGCAACACCGCGCACACTGGGCGTCCCGGACCAACGAATGCACGATCGACGGAAACGAAGCCGAGCTGGGTTTTCATGCAATGCTTCACTGACGCTAGGCACAAACTTTCGAGAAGTTGAAAACGACGAGGTGGAATTCTTTACATAGCGTTAGTCAAACAACGGCCCACAACGTTCGAATTTATGGCTATCAAGGCACTTTAATTTGCAAAAGTTGAATAAGCACGTTTACGGGGCACAAAAGGATCTTCAGTTTGGCTAGTTGGAACTGGTTAAGCATCTTGAACAGCCAAAGACACGAGTAATAGAAGACGACAGAACGACGCTGTCTCAGCGTCGTCCTATCGTTTTGTTTCCCTCGCGCCTTTTGATGCGCTACCGCTCAATATGAAGCACGTGGAATTCTTGCTGCCACAGCTTCTTGCGACCAATAAAACGCCTTCTGCCACTTACGTGATGTTGGCACGGTAGAATTGGGGATATTGGCACGGTAGAATTTGTGCCAAACTATTTGTCCGAATATTCCGCAGTAAACGTACCTGGGCGTTACAAGGGGGTACGTTGGAATAGTTCAAATACTGTATTAACACTAGGCAATCGCTTTCAATGCAATCTAACGAATAACTGATTAACGCTTCCCAAATGCAAGAGAAATGTGCCTTTGAAAAAAAAACGATGTTCACAAACAACAAAGCATGATGATAACAAGTCCATTTGAAGATGGCCGTGGGAATTAGAGCTTTGCCTTACAAAAATGCCAATACCCGTATCTGAAAAAGCAATGGGTAGCAAATTAATGCGACCAAAATACAAGTCTTGATCTTATGCTTATTATTTCAAATGGCAACAATATGGGAGACCAGTTGTGCAAGGGGGTTCTCACGTAGTTTACAAGTACACTAATGCACCACAATTTTATTACAGCTTTTTACAGCGGCTACCCTACAATGCACGAAGGCCTACTGGCTAAACTCGGAGTACTACGAAGGCCTGAAGGAGTTCTTGAGAACCACCCCGTGAGTATAGTAGAAATGTCTTATATCACTCAGGCAAATTGCGGTTATTGCCTAAAAGGATTAATGATAATCCGCAAACAACATACCAGAATATATCTTTTCACTGTGCAACCTTCCAGGCAAAAATGTTACTACTACATCGCAGGCATGAGCTTGTAGGGGCGCCGCCCTATGTATACCGTGCCCCTACCATCGTGATCGCAGTGCGGTGAGCGCGAGTCGACTCTGATAAGGACGTCAGCCCCGACGTATGATGTGCCCCGTGCGATTACCAGTGAGCGCCCAACGAACACGTGCGGAGTGCGCAACAAACCCAGAATATGCGCACAGCCACCATGTGTGGCCTAAAGGTGGCGCTCACGAGTGCAGGGGGGGAGCCCGGTGAGAGTGGATGGCTACGATGGGAGCAGCGAGGGACAAACGACTGCAACCATGTTCCCCGGCCTACTTGGACTAGCCAGAACATGTGGTGAGGGCGCACGGTGCAGCTTCTGGCAATGAACTCGGACGTCGTCGTGAGTGCTCATGGTAGTGCCGCCTCATCTTGGTGAGCGGCCAGGGCCCCGAGTCTGCGGAAAAGGAGCGCGAGCGGCGTCGCTACCAGTGACTTGGAGAGCGCTCTAAAGGGCTAGGCAGCTTGTGGAGGGTGCATTGGCAGTAGTGACGGCCCAAACGTACATCACCTTATGTCCTTCATTGCGTGCATTTTAAGTGCGAATGCACTTTATAAGCGACCCTGAATTCCGGTGACCGCCGTCCGTCCACATAGCAACAGCTGCGGGTGCGCGCGCTCCTCGTCTTCCTTGGCAACGGGGGGAGATGGGCGCGCGCTGCCTGGCCGCTGACTTGGCACATACCCACGTGGGGGATTGGCCAGGAATCTCCTCGTCTTCCTTGGCAACGGGGGAGATGGGCGCGCGCTGCCTAGCCGCTGACATGACACATACCCACGTGGGGGATTGGCCAGGAATCGGGCGTGAGAAGGGCTAATACACCCGCTTAAAGGAGTACTGACACGAAATTTCAAAGCTGAGATCCGCTCTAGCAATCAAGTACAACGACAACACAAATAGGTGTCTGTGCATGGCACATACCCACGTGGGGGATTGGCCAGGAATCGGGCGTGAGAAGGGCTAATGCACCCGCTTAAAGGAGTACTGACACGAAATTTCAAAGCTGAGATCAGCTCTAGCAATCAAGCACAACGACAACACAAATAGGTGTCTGTGAATAAATGCATGTTTGTTTCTTTGTAGTTGTGTGTGTGTGTGTGATCTCTCTTTCGCGAACATTACCGAACCGCGCAAATTCAACTCTTGCATTCGCACTTTCACATTCTTCCCCTCGGGGAAATGCGGGGAATTTTTTAAGTGCGTATGCACTTCTTAATCGAGCCTGAATCGTCCGCCGCCGTCGTCCGCATAGCAACAGCTGCGGGTGCGCGCGCTCCTCGTCTTCCCTAGCAACGGGGGGAGATTGGCGCGCGCTACTCTCCTCCTCCTCTCTCCGCTCAGTGACTGCGGGTGTTGGGCGCCTCCTCTCCACTTCGGGCGGGAGAGCTCTCGCTCGCGTAGCGGGCGCTCCGCATTCCGACGCGTGAGGGCGCTCGTGTAGCCCTCGCCGTAACGGCGGGCGCTACTCTCCTCCTCCTCTCTCCGCTCAGTGACTGCGGGTGTTGGGCGCCTCCTCTCCACTCCAAGATCACGATATCCACCGTAATCGCGCAATCAACCACCGTGCATTCGCACTTACACACTCTCCCCCTCGGGGAAGTGCCAGGGAATTTTTTTTACGTTGCTTGCATTGTAGTTGTACTTACATGGCGTAAACTGTGTTCAGGGCTCTTAATGCTGCAAAGGGTTGATTCCCCCTGCCTCCTAACCGTCTGCTATCTAGGGTTGTCACCTTTCCCCGAAATAGAAACCGGCCTTCCGCGGGGGGGGGGGGGGGGGCGGTGGGGGGTGTCGTATATAAAAGGTTGCATTTGTGTTCAAACAAAAAGTGATGCCGCGTTATTTTTTTTCATGCAATGCCATTTATTGTAGCGTTTTCCTATAGAGAAATCCACATAGCGTTGGAACCGAACGGGATTCAGATTTTTGTTGTTGCTCTGAATGTGCTGCAGTGAAAAGTAACCGCCATTGCTGACGCCGCGGCGGCATTTCGCTGTGTTGTTGCTCCCTATGGTCCCTTTCCAGGTCAGTAATCGCGCTCGGCCACGTATTTTCTAGGCTCGCTTGTTTTTTCGTAGCTAGTCTACACAGATTTATCGTCGTAGTGTCTGTATTTACAAAGGCCATAAACTAAATACCCTCGGCAAAATGCCCCAAAAACCGGCCAATGTCCGCCGGTTTTTTGGGTATAGACCGGCAACCGACGCGCTGCCTAAGAACCGGTCAGGCCGGTCCAAAACCGGTCAAGTGGCAACCTTACTGCTATCAGCCGTGCTCATTAGGCGTCCAGGGAAATACGTCACCGCTGCCACCAGGAAGCTACGGCTGAGGCAGCAATATTCCAGGGCTCCGCTGCTCAGGTAACGTGGCGCTACGGCAATATAAGTTTGGGAAGGAGGACAATGACACAACGTCGGACACGAAAGAAAGGACACGCGTTTTCACCAGGTGCCGCGCCTGCGCGGTGAAGCTTGTTCATGCCCAGTCGGTGGTAGCATGCTCGGCAGACACAGTCTGCAGCCGCGCCCGTAACTTCCGTCATCACACCTAAGCGGGTTTCCACCAGATGATTGGAAATATAAATTTCCGGTAATTCATCCCCCGAGGCTAGTCGTGGTTACGAGGCATGTTGTTGTGGAAGCCTCCTGAAGAATTTTGACCACTTGAGGAACTTTAACGTGTGGCGGAATCCCGACACGCTGGCTTGTTTGTTTTCTGCTGCATTAGAAAAATGACCTCTGCGGCCGGGATATGAACGAGCGGCCCTGCGTTCAGCAGCGCAACGCCTTACCTACTCAGCCACCGCGCTGTGTTTTCCACCGGGGCTTACGGCGGCACCAGCACTTAGGACCTAACTAAAACAGAAGAAAAATCATTAACACCGGTCTCTCAGAAGTCAAGGAAGGCATATATAATAAGCCGAAAATAACTAAAATAAACCCCACTAAACAGGGTCTAATCACATAAGTTTTTAAATATTTTTCAATATTCTCACGGTTATGTCTCCGGTGAAAGCTCCGCTTGGTAAGCGACAGGTGGCGCCACGCTGCCACGTTAAAAATCGCTTTAAAAATACGTACCAATATCCTCCCATAGAACAGCCACGTAAGCATTTTCGGCGGGGTTCTAGACAAGCGATTACTTGCCAACTCACAAACGACAAAACCTTTAACCAATCATTGCCCACAAGCGAAGCATCCAACCAAGAAACAGCAAGAAAAATTGAAAAGAAACGATAAGACTCCTGAGATTACTGATAATGACCAGAGTATTGCAGTGCCGGCCGTACCACAAATTTACCCGCACAAAAGAAAGTGAAAGAAACACCATGATTAGGACAGCGTATAAGGCAGTTCCCACCTTCGCAATTTTGACCCTGAGACAAAATAACTAAGGGTAGACCACCAGGGTAGCAGAATGAACATGCATAGACGGGTCTAGAGGAAGGGGACGGCCATTTACTCGATGGAAGGATAAAATAACAGTATTCGGAGGCAAAGAATCGACTTCGGAAGCCCAGGACAGCAGCGGGTGAAGGTCAATAGGAGAAGCCTTCAGGCTGCAGTCGTCCTAATAGGATGTTGGTGACAATGACGATGAATAGGTCCTTAACTTGTGTCGGCCTAACGCATTCCAAGAAATTGGAGAAAAAATGCACTCTCCTAGCACCAAGAAAGCCGATGTAAAAACAGCATCGGGAGGGGCCACCATACCCGTTTGAAATGAAACAGGGACCCCCAAACAGAAAACAAAAGACAGGCACCCACACCCCTTTGAAAGAAAATCACAGCACGCTATGATAGACATGGCACCGATCAAGCGACCTCAGATAAAAACTCTCGTCTACCAAAAATATGGATACAATCGTGCACAAGCAGGGGCGGTATGGCAGGCTCAAGTTCATTCGGGGAAAGATTCAATATCATGAGCCCACAGTATACATGGACTCCGGAATGTACGAAAGCACAAGGTCCCAATCGTCTCAGTTGACTACTCTGGCAATCTTTGTGACGGCGTGTACCTCCAACATACACGAACGAAGAAGTAAAAGTTAGAGCCATCCTCTTGGCAATCCGAATAGCGGAAGCATCAAATAAAAGTATAACTCCATTACGTACTCACTAAGGACATTATATTGTTTTCTTGAGACCGAATACCAAGCGCTTCGGTAAGATATTCCCATCCATAATGCAGATAGGTATCAACGCCAGCTGGCCAGCCGGATCCAATGGTCTGATAGCGAACGACGCACTATGCAAGAGGGACACCAACGCATGTACGTGCTCCTTTGACAACGACTACCACACTGCCACCTTCTAAAAACATTCAGAACGAATCCTCATCCTATGCCTGCGAACGCAATCTTTTCCTTGCTACAACGAGGTCCCAATGCCGAATAATCAAACTCTGTGGACGAAAAAGAAACAGTTATCTGAAAATCCATGTGCGGTAATGTGTTCGGTGGGAACATTAGATATCAACTTAGAACGGTGCTAAAATGAGGGAAACATCGACCATCTTACGTGCTACCTAGCCATGTCCTAGTTTATGACCAGGGGAGAACAATTTAAACATAACATATTGCACTTCTTAGAAACATGGGAATCAGATTTGGCCAGCTCCTTAACTCAAGATCAGCGCGAGCTGATTCAGAGACCAAGGGAAGGAGCTGCTGCATCAGGTGCCGTAGACTCAGTTTCCACCTTTGAGCTCCCTGCCATCTCTTTACCTCATTATCGTAAACCAGTTCTTTTTTTCCTGACAAAGATACCCCCCTCTCTCTCTCTCTACCTTTGAAAAAAAGCGAAATTGTCCAGCCCGGCCTAGGCATCACGGAATAAACATTTTGATACACTGACACTGACTCCTCCTAGCTCAAACTAACCAACACCTCGTATCCGCAACCTTTCACGCTCACATTTAGGCCCCAAAAGCGCAGAGAGCCTTCGTCTTTTCTGGTACGCGGCGATTAAAAACCCTGGTTGCTAGTGTTTCTCTTTTCGATAACCTTTCGTGCTCGCGAAGCATATATCGGAAATGCAGCAGCTGCGTACGGAAACGCTCCGTGGGAGTCGAATTATCGCTATCGCGCCGTACGTCTTAGGATACAAATGTAGATGGCTCTGCAACAATTTTCTGCTCAGTGTTTTTTTGCTGTGCTTCCTTCTGTTAGTAGGGATGACTCAAGCGATTATTGACTTGAATAACGAACTGCTACAAGAAATAAAAGCCGCACGAGAGACAGTTGAACGGGACTTGCGAACAGACATAAGAACCCTTCGAACTGACTTTCATGAGGAAACGCATAGCATGGATCACATGAACACTGTCGTTGAGGATATGAGGACTGAGTTTGCTGCCATCGAGTGCGAAAACGAGGGTTTAAAGAGTGTGCTACGCGATGAGCTTGACGGCTTGCAATAGCGTCTTGCCGATGCCAAGCCTATCCTACAGCACTCGGAACAGTACTCAAGGCGAAATAACATTACATTAAGGGAGTCAAACAAAAAAAGGCGAGGATGTGACAGAACTTGTGTGGAAATAGTGGCAGCTTGCTCATGAGCCCATCACAGCTGACGGCATTGAAACATGTCATCAAGTACCCACGTAAAACAAACCAAGTTGCATTGTCGTGAAATTTGCTCGGCGACAGAAGCGAGATTATTTCTTTGAAAAAACGAAAATATTGCGGCTTAAAAACACCGAATTCGGCTGTGCTTCGTCATCTCCCGCTTTTTAACGCCTGCCTCTCTCCTGCTCCTAAACGACCACTTGGAATGACTGTCTCAAAGAAGCACGCACATAAAAGAAACTACGTCTGGAGCCCTAACGAAAAGATCTAAGCAAAAAAAAAAAACACTACGATTCTGAGACGTTTGTCATTTGGCACGAAAAGGACCTAGAAAGATGCTAAGGGCGCCTGCTCTATCCCGGTACCAGTATTGAACCCCCAATGAACCAGAACAAGAACATTTAGCTGTGTCTGATTGGGACATGCACATTGTTCACATGCTCTTCGAAAATACATTTTCTGGAACCACTCGTGCTTTCGAATTCAATTTTGTGGCCCCAGAACCTCCTAGTATATGCCCGAAGAAACATAATCAGGATAACGGTACTCTTGGTGATTACAGCGATAGGTAACGAGACACATTGCGTACGGTGACGACAGGATATTTTAAGGTCTTCACCAAAACGGCAACCATCCACGCATGCTCGTTTCGGCGCGTACTTCTGACACGTGTAAAGCGCGAACCGCCGTAATCCTAATGTTATCCTAATTGCATCAACATGCCTGCTCATGCCTCGTTGCAGTTGTCGTCACAGTGGTGCCACGAAATTTTCGTTCACGCCTGCGAGCCAAAATTGTAGTTGCAGAGTCGTTGTTGCCGTTCCTTGTCCTTCCTTTTATTGATCGCTCTTGAGCTTACAGAGTTATTTGAGCTAAACAAGCAGGACGACCTCAATTTTTACGTCAGGCGGACAAGGTTTTGATGTTATTATGCTTACGGAAACGTGGTTTTGATGCAAGGAAGAGGCAAAATAAAAATCAAATACTCAAATACTCAATATCTGGTTTTGGATACGACATTGTGAATCGGCAAGATAAGCGGGGAGGTGGAGTGTCTATGCTGATTGTAAACGGGATGGAATGCAAGTCCCTAATGATTTTTCTTGTTATTTCCGCCTATGAAGTTCTTGCGGTTCGTTGTCGTGGGTGTGTGTTTTGTGTTTGCTATTGGCCGCCTGGTGGTGATTTGTGTAGGTTCTTTTCCAACACAAATTAGTTTTAGGTGGCGATTTTAACATCAGCTTTGTGATCTGAGCAGGGCCTAAACAAAGTTTGAAAGCTTCCTTACTGTTCATTCTTGTCGTAATGTAATTATACTGCTAACAATGCTGACAGAAACATGGGGAATCCTGTTAGATCTTTTCATAACCAATTTGGATTCTTGTTCTCTAAACTCATGTGTAATAAATTACCCAATAAGTGATAATCTTCCAATAGTTTATCCGTCAACCATGCTGTGAATATCAGGCAAGTGCAACAACAATGTTCCTATAGATGCGGAAACACGTTCACGTTGTGGAAATTTAGAAATGGCATATAGAATGTTGTATGGGATGGTGTACTGAACGAATATGACCCTGAAATAGCCCATGACAAATTTATACCCACGTTCACATCAGTTTGAGATAAATGTTTTCGATCGAAGACCTCTGCTCGCTCTAGGAAAGCCCATAAGCCATAGATAATATCTGACTTAATAAAACTCATAGAAAATCGCGGCAAACTTTACGGAAAACTTGTCCCAACAAAATGTCTCGGTACGTTAAAGGAATACCAAGTACACAGAAACAAGGTTATAGCGGAGCTTCGTTCTGCAAAAGGGCGCTATTATTACAATCTATTCCTGTCATCTACTGGGCAGTTGGGGGAGGTCTAGAAAAAATTGAAATCACTTTTTGGTAATTCGTCGCAACGCGTCACGAAAATTGTCTGAAATGGTGTGGAACTTACAGGTTCCCAGTAGGCCAATGCTTTTAACGATTGTGTTCGTTCTGCTGCCCATCCAGCATCAAATGTCCATGAATTACGTTTTATGAAACCTTCCTGAAACAATACTGTGTTTCTTCAACGTGTAACGGAGAGTGAATTATAATGGCTTCCATTAGCTAGAAAACAATACGCCTACAGATATGTGACTTGCAAGTACAGCCCGTTAAGAATGTTATTGATTTAATTTGTCTTTTCCTGCTACACATTTATATTTGCTCAGCATCTGAAGAGTTTCCTCGTAATATGCAGTGCGGAAAAATTACAGCTTTATATAAAAAAGTGACAAAAATGTCGTGTCAAATTATCGCCCGATTTCCATTTGTTCCCATTTTTTTTCAAAAATATTATAAACTGATTCTTAAGCGACTGAATTCTTTCACAGAACGTATGATATTTTATAGACTGCCAAATATGGTTTCCGCAAAAAACGGATCAACAGAATTGGCATTATTGGAATAGAAAGAATTCATAATACAGAATTTTGAAGACAAAAACATGGTGCTCGACATCTTTCTTCATTTCACAAAAGCATGCGACTTAATTATTCATGACATACTTTTAGGGAAATTGCATCATTATGGAATAAGAGGACCATCCCTGCCATTCATATTGTTACCTGCAACATCAGCCACAGTACGTCGTAATCAGTGGACAGCCATCCGCAGTAAAACGAATAACAGCAGGTGTCCCCTAAGGAAGTATTTTGGGCCCGTCTCTCTTTGTCTTGCGCATTAATGAAATCGTACGTATTGATGATGCTGCAACGTGCATCATATGTGCAGATGACACCAGTTTCCTTTTTTCGGGTCGTTCAGGAACAGACCTATCTATCCGAGCTTTCTATCCGAGCTTTCAAAGTCTATCAAATTGTATTTTTCACAAAATATGACGTGGGATAGCCACGTGGAAAACTTTCTTAAAACATTATCCAGTTCAATTGGCTTCCTCCGCCGTCACTGTAGCAATTTCCCAGTTCCGGTCAATGTTATGCTTTAAAACACTTTATTTTCTTCTGTGTAAAATATGGGTCACTAATCGGGGAAACAACTACCATGGAAAACATTGAATGGCTTCTGGTACTTCACAAACGTATCGTACAAACGAATAGCGGAGCGCCTTATCTAATCACACAAGTAATATTTTAAAGAAATTTAACATATTTCGTGTTGATAAACTTTATAATTTCCGGCTATGACGTTACTACAAGCTGGAGGTAAGCAAAAACCACAAGGCTTTGGCTGCTTTGTCTCGTCTAGGAAAATATATCTAGTAGAATCCTACTCGCCATACGGAAGAATGGATAATTCAGAAATGCCGAACAAATCACGCTGACCAAATGGTAAAATTTCGACTTTCTAAAATACTAAATGAACTAGCTCGACATCGTAGCATAGATATATAATCTATATCTTTTAAGGACGTGCGCGCAATTTTCATGCAAACTTGACGGTTTCTTGTACTTTTGCCCTATAGTTTTTTTTCTTTGTGCGCATGCTTCTGTGCTTACTTGCTCGTACTTTTCTGTGGTTTTCAGTTCGATTGAATCTTCTTTATTCTTCTCATAATTTCACTACAGTTGCATTCTGAGATGTATTTACGCACTGTTTGTGTGTATGTATACTAGTTATGTTTGTGGTCGAGATGGACCATGCATTTATTCTTGTTTTTGCAACACAGTCTGGTGTTGTTCTTTTGACCATGCTGTTTGCTATGTATTGGGGCACAGGCCCTGTCACACCTTTATAGGATGTTTGCCTTTGTTACAAACATCGCTGAGATGTTGAATAAATCGCGCTGCATCGCATTTTCTGCACAATCGGTGCAATCTGTTACTTCTTTTAACAGCGGTTCACAGTCGCCACTTGTGCAGGCCAGACAGTGAGCGGGAAAGTGGGCATTATTCTTGTTTTTGAGAGAGGCCATGCTCCCACATACTGTCATTGATACAGCGTCCGGTCTCCCTTACGTATACGTTTAAACATTTCAAAGGTATTTCATACACTACACCAACTTTGCAGCCCACGTAGGGCGTTGGCGTGCTTCGTGCCGCTTTAGGCTTCTTGGTTTCTTTTGTAATACGTGCAAACATGTCTGCAAGTTCCACTGGGGCTGAGAATACCACCTTAATTGCGTACTTGTGAGGGACCTTTCTAAATTTTTAGGAGGTTCTGTGGACATCACGTAGTACCTCAGGCTTGGTGGCTCTCTGCTGCCCCTATGTCATATTTGCTCTTTCTCTGACATGAAGCTTCTTCAGTAAGGTTTCAGCTACAGCAGCAATAAACGACTCGGGGAAACCCGCGGCCATGGGGCGAGACAGCTGTGCAGCGACTTTCACGCATAGAATGAGAGCATAGAATGAGGGAAGGATTCCATGAGTGATTCTGTGATGTATTTAGTGGCTATCGGTCTTTTTACGGTCTTCCTGTGAGAAGAATCATAAGGGAGCAACTCCATTTCCGACCGTGGGTGGTAGCTCCAACATACATGACTATCTAAAATCGTGATGGCCATGTCTAAAACCTGAATTTTGATGTTTATGGAAAGTTCATGGGTGAATGTTAAACCGTCCCCATGTCCCTCAAAGGCCTTTACAATATCAGCAATGGCTTCACAGTTCGCTTTCTTAGAAGAACAAGGAAGTCATCCACGTACCTAAACACTTTGACATCAGTGTCGAGTACGTCATGCAGAGCAGTCAACATCAGATAAAAATATGTTGCATAAAACGGGTGCGACACATCAGCCTGTGCAGATTCGCTGTTTTGGCAGGGAAGCTTCATCCTCAAAGCTATTAAACGTAGCGTTGATGTAAAATTCCAGCAGGCCTAAGAGGTTACCCGTGGACACTCCTGTTGCATTTTGGGGGCCACTTCACCGTTAAACATAATACATTTGTGAACTGCGGTTAACATTTGCACATGAGGGACCGAGTAAAAAGGGTCTTCAACATCGATTGAAAAGGTGCTTCCAACAGAGTGGTTTGCCTGTAAGAATTCAATAACCACTTCCGAGCTTTTAGTGGCAAAAGGATCATCGACTTGAAGCCGCCATAAATGTTTCGGCAAAACCAGCTTAGGGTATTTTGCCAGGCTCCCCTTTCAGTCACGATCGTTCGAATGTCACCTCGGGCTTATGCGTTTTTGCTGAGAAAAATACATTCAGCTTGTCTCCTTTGCACTTTGTAACTGATGCGGCCATATTACGTAGTGCCAGTTCTTTTCAAAGATCTACTGCTTTGGTTTTCACAGGCGTAACTTGCACATTCACTGCCTCAAAGTTCTTCATAACTGCTGGGGTTGCTTTTCCACCAGAGTCTTAGCGGTATCACGGTGAAATACCCTTCTTTGTGTTGTTGCAGCAGTCTCAAGTCATTCTTTTTGAAAAAGTAGACGACACTTGCCGTTGGGTCATGCGTCTTCGACTGGTTGGGGAGGTTACTGGTTGTCTTCAGCAGACAGTCCACGCCGTCCAAGAGACATCTTTCCTAGTCTTCTTGTTTTTCCGCATTTTTGGCCACCACACACTTAAGCGACAGCCACTCGTGCGGTTCAACAAAAGACTATACACTGTACTTCGGCCCTTTCTTGAGTGTGGTCATCAAATGCTCAAGAAACACCACTCCACCAAGCAGGACAATATTTTTTCATTCCATCTTGCTGTTTTTCTTCAGTTTTCCCATTGCTTGCTTTAAACAGCACCTTCAGCACTGCTCCGTCAATTGCGCTGTAAGGCGCCTGGAATGTCGAAGCTTTATATTGGACAGCCAACCGGGATTATGCGCGTAAAATGGGACCCGCAGCCTATCTTGGTACATTCGAACTTGTCGCCACAACTCTGACGCAGGATCTTGCTGATAACCCGCCGTGGTGGCTCAGTGGCTAAGGCGTTTCGCTGCTGAGCACGAGGTCGCGGGTTCAATTCCCGGTCGCGGCGGCCGCTTTTCTGATGGAGGGGAAAAGCCAAAACGCCCGTGTTTACGAGATTTCGGTGCACTTTAAGGATCCCCAGGTGGTCAAAATTAATCCGGACTCTCCACTGCGGCACGCCTCATCACCTGCGTTGCGTCGGCGCGTTAAACAAGTACCTTTCTTATACGTTTAGCATGTCCCAGGTCAGGCGGGACATCCCGAACAGGAGAAGTATTTCCTGGGAAATCACACCTTTCCTTATGTTGAATGCCAGAGGTCTTGAATGGCAGTTCGTGATGCCGATGTTGGCAATATCTCACGCACTTCGGTTACAGAGGGTTTAACAGACATACCCGCGCCCGATGTAGAAGAAACGTAGCTTAGAACTTGTTTTTGGGCGAGTTCGTGCATCTTGTTGAATAAACGAGGCTTTTGCGCAAAAAAAAAACAACAGACACAGAAAGAATGGGACCAGCGCAAACTCTCAACTAACTGTTATTGAATAGAGCACACAAATATACGTACACCTGTTATCTGGTCGCTCATTCGCACTTCCTGCAACCATACCAATCTGTAGCAGCAGCTCAAATACTTCTCTACAGACACGTGTCAAGATATACAAGCCCTTGTCTAAGAAGAAACTATGGTATCACTCACGCAGTCTGCTCCCTTTTTTCTTTTATGATATGCCTCTAAAATTTCCCTTGCCTTCGTGTCGCTGCGCCTGCGCAGAACCCCAACTTTTAATAGCGGTACACAATCCCCGCTCGTGCAGGGCACACAGCGAGCGGGCAAGTGGGCATTAGTCTTCTACATATTCCAGGAGTTTTCGCAAGGGTAAAACCAGCTTTCGAATGTTATGAATCAGCCCGCCGCAACACTCCTCAGCTGTGTGGCGAAGCCTCCACTACGTGCGCCTTTCAAGTTTCAAACAGGCCCCCCTGTCGCTGACTGGCTTTTGCAGCCGACGATTCAAACGCGCCGCTACACGTCCGGATAGGTGGCGCCTCGCTATCGGCGTGATCAAACTTCATTGGCGTCCCGACGCAACCCGCAGAGACTTGTCCGAAGGACGCCGAAGCTGTTGCGGAGACCTACTCTCTCCCCTCTCTCCGACGCAGCGTGCGCCGATACTACCGACCGCTTACGAGATGATGAATGCGCAGTGTATTTATAGCAAACATGTCTGTATATCATTTCATACCACACCTCGACAAGGGCCTAGCCAGGGCAGTGAAGCATTCGCAATCAACTAGGGTTGACGAAAGCTGAACCACAGCATTTTTTTCATTTTAAACTTTCCTCTAATTTCGAATCCGCGCATTTCTTTCCTCAGAATGGGTGATTGGGCATCTTCTAGGCCTGAATAGCTGCGAGGCGCGGCCGTGTTTCACCTTTAATTGATGTACTGCATTGCGTTGGGTAGTTGTGGCCCGAGCGCAGTGTCGCCGTTCCGCCCGATTGATCCCCCGTTGTTCATGTAACCCAACCGCGGTACTGTTGTTGGTAGCCAGTAATTTCAGGTTCATGTCAATAATTCCTCCAGTCATACTCTAGTAGCAAGTATCCAAGAGGGACACCCTCAAACACCCGCGAGCTACCGTTCGGTAATTGAGACTCATCAGCCAAGCCCAACGGGAGGGTCCCTCTAGGTAACCACAGGCCGGTAACGCAGAATGGCCGGTACGGAGAGGCCAACCCCATTTGCTTTCTGCTTAACCGAGGAAGCGTAGGACCCCAAACATTCTTGCCTTTATCTCGCCCAGGTGTTATTTTTTGTTAACTCTTGTTATTTTTAGTGGGGTGCCCAGGGTAATTACCTCCGTAAATGCAATTAACGTTTTGCTCGCCACGGTGCGTGATGCATTACGTGCTGCGAGGAAAGGTGCTGTTGCTGCTAATATTAGACCGCATTCCACCCGCGAAAAAGCAAACTACGCTGTTCAGCACACGCTCGCGCTTTTTTTGAGTGTTGCCAAAGTTCGTGCAGGCACCACGCAGGATGCCTGCCCTCCTATGAGCTGCATTGCGTAGCAAATATCCACTTTTGTTTACTCTGGGTCCGGTGTTTTTGTAGCAATAAAACTGGCTGACTAGGTCAGCTTGAACTTTCCGTGTGGTTTATTAGCAGCTGCAGTGCAGTGCACTTCCAGTGTACTAGAAAGCTGCATGTGTCTTTCCAGCCTACTAATATGACAGGGTTATATGCCTGCTGTAAAAGGACATCTTCATCAATAGTCATGCATCGTGGCATCGGGAGGTGGCCAAAATGGTTCTCGCCCAGACTTGTAGGGCCAGGCTGTTAGCGGTTCGCTTGAGTCCACAATCCTGTACGATGAAACACTGTAAGTTTGCCATAAGGCCTCACTGTTTGCATTTTAAACTAACATTAGGTGATTGTAGGGTTTAACGCGCCGACGCGCGCAGGCAGTGAGGTGCGTCGTAGTGGAGCGCCCAGGATTACTTTTGACCATTTGGAGATCTTTAACGTGCGCCGAAATATCGTACACACGGGCGTTTTTGCTATTCGCCTCCATCAGAAAAGCGGCAAACTAACATTAAGTCAGGCACTTGCTTTTCTTTTGCCCAAATTGTGCACCTACATTTTTCGCCTCGGTGGCTTCGCTTTCCGGCACAATTCGAAAGATATACTTTGCAAAAAAACCGTTCGCGAATTTATTTCAATGCGCGGAGCATCCGAAAAAAACTATGAAGGCATCGCAAACTTTATCTCTTCTGTGTCAATCATTGTCGTTTATTTGCTTATCTGAAACGTGGCTTTCCAGTCACGACTGAAACTTGTATGACTTTCTTTGACACATAGCTGTACATTGTAACAGCGTAGGCAGTACTTATGGGGGATCCACCATTTTCATTTCTCTCGATATCACATACACACGCAGGTACGAGCTATCGATTGACGTTGGTAACTGTACCGGTTTGGGTTGAAACTGGTTCATCATTCCTTGCTGTTGACGACGTCAATTTTGTGTTGGGTTGTCGCTCTCATCTCCGGTTTCTGATTTTATTAGTGCTTTTGATGCCACGCTGAAGAAATTGTCCGTAGAAAATAAAAACGTGATAATTATGGGAGATGTAAATATTAACTTCCTGCACGTTAATTCTAATGTATATGCCACCTTTGGGTACGAATCCTTTTGGGTCCGAATCAATTTTGGGTACGATTGATTGATTGTAGGGTTTTAGCGCGCGGACGCAACGCAGGTGATGAGGCGCGCCGTAGTGGAGGGCTACGGATTAATTTCGACCGCCTGGGGATCTTTATCGTGCGTCGAAATCTCCTACACACGGGCGTTTTGCTATTCGCCTCCATCAGAAAAGCGCCCGCCGCGGCCAGGAATCGAGCCCGCGACCTTGTGCTCAGCAGCGCTACGCCTTAGCCACTGAGCCACCGTGGTGCGTCGCTCGATAATTCTCAGCTCGTTAGCTCTGTTTGCTTAGATTTTAAGGAAGCCTTCGATATAATTAATCACAACATCTTATTCAGTAATCTGGAAACGTGCGGCATAACTGGTCCATCACTAAAATTCTTGAAAAACAATTTGCTTCTTTGGGAATACGTCGTATATGTAGCAGATACATTTTCCGAAACTAAAGGTAATACTACAGGCGTGCCCGAAGGGCCAATTTTGGGCCCCCTGCTCTTTCTGATTGATATTAACAACATTTCTGACACCCTGCAGTCATCCCATTGCGTCTTATATGCGGATGACACCACTATCCCAACATTTCACAAGTGTATATTCTATTTAACATCTAAACTTAACATCGCTCTCTGAAATGTCGTAGATAGGTGTAAAAAGACCCAATTGATAATTAATCCTATAAAATCTGAATTCTTGATTTTCAGTTAAAGTTAGAAGGTCGTAACCCAGCTTCGCTCGTTAACACTTAGTGAAAATTCAATTCCTGCTTGTGATTCTGCAATATTTCTCAGTATCTGTCTTGATCCTCATCTTAGGTTTCATCTTCATATCAACCATCTTAAAAACACCACTGCATTTGGACTTCCTCAGCTAATTAAAACCCGGCATTTCTTCTCGTCTTCCACACTGCTAGCACTCCTTTACAGAGTCAAATTAACTACGGCATCATCGCGTAGGGAAACAGTTATGAATGTCACCTAGAATCGGTACAACGTCTTCAGAAGCAACCAAAACTGATTATTACTACCAGCCATTTCAGTGCTGATGTTTCGTTACTACTTAACCAGATAGGCATATTATCCATTGATCGCTTATTTAAGTACAATCTGCAATCATGTTATTTAAGGTTCTGAACAATCAACTTCATTTTCAGCTCATAGACGTTCATTCTGTACGCAATGTAAACCCCACAACGTTTGCCTCCCGCAATAATTTTCTACTCCCGATTGTTCATACTAATTATGTGAAAAAAGTACCGACTTCACTCCTATTCACTTCTAGAACAGCGTGTCTCTAACTGTAAAGTTATCAATGGTATTACTTGCAGTTAAAACATTACTAAATGTATTCCTTTTAGGGTGTAATTAGATGTTTTTCTTATTTTATTTTCACCGGTCTATTTGATCAAACTATTTCTGCTGTTGTATAAGAAAAAAAGGAGACGCGTTCAATGTCCTTTACTTAGTGGAGACAATGTTTTGTTGTACTTGTTAACGTGGTAGTAGGTATTGAAAATCCATTTGATAGACTTGCCAAATTGAATTGTTGAAATTGATAATGTTTCAAGTGTTGCCTTTATTTCCGTAAACATCTGAAATTGACCATTTCTGTTCGCTGCGATTACATGCTATCTTAGTGATGAAATCTATGGTTGGACGGAGGCTCTTCTGGTCGGGGTGGGTCATGATACAACGGGGAATAAAAACACCGACCAAAATATATACTTCGTAAAATAAAGACGTTTCGCTTTTACGAAATATATTTTTGGTCGGTATTTTTATTCCCCGTTGTATCACTACCTTAGGGATGAACTACTGAGGGTCCCGTTTCAGCCTAATGGCTTTGGGACCCTCGTCTGGATATACGCATGTATGTAAAATGTGTTTTGTGAATTGCATAAACCTTTGAAACCTTTGAAAGCGCTTGTGCTGTCATTATATTACCTCTGCACGGAACTTTGTTGTCGCTGTCGTTAAATTTGAGAACACTATACGCTGCCAAAGCTTAGAGGGACGGAATACTGGAGACACACACGATGCACGCACAGGAAAGCACCCTTTGGTGTGTTCGACCAATTCGCGCACACACCTTCTTGTAAGCGTGGAAACTTCAATGCAGCACAATTTTCTCTACGCCATGCAGTAAAGTGGATATCGTGAACATGCTGAAGTTCCGTGTCTACCTGAAGTTGTCGCTGTTCGGGAAGCGGCCCACGCCACTGGCGCGCCTCTACTACCAGTATTCGCGCTTCATGAATGACCCCCTCGCATCCGAGTTCCGCTGCCTGGACGCCCTCGAGAGCTGGTTTCGGCCCTACTTGTTTGACTACCTCCGTCGCAGCCACGTGCATGTCTACAGGGACATCCCAACCAACCTATCCTTACACGTAAGGTCTTTTTTAACTTTATATGTTCGTTTGTTGTTATTTTAATCAGTACAGTACGCCATAAAATATTTTTCGTGGGAGCGGGTCCTAGAACAACGTATGCTCAAGAGGAACGTCTAGAGCATCGTACTAGTAAATACAAAAGCTAAATCACTTCCAGCTGCCATGAATGTGCGGTGCAAACTTAACCTAGACATAAATGTGCTAAAATCGATTGGATGGTTTCTACATAACGGTGCCGGATATGTCACAGCCAATAGTTGCGAATCTGACCTTCACCCAGTAACATCTGGTTTGCACAGGGGTCAGTCTTACAGTTGCACGTTGTTAAACCGAATGATGATATAGCGAATTATCTGCTGTATCGAAATAAATACAAACTTTGCTTTGTCACGCTTTATGTCATAGACACTTATTCTTTTATAATGAAACTGAAACCCCGAGAACCGCGCGCGATATCAGATATAACGAAGCAATGGTTAACCAGGATTCTGATAGGCTACTTGAGAAAAAAAAAGACCTCGTCGTCCGAAACTGGAAGTATAAACCTACTTTGTTCATAGACACTGTGAAAAACGTAATCCTCCTCAGTGCTGTTAGTAGCCACCAGACGAAGATCACAGCCGCCCTTAAATAAGGACGCAGGCCCGTTTTGTCAAGTGAACGTTGTTCTGTTGCACTTTCACGTACTCATGTTCCGGTTTATTGAGGTTGAAATGCAACACGAAGAAAGGTAGAGGTTACCTTGTTTATAGTTTATGCAAGGCCTAAAAATGAATTTTTGTATCGAGCATTTTAGCGCGAGCCGGATTTTTTATTTGATTGAGCCGATTTTTCCCGGTTTTGTTGCAACGAATGTCGGATAACGAACTAATTTGCTGTGTCTCAACTAATTCGTTATAATGATGTTCGACTGTACCATCTCTCTTGTTTCTCATGTTTATTATTGACCTGCCTGAGCCTGTTTCTCCTTCCATAAGCCAAAACCTTGCGTACCCAACCGATGTTTCTTGCCTCCAAGTTCACCTGCATGGCTTCACCGCTGGGGAATGAAACGTAATGCTAACGTATTACTAACGGGAATTTCAGAGAAGACTGATCTCCAAGGACCCAAGTTATCTTCTCAATGACTTGCCTTTATTTCGTGTCAGATGTTACAAATATGTCAGGTTGTCGAACCAGAACCGAACTGAACCAAAAACCGGAACTCAACCGATATTTTTGCCGGAACTGAACGCGAACCGGAACTGAACGGAAAAAAGAAATGACAGTTACCGGTTCATGCCGAAATGGTTCGACCCTTCGTTGTAGATGTTGCACAGTCAATGCAATTCAGGCCTTTTTTCTTTAACGTACCATCAACTTCGTACCCGGTCGCGCACTTTCTCCTCACGACAATTGAACATATCACGCTCTATGTAACAACAGGGAAAATGAATGAGCACCAATTTAGCGATGGTCTGTTGCTGGTGGACGCGCAAGCGTAGTGCAAGCTGACCAAACGAAACGTCATTCTCGGCAGCTTGCAGGGGATATAAAACGACTTTGCCCTTCCCTAGCTGCCACTTTATTGGAGCAATCAGGCTGCAGGAGTGCTCCACTGCGCAACAGCGAAAGCCCACGCCCGATGTGTGCAAACGTTTTGGATTTCATGATTTGTTTAAAAGGTCCGACGCCTGCAAATTGTTAATACTTGACAAGTGTGACCGCAGGAGCTGCTCAGTGGCTAAGCCGTTTGCAGCTGGCCACAACTGGCCTCGATCTCCCTCCCCCACGACCGTTTTTATGAAATAGATGGAAATCGAAAACGTCCATGTATTGAAACTTTGATCCACGCTCAATATCACCAGCTGCTTAATATAAGTCTACCGGCCTGCAACATGAGCTGCCCCTCGGAGCAGAGATATAGCGCGGGGCATCAAATGCGCCAGTTTCTTAATTAAAAAAATGTTTTTACACGGAAAACAACAAAAAAGAAGAGGCGAATAACGTTGTTTTAAAATATAACGCGAAATTAAGTGAAACCGAATAAGTAAAAAGAGCACTAAAACGTGGATATTGCTTTATACTTTTTTTTGCCCTGCCTTTTAAAACCAAACGTGTCATAAATGCGAAGGAAGTCAGTTGCGTGGTCAGTATTTGAGGACAGTACAGTGGACAAGTTCCGTTTTTAATGATACAAATAACAACAGATATGTCAGGGAAAACTGGTGAGGTGCGCACTTAATCCCTTGGAAAAAAACTGCAGCCCTCGATCTTCTCTTGGAAGCAGAAACAGTAATAAAGCAGATGACACATGCCGATACGCAGGCCGATACTTCACACCGTCCCATTCGCGCAGCGATCATCTTTTCTGCTTGTTATGCAGTTTTGTGTCTTTGAGATCTGCCGTTATTTCGAAGGTGCACTTGTAGTGACTGCCCAACTCGCTACATTACTTCTACTGCTACTCGTTCCGGAGGGGAGTACTGCTGTGGACGAATTAAAACGCGTTTACTCAAAAAAAGTCTTATCTCATGCTCCGCGCGTGAATTTTCCCTTTCATTTTGTCAAAGCATAATCTGTTATAATATTCTGCAATGTAGCAACGGACCAATGGCTGCGGGTATAGCTATGGCCGGTATAGCTATTGCAAAACGAATTGCAGTGGCCAGAGCAATAATGCAGTGACGTAGGGTTAACTAAAGCTTACTTTTAACCAAAGTGTGCTAACACATTCGATAAGGTCACAGCTAACAACTTATTCAGTGTGACCAAATTGTCTGATTTACTGGTAGTAATTATGTGCCTGTTGTAGGATTTTTCTGTTTTGTTACAAATATAAAAAGTGTGCACATTGGTGTTAAGCGCTGGTATCTGAGCGCGCCAGTTCACAGGCCTAAATTTAATGCTTCAAGGTTAGCGTGATGGTCGACCCCATAGCGACGATTACGATTTCAACAAAAAAAAAATCACACATCTCCATGCCTCGAACGATGCCGAGGGTGCGAAGCAGTGGGACGGAAGTTGTGTATTGCCTGTTTAATGAGCGCCATCGTCCATGCGGGCTGATGCACTCTGAGGTTTAAATCATTTTGAGGTGCATTAAATGCACTGTAAATGACATGTACCACAAGAAAGACAAGTCGCATCCCAGTACTTCGCACGCTCGGCATCGTTCACGGCATGGAAATGTGTGATTTTATTGGCCCGATTTGGGCTGAATTGACACAAACTTCCGCGCATTAAATGCATTAAGGAAGAGACGAACGTGTGTGCACTGTATATATGCAGTGTTTCATTGACGGCATTGGTGTTACGTTGAGACGAGTTCCGGGTTGCGCTTCCGCTTCACGATCACTGCCTTGTGTTCGGTGAAGTCCAGAGACAGTGGTTCTTAGAGGGGGGCTAGACTGCAGTTGGCGAAGGCGAGGTCTATGCACGTTCTCCTGATGGTTGTCGGTTGATTCGTATATTCGTCTGTATAAAAAACACCGACACATCGAGGCCAGAGTCGCGAGACAGAAAACCAGTCGATGTGACCAAAATTCCGCGGAGGCCAAATGCACAGACACCCATCTCCTTACGTAATGACAGTGCAAATTAAATAAATCCTGGTGGCCGAAATTATACGGAGCCCTCCTCTACAGCATCTCTCGTTATTCCAAACCAAGCCAGTCCTGAATGTTCGCAGCAGTACATACAGGGACCGCGGAACTGAAAAAAGGAAACGCTCAATTGTCGTACGCAACGCGGCGCAGTGAGGGAAGTGCGCTATGCCGCAACGCGGCCGCGGCGCGCTAAGACTCTGCGACAGCCAGTGCGTTCAGACGTACGCCAGCGTCGCCGGGCCCGTGGGGTGATGACTCATGGATGACGCAGAAGCCGAACAAGACCTGCCCTGCAGGAGAGGAATTAACCTACCATTTCTGCGGGTGAGGAGCGCTAGGCGGACTAGACGTCACGGTTGCCCCAGCGTTCTCACGCCGTGTGTTTACATTTTTTCGAGTGCTGCATACACGGCGTCCGATCGCGTTCGACTTTTGCGGTTGTCGCAACAATGAGTAAACTGGCGATGGTTGTCACCCCCTCAATCGTCGTTCAAGACTTCCAGCGTCTTATGGCGTTACCACTTAGCAGTCAGCTGTGGGCGTCCAACCGTTCACCGTCTGCAGACTCAGGTGAGCGCTCCTTTTTGGCGGATTCGCAATGGGTCTGCAATCTTGTCCACATACTTACTGCTGCAACGGTTGCTTTATGCTCGCGACAGTTATAATAGCCGCGTTTACAAAAATCTTAACGCCACGTTCTCACCGGCTTGCATTATTGTCGCTGTTTATGCTGCTCTGCTCGCGTCTGTCGGCGATTTCTAGATGTTGATGGTTTGTTTCCCTACCCGGAAACTTGCTCGCATTCATACCCGCCTCGCCCATGGCGTTTCTTTGCCTCTTCTTCAGTGTGGCCTCATTAACATCAATTGTTATCCTCTACGATTTTTCTAAGCAACGTGCCTTGTCCTAACCTATCTTAATTGTGTAACGACAATGAACTTGAAGTACAGTCTATGCGTGAAGTTAGAGCGTGACGGAATTGTGTTGGCAAGGTTTTCGTGTGTGCGTGTGGTTGGTGAGGGCGTTGTAGCGCGCTGCTTTAGCCTGTTGCGACTCGTTACTGCATCGAGTAATTATGCTTGCCAGGCGTGCCCGCGAAGGGATGCTTACTTCATTATGTATTTCATATTTAATAGTGAAGTCAGTCGGCGTTCAATAACTGATGTAAATGCAATGGGAACGACCACAATAACAACACAGGGCAGGAGCACTGCTTCTGTTGTCTTCTCTGTTGTTTGCCCTTCTTTTCTGTCGTCGTAGTTATTTATTTACTGCTGCGCGAACCTTGTTTCATTCTTTAAGTTCCATTTTTTTTCTCTTGCAGCATATCCTGATGTCAGTCATGGTGCCCCTAGCCTGCCTGCGGCACTCACCTGCCAGTATAGTGGGAACTGATGTATGCAGGCCACTTGTCACAACCCAATATGTTACCGTCAATGCCTGGCCTGTAATTCATGGTATACTTCAGATCCACCATTGCGATCTCACTGTGTTTATTCGGAGCTAGTGACACGGTAATGTATAGCCATGAAGCCAACAGCATGTGTACTGAAAATGCCGATGTCAAAACAAAACCCAACTAATCTAGGGATCTGTGCCACCTTTACCTCTACAAGTCTTACAGCAAGTATCAAAACAATGACCAGCTAGGGATATCTCATGCCCTATATTGTGTTCTCCCGTCTGTTTTTGTTGTGTCTTTACTGTTATATATTTAAAAATCTATAGTACGAGTGAGGTAGCCTGTAAACAAATAAAGCTGCTTCGTGCGAGTGAACTACTTCATGCAATAAAAGGTAGTTCGATATATCAACTAAGTTGCTGACCCGAACTCATCTGCAATGAACTGATGTGGTGCATGCATTACGTAAGCGCATATTACCAACTGTAGAAAACAAGAAAGAAAGTGAACACTTTTTATGTGTAAAAATAGTCTAGTAGCAAGTAATTTTGGCTTGTGTCTGTCCAGTGTCAACAAGGGTAGTATCCTTGACGCATGACTTCGCGGAGACCTTCCTGCCACCTTCCCCCAATGGAAACACAATGCCGGTAAAGACGCCTGGGCAATAGAAATAGTACGATGAGAGGGAGTCACAGCGTTGATGACCGTTCATTCTACCATGAGGAGCAGTTTCGAGCTGTGAGGCCTTGCTCTGTTTTCCGCTCCTGCTCTTTTCCTTGCAGAATGCCACAGTCTTTCTAGGTAAAGCTCCCAAGACAAGAATGAAAAGAAAACGTGGAGCTAAACAGACGCGGATGAAGATCAGATAAGCCCACTTCCAGCTGTTTATTTGAAACCGCACTTATGCCCGACTTGTAAAGGAAAAAACAAATAAAAAAAAGAAGGTATAGTCCAACTAACAACTGTAACGGGGGATTAGAATTTTTGGTATGTATGAGTGCAACATTGGAGATAGCATAGCAGGGTGATGGCGCAGGCCAGAAGTTAACAAAGCAGAGTACGCATGTATTGCAGCTGCAAAACAAACCACGAGGGCAAGGACAGCTGCACATTCTAAACTATTCGATTACACACTGTTTTAAAGAAGGACATCTCTTTGTCACTTAATGCTAGTGACGGCATGCTGGGGCACGTGTCGCCTGCTCTGTTTATGAAGACTGCCTCGCCTATATCTTCCTTTCCGTTTTGGTCTTTGCTCTTCTTAGTAAGGCTGTCTTTTCCAGTAATGGCTCATACACACCTCACTTGCACTGGTCTTCTAGGTGCCCGCCATGTTGCTGCTTAGTACAAACCGGTGCCCTCTCGCACGTTCATTGAAGCAGCATCCTTTTTCTCCTTTTTGCCATTCCGCATGTGCTAAATAAATATAAGCTTACTCTAGAACAATTGCACTCACTTTCTGCAGGCGCTGTTTTTACTCTATTCAGTTTTTGGCAGCAACCTATTCCTCCTTCAGTCGCAGTCGTACACAATCCCGCACCATAGGAGACCTGTGTCCGGTACACGCATATATAAATATCATTTTGTCTGTCTGATATTTCTTTAGTAAAATAAGTGTATTACGACACAAAAACTGCGTTGTAAATTTAGTCAGCGGTCAAGAAAAAGTAGTGCTTTAAATTTGTTGCTATATGCAAAAATATAGGCATTTGATACAAACCGCGGAAACCTTATTTGCTAAGAAATTATTGCATAGCATTATATAGCTTGCTTACTGTCTCCCTTCTTGTTTTCTTTCCGTTTTTTGGAAGGTGAGGCTTAGTCAATCGGCCACATTGTGTTGTCGCCGTTTATTTATTTATTCATACTGGTAGCTCGTGAAGGCCGATACAGGATGGCAAAAAGAGAAACAACGCTGGGATATGGAGCTAACAAAATAACAATTCAAAAACAGGCACTTCAAAAACACATGCATTGAAGAAAAAAAAGCACACATTGACATTTAAAAACACATAGTTTTTCTCGCGCGAACAAAAAAAAGATAAACCCACGCTGGGATATGCAGCTGACAAAATAACACTTCAAAAACAGGCACTTCGAAAACACATGCATTGAAGAAAAACGCACACATCGACATTTGGAAACACATAGTTCTTCACGAGCGAAACACTGTTCACAAATACTCATAATAATGTCAAGTACAGTCCCGCCCGTTACGCGAAGACAGTGCTGCCAACGTGCAAGACTATGAAAAAAACACTTCAAGGTACTCATCGATAGTCGCATGTTTAGAAGTGTACATTTAGAGTATTCATAAGCACAGACCTTACCTAATTTTAAAGATTCACAGATAGCTTTTGAAACAACTCGATGCTTGCACTTACACTAAGAAGGAAAGTACAGTGAAATTCCGTCTGTTCTGGGGAGCAGAGGGCTGCAACGTGAACTTTAGGACAGTTAAATTTCAATTGCAAAATGCTTTAACACAGATTTTTCGAATTGATTTAGGGTTCCTGCATTTACAATTTCTTGTCGCAAAAGGTTGTATTCTTCTATTGTTTTACGAAGAAAGAGTATGTGAAAGAATTTATACGTGTCATTATCAGCATAAATTGACCTAGATGACTACTTACTATTCGCGAGGACCGCGGCTTTAAGTACAGCTGTGAGCTAAAATTAAAGTACGTATGGTGGATTAGATAAAGAAACTTTCGTCGTGCCACTCTACGTCGCTGGGAAAGAGAAGGAAGTTTGAGCTTGTGCAGTATTTCGGTAACAGACTCTGATGATCGATAGTCACGCATAATAAGCCTTGCTGCACTTCTTTAGATCGTTTCGAGCTGATCAACGTGGTATTTTTGAAACGGGTATCATACTATGCTGCCGTACTCGAACACAGGCCGTACAAGGGATGCATACGCCGTTAACGTAGCTTTCATGGAAGCTAGTTTAATTTTCCTTCTTAAAAACCACAATTTTCTTTCTGCGGAAAAGCATACATTATTTTTGTGAAACTTCCAATGTAAATCTTCGGCTATTATGGAGCCTAGTGGGTAACTCGATTTAAACGTTTTCCATTGAGCTCATAAACAAACAAAACGGTATTCTTAATTTTATTTGTTATTCTTGCTGAAAATGTTTAATCGAGGTTAATTTTCATTTTCCATTTCGCGCACGAATCGTGAATTCGTTCCAACGCCGTGTTTATTGTGACCTGCTAATTCTGACTTGATATTTCGGAATTAAACAGTCATCCACAAAGAGGCGAACCGTGAGTGAGCTGTCAATGCCATCTGCAATATCATAATGTAACATAGGAATAAAACGAGATCGAGCATCGGCGCCGGGGGAACCCCGGACGTTACCTGTAGAATTGCGGATTTCGCCCCTTTTATCTGAACATCCTGCAACCTAAGGGTAAGATTGGAGTTATTCCAATTAATAAATTCTTTATTCCCTCTAAAAGTTAAGTTTAACTAAAAGCTCGGCATCCTGTACAAGATCAAGGGCCTTAGATAAACCTGGGCAAGCTGCATCCACTTGGCCTGATTCACTTAATACCTTGGCAAAATCATAAATAGCCTGAACAAGCTGGGTTGTAGTTCATAATTTACGTCGCTAGCCGGGCTGATTCGGGAACAATTTATTTAAGTTTTTCAGATAAGTGAATAGATGTTTGGATAGGATGTGTTCGAATATCTTACAAGTTGTGCAAGTAATTTAAACAGGCCTGTAATTTTCTATATTGAACCTATTGCCGCTTTTGTGTACCGGTACGATTCTAGCTGTAACCCAGTCAGGAGGCAACTTTTGTTGCTTCAGTGACCCATCAAATATAATAAGCAAATATTCTGAAGCCCATTCCACCTAACGCTTTAAAAATAAATTCGGAATACCAGCCGGTTCAGGAGACTTTGTGGTGGGGATGTCCAATAATAGTGACAATATTCCTTGCTCAGAAAGAACACTCGACATATTGGATTGTAGACAAACATTAAGCTCTGAGCCAGTTCTCACGGACGATTCCGCAGAACGATAGAAGCCAGAGTGAAAGTATTCATTACAATTTCGGGCTAATTCTTTTCCATCGGTGATGATGCGTTAATTACGGGAACATACAGGACATTCTCCTGTGATGAGGAAATGTGACGCCAAAAGCGCTGAGGAGAGCCGCTCATGAATTGGTACGCGTTTCTGAAAAATATCTCTATTTCGCAGTTTTTAATTTATGCTTACGGGTAAGCGAAATATCCCTAACTTCCAATTTATTCCTGTCCTTTTTGTTTCTCTTGCGCTTTATTTTCCGTTCTAAATTATTAATTTCACGATTTATCCAGGGATTCTGCTTCCTAATGGTTTTTACTCGAAAAGGAACAAAATTTTCCAAGCAATAGTTTACTATTTCTTTAAAGCGGCTTCCCAAAACATCAACGTCAATCGCCCCAATCAATGAATACAATGACATCTCTAAGTAATCAAGGACACTAACATCATCAGCCCCCGAAAACTTTCTGTAGGTAAAACTTTTTCTTTTAGCGACCTTAGCTGACAACGCATTGTTTTATGCAAACCAAATCAGGTTTGTGATCGAAAAGGCCATCATTAACTTCAACGTCAAATTCATACAATTGACAACCCAGAAACACGAGATCAAGTACTGATACCGATGTAGTGCGAACCCTAGTCGCACCACGGACACACTGTGTAAGGTCGTGTGTGAATGCTATTTCAAACAAAATTGCACTATTCCTAACGTCAGTAGAGCAGATTAAAAATTTATTCCACTTGATGCCAGGCAAGTTGAAATCACCGGCTATAATTATAGATATTCAGTAACAAAAGCCTGATCAGGGCTAGTTGGTTGAACATGCTGAATACATTTGAGGCTCTAAACAACGGGGACCAGAACAAACACATAGACACAGACAAGTCGCCATTTCCAACTAAACATGGTTAGTGAAAAACCCTAGTATAAATACACTGTTCTGACGTCATAAAAACGTCATGCCAACGTGTGCCAAACTAGACGTGTCCTCGAGTTCTTTGAGAGATAATGAGACCGAAGGTGTACTGATGAATTTGTTTCCCGCCTCGTGAATAAAGTACGCCTCGACAATCTCTCTTGCGTGCGTGTCTCTGACCCATTTTAAAAACTTGGCCTGTTTGAAGAGTGAAGTGCAGTTTGTACCCTGCAGAGCGCACCTTTTGCAGTGCTCAGCCATGTGGCCCCCAGCATTGCTTGTTACTGCCCAACAGTGCTCGCGCGCTCTGTCATTGAAACATCTGCCTGTTTGGCCAATATGACACTTGTTGCAACTTATGAGAATCTCGTAGACAATTCCCATGGTGCAATCTGTGTATAATTCGCCGTGTTTTTTGGAGCATGATTGCCGCTTTCTTTGCGTCATCATATGGAAAACATTCGCCAATTTGCAGGGGGCGCTGACACGACATTAATATCGTACCTCTGAACAAATTTTTTGAGGTTATGCGAGATCCTCTGCCAATACGAGATAACGTGAACTTTCTTTCTATTTTCTTTTGCATGTCATCTCCCCTCGGTTTTCTTTTAAATTTTTGCAGAAATGCTTCGCAAAAGCCAGAAACAACTGCACAAGAGAATCCCGCATTGCCCAGCCGGGCAATCTGTTCATTAAATGCGTCTTGTACCTTGCGCTCGCACGACGTGTTTAACGCTGCCTTGATGCATGTCATGGCCACGCCCCTTTTGAATAATTTGGAGTGACCACTATCAAAAAGAATCAGCTGCATGTTAGCACGCGGCTTGTAGTGCCAACACACGTGCGTGTTCTGAAACGTCTGGCTCAAATCTAGGAACCGCAGACAGTTATTGCTTGGCAGCTCCCACGTAAACCCAAACAATTTTGAAGAACTGACAAACGTTTCCATGACGCCATTTACTACATTAATCAAGCTGGTTCCGGCCACTTGAGTAACCACAACAAGATAGTCATCCACATATCTAAGTACGGTGAGGTGATGAACATCTGCCAGTTTCGTCTTTACGCACTTAGCAAAGGCACTCAAATAAATATCAGAAATAATGGGGGCTAGTGACGAACTAATACAAATTCCACGCCGTTGGACATAAAACCTGTCTTCAAATTGACAACAGTACTCTGAAGGTAAAAATGAACAAATTCCAAAACACTGTCACTGCTAACACCGGTTTTTCTGTTAAGTTTGAGTTCACCGAAATCATCTATTTTGTCTCTCAAACCGCAGAATAAACCATCATGGGGAACACTGTAAAACAAGTCTACAACATCCATAGAGAAGGTATGCACTCCATTCCAGCGACCATCTTCAAGTAGTTGTACGACTTCATCAGAACTCCGTACCAGAAAAGGATCTTGTAGTGGTAAGAGGCGAAGATGCTGCTGTAGGTACAGCCCAACATGAGCCTGCCGCGTAGCCTTCTCAGAAACTATAGCACAGAACGGGCATTCCGGCTTGTGTGTCTTGGCCGTGAAGAATACGTCCAAGGCTCCCGTCACTGTCTTCGTCATAGTCTTTTTGATGGACTCGAGTTGACGTCGGTGACTAGCTTGAGTGCCCTTGCGTTCTGCTTCTTAGGGTCAAAAGGTACCTGCTAGAAGTTCTTTTCCACGGCACTCAGGGCTTTTTCTTGATATGCTCCAGCCAAAAGGATAGCAAAGCCACCCTCCTTATCCGCCTGAATGATGGACAGTTCATCCCGCTTGAGAGCACCAACGATACTCCTAAAAGGAAGTTTAAGTGCCCGCGTAGTACTCACAGTCTTCAGCAAGGTGTCCACTCCATCCCCAATATCCCGTTCGCGTTCATGTTTACCAGCATATTCGCCAAGACTATGAACCATTACGAGCATCCGTGACCTTGTTGCAGGCGGTCCACGCTGTACATGGGACCTTTTGGTAGTAGACGGCACACATCATCTGGAACAAAAGCGTCCCCCAGAACGGTAAACCCGCTGGATTGAGCTTTCCGTCGCTCCGTTTTGGAAGAGTAGTCCTCGCTTGCTGCCACAGGAAGTCGCCAACCTGATCAGCTAGCTTCTTATGCTCAAAGAAAGTCCTCGTGCCTCCCTTCTCATATTTTCCTTCGTTGGCGAGCACCCATAACCAGTCGTTGTACCATCGTACTTGGCTCCACTTCTCGGACTTCAAAATCTTGCAGCTCTTCTTCGCGCGTCCCCAGGACGGCTCCAAGCCATAGCTGCAACCGATGACCCTAATCTCTGGAGGCACATTCCCTTTCTTGAGGTAGTGTGATAGGGTGCGTGATTGGCAGGAAGTCGCAGCGATGAGGTTGACACACGTAACGCACATGGATAACCTTAAGATGACAAGACAGAGCACAATGAGGAAGAAATATTAAGAAACAAAAGCCTGATTAGGGCTAGTTGGTTGAACATACTCAAAAATTTGAGGCGCTAAACAACGGGGACCAGAAGAAACACGTAGACACAGAAAAGGCGCCACTGAAAACTAAACTTTATTAGTGAAAAACCCGAGGTTAAATGCACTATTCTGATGCCATAAAAACGTCATTCCAACAACGTGTCACAACCTAAACCTGTCCATATAAGAACTCGAGTTCTTTTGAGTGATAATGAGACCGACGGTGTACTCGTGCATTTGTTTCCCGTCCTGTGAATGAAGTACGCTTCCACAATCTCTTTCTTGCCTATCTCTGGCCCATTTTAGAAACGTGGCCTGTTTGAAGAGCGGAGTGGAGTTTGTCTCCTGCAGAGTGCACCTCTTGCAGTGTTCAGCCATGTGGCCCCCAGCGTTATTTTTTACTGCCCTACAGCGCCCGACCGCTCTGTCATTGAAACATCTGCTGGTTTGGCTAATATAACACTTGTTGCAACTCATGGGAATCTCTCAGACAACTCCCATGGTGCAATCTGTGTATAATTCGCCGTCTTTTTTGGAGAACGATCGCCGCTTCCTTTGCGACATCATAGGGCAAACCTTCGTCAATTTGCACGGGGCACTAACCACCACATTGATATCGTACCTTTGAGCAACGTTTTTGTGGTTATGCGAGATCTCTTGCCAATACGAGATTGGCACAGGATCTCGCATATTGTTGTTCGCATCTATTGTTGCTCGCATCTATCTCGCATCAGGATCTCGCATCTATTTCTGCCTTTCTCGGAGAGAAAGGCAGCAATGGCGAAGGGCAAAATGCACAAAGCATAAATAAGAGAGGGCAAGAGAAGATGGCCACAAATATTTGTCCGTCTGGCCGAGCAGTGGTAGAGGATACAATTGTGTCATTGACTGGGGTGAAGAAGTTGTAGCCACCGTGAAGGAGAATGGCAGCAATAAGGAAGGGCAAACTGAAGAAAGCGTAAATAAGAGAGGGGTGGAGAACGATAGCCGGGAATATTTGTCCATCAGGCCGAGCAGTGAGACAGTGGAGACAACTGTTTGATTGACTGGGGTGACGCGTTGTAACCGCCGTGATAGAGAAAGGCAGCATTAACCAAGGGCAAACGAAGAAAGCATAAATAAGAGAGGGGGAGACAACGATAGCCACAATTATGTGTCCATCAGAAGGAGCAGTGACAGCGGACACAATTGTGGGATTGATTGGGTGACGAGTTGGAACCGCTGTGAGAGAGATGCAGCAATAACGAAGGCAAAATAAAGAAAGCGACAATACGAGAGGGGGACAGGACAGTAGCCAAGCATATTTATCCGTATGGCCGAGCAGTGATAGTGGACACAATTAGCGTGATTGACTGGGGTGACGAATTGTAACCACCGTGAGAGGGAAAGGCAGCAATAAGGAAGTGCAAACTGAAAAAGGTGTAAATAAGAGAGGGGGAGAGAACGATAGCCCTGGACAAAATTCATGGGATTGTGACGACTTGTAACCGCCATCGGAGAGAAAGGCAGAAATAACGAATGGCGAAATAAAGAAAGCGTAAATAAGAGAGGGAAGACAAGATGGCCGCGAATACTTGTCCGTCTGGGCGAGCAAAGATAGTAGACACAATTGTGTGATTTACATGGGTGATGATTTGTACCCGCTGTGAGAGAGAAATTCAGCATTAACGAAGGGAGACAAAGAAAGCGTAAATAAGAGAGAGGGGGAGAAAAGTAAACACGAACATATGTCCGTCTGGCCGAGCAGTGACAGTGGAAACCATTGTGTGATGGGTTACGAGTTGTAACTACCGTCGGAGAGAAAGGCTGCAATAACTAAGGGCAAACACACAGTGCAAGTAAAAATGGTGACAGGATGTTAGCCATGCATATTTGTCCATCTGGCCGAGCAGTGATAGTGTACACAATTGTGTGATTGACTGAGGGGACGAGTTGTAACCGCCATGAAAGAGAAAGGCAGCATGAGAAAGGCAGCAAGTGTAAATAAGAAAAAAGAGAGAACGAAAGCCATGAATATTTGTCCGTCAGGCCGAGCAGTGATAGGGGAAACAATTGTGGGATTGTGAAGATTTGTAACCGCCATCGGAGAGAAAGCCAGTAATAACGAAGGGCAAAATAAACAAAGCGTAAATAAGAAAACGGGGAGACCAAGGCCGCGAATGCTCGTGCGTCTAGGCGAGCAGTGATAGTGGACACAATTGTGTGATGGACTGGAATGACGAGTTGTAACCACCGTGAGCGAGAAAGGAAGCAATAAGGAAGGACAAACTGAAGAAAGCGTAAATAGGAGAGGGTAGGGAACGATAGCCACTAACAGTTGTCCATCAGGCCGAGCAGTGATAGTTGAAACAATTGTGATTGACAGGGGTGACGAGTTGTAACAGCTGTGAGAGAAAATACAGCATTAACGAAGGGCAAACGAAGAAAGCGTAAATAGGAGAGGGGAAAAGAACGATAACCACGAATATATGTCCATCTGGCCGAGCAGTGATAGTGGAAATAATTGTGGGATTGACAGGGGTGACGAGTTGTAACTGCTGTCGGAGAGAAATGCAGCAATACCAGTAGGCAGACTGAAGAAAGCACAAATAAAAGAGGGAACAGGACGGTAGCCAAGCATATTTGTCTGTCTGGCCGAGTAGTGATATTGGACACAATTATGTGATTGAATGGGATGACGAGTGTGAACCGCCGTGAGCGAGAAAGACCGCCGTGAGCGAGAAAACTGAAGAAAACGCCAATAAGAGAGAGGGGCAGGACGGTAGCCAAGCATATTTGTTCTTCTGGCCGAGCAGTGATAGTGGACACAATAGCGTGATTGACTGGGCTGACGAGTTGTAACCGCCGTGATTGAGACAGGAAGCAATAAGGAAGGTCAAACTGAAGAAAGCGTAAATTGTAGAGGGCGAGAGAATGATTGCTACGAATATTTGTCCACCAAGCCGAGCAGTGATAGCGGATACAATTGTGGGATTGTGACGACTTCTAACCGCCATCGGAGAAAACGGCAGAAATAACGAAGGGCAAAATATGGAAAGCGTAAACAAGAGAGTGTGAGAGAACGATAACCACGAATGGGTGTCCATCAGGCCTAGCAATGATAGTGGATACAATTGTTGGATTGTGACGACTTGTAACCGCCATCGGAGAAAAAGACAGAAATAATGAAGGGCCAAATATAGAAAGCGTAAATAAGAGAGTGGGAGAAAACGAAAGCCAGGAATATGTGTCGATCAGGCCAAGCAGTGATAGCGGATACAATTATGGGATTCTGACGACTTGTAACCGCCATCGGAGAAAATGGCAGAAATAACGAAGGGCAAAATATAGAAAGCGTAAATAAGAGAGTGGGAGAGAACGATAGCCACGAATATTTGTCCACCAGGCCGAGCAGTGATAGTGGATACAATTGTGGGATTGTGACGACTTGTAACCGCCATCGGAGAAAACGGCAGAAATAACGAAGGGCAAAATATAGAACGCGTAAATAAGAGAGTGGGAGAGAACGATAGCCACAAATATATGTCCGTCTGGCCGAGCAGTGACAGTGGAAACAATTGTGCGGTTGACAAGGGTGACGAGTTGTAACTGCCGTTGGAGAGAAAGGCTGCAATTACGAAGTGCAAACTGAAGGAAGCGCAAATAAGAGAGGGGCTGCAAGGTACCCAAGCATATTTGTCCATCTGGTGGAGCAGTTATAGTGTTCACAATTGCGTGATTGACAGAGGTGACGAGTTGTAACCGCCGTGAGAGAGACAGGAAGCAATAAGGAACGGCACGAGAAGAAAGCGAAAATATGACGGGGAGAGGGAACGATAGCCACGAATTTGTGTCCATCAGGCCGAGTAGTGATAGTGGAAACAATTGTGGGATTGTGACGACTTGTCACCTACGTCAGAGAGAAAGGCAGCAGCAGTGAAGGGAAAAATAAAGAAAGCGTAAATAAGAGAGGGGAGAGAAGATGGCTACGAATACTTCTCCTTCTGGCCGAGCAGTGATAGTGGACACAACTGTGTGATTGAAAGGGGTGATGAGTTGTAACCACCGTGAGAGAGAAAGGCAGCATTACCAAGGTCAAATGTGTAAAGCATAAACAAGAGAGGGGGAGAGAACAATAGCCACGAATATATGTCCGTCTGGCCATGCAGTGACAGTGGAAACAATTGTGTGCTTGACAGGGGCGACGAGTTGTAACTGCCGTCGGAGAAAAAGGCTGCAATAACGAAGGGCAAACTGAAGAAAGCGCGAATAAGAGAGGGGGCAGCACGTTAGCGAAGCATATTTGTCCATCTGGGCGAGCTGTGATAGTGGACATAATTGTGTGATTGACTGGGGTGACGAGTTGTAACTGCCGTGAGAGAGAAAGGCAGCATTAACGAAGGGCAAACTGAAGAAAGCGTAAAAAAGAAAGGGAGAGGACGTTAGCCACGAATACCTGTCCGTCAGGCCGAGAAGTGATAGTGGAAACAATTGCCGCATTGTGACGACTTGTAGCCACCATCGGAGAGAACGGCAGCAATAACGAAAGGAAAAATAAACAAAGCCTAAATAAGAGAGGAGGAGAGAAGATGGCCACAAATATTTGTCTGTCTGGCGGAGCAGTGATAGTGACACAATTGTGAGATGAGGAGTTGTAACCGCCGTGAGAGACAGGCAGCAATAAGGAAGGGCATACGAAGAAAGCGAAAATATGACAGGAAGAGGGAATGATAGCCACGAATTTGTGCCCGTCAGGCCGAGTAATGATTGTGGAAACAATTGTGGGATTTACGACTAGTAACCGACGTCAAAAAGAGAGGCGGCATCAGTGAAGGGCAACATAAAGAAAGCGTAAATAAGGGAGGGGAGAGAAGATGGCTAATAATACTTGTCCATCTGGCCGAGCAGTGATAGTGGACACAACTGTGTGATTGAAAGGGGTGATGAGTTGTAACCACCGTGCGATAGAAAGGCAGCATTACCAAGGTCAAATGTGTAAAGCATAAACAAGAGAGGGGGAGAGAACAATAGCCACGAATATATGTCCGTCTGGCCGTGCAGTGACAGTGGAAACAATTGTGTGCTTGACAGGGGCGACGAGTTGTAACTGCCGTCGGAGAAAAAGGCTGCAATAACGAAGGGCAAACTGAAGAAAGCGCAAATAAGAGAGGGGGCAGCACGTTAGCCAAGCATATTTGTCCATCTGGGCGAGCTGTGATAGTGGACAGAATTGTGTGATTGACTGGGGTGACGAGTTGTAACCGCCGTGAGAAAAAAGGCAGCATTACCAAGGCGAAACGTAGAAAGCGTAAAAAAGAAAGTGGGAGAGAACGATAGCCACGAATATATGTCCCTATGTCCGAGCAGTGACAGTGGCAACAATCGTGTGCTTGACAGGGGTGACGAGTTGTAACTGCCGTCAGAGAGAAAGGCAGCATTAACGAAAGGCAAACTGAAGAAAGCGTAAATAAGAGAGGGAGAGAACGCTAGCCACGAATATTTGTCCGTGAAGCCGAGCAGTGATAGTGGGAACAATTGTCGGATTGTTGAACTTGTAACCGCCGTTGTAGACAAAGGTAGCAAAACCGGAAAGCAAGATAAAGAAGGCGTAAATAAGAGAGGTGGAGAGAAGATGGCCAGGAATACATGTCCGTCTACCCGAGCAGTGATAGTGGACTCAGTTGTGTGATTTACAGGGGTGATGAGTTGTAACCGCTGTGAGACAGAAAGGCAGCAATAACGAAGGGCAAAACAAAGAAAGCTCAAATAAGGGAGGGGGACAGGATGGTAGCCAAGCGTCTTTGTCCCTGTGGGTGAGCAGTGACAGTGGACACAATTGCGTGATTTACTGGGATGACGAGTTGGAACCGCCGTGAAATTGAAAGGCAGCAATAACGAAATGCAAACTTAAGAACGCGCGAATAAGACAGGGGGAGAGGACGGTAGCCAAGCATATTTGGCCTTGTGGCCGAGCAGTGATACTGGACACAACAGCGTGATTGACTGGGGTGACGAATTTTAACCGCCCTCAAAGAGAAAGAAGCAATAAGAAAGGACAAACGAAGAAAGCGTAAATATGACAGGGGGACAGAACGATAGCCACGAATATGTCCGTTATGCCGAGTAGTGACAATTTACACAATTGTGGGGTGTGATGACTTGTAGCCGCAATCGGAGAGAAAGGCAGTAATAACGAAGTGCAAAATAAACAAAGCTTCAATAAGAGAGGGGGAGAGAACGATAGCCACGAATATTTGTTTATTAGGCCGGGCAGTGATGCAGTGGACACAAGTGTGGGATTCACAGTGCTGACGAGTTGTAACCGTTCTCAGAGAGAAAGGCAGCATAACGTAGGGCAAACGAAAAAAGCATAAATAAGAGAGGGGGAAAGAATGATAGCCACAAAGATGTGTCGATCTGGATGAGCAGCGACAGTGGACAGAATTGTGTGATTGACTTGGGTGACGAGTTGGAACCGCCATGAGAGTGAAACGCAGCAATAAGGAAGGGCAAACGGAATTAACCGCAAATAAGAGAGGGGGACAGTCCGGTAGCCAAGCGTGTTTGTTCGTCTGGCCGAGCAGTGATAGTGGACACAATTGCGTGAATGACTGGGGTGACCTATTGTAACCACCGTGAGAGAGAAAGGCAGCAATAAGGAAAGACAAACTGAAGATAGCGTGAATAGGACAGGGGAGAGAACAATAGCCACGAATATATGTCCGTCTGGCCGAGCATTGATGTAGGACACAATTGTGTGATTGGCAGGGGTGACGAGTTGCAGCCACCATGAGAAAGGCAGCATTAACGAAACGCAAACTGAAGAAAGCGTAAATAAGAGAGGTGGAGAGAACGAGAGCCACGAATATATGTCTGTCAGGCCGAGCAGTGATAGTACACACAGTTGTGTGATTGACATGGGTGACGAGCGTTAACCGCTGTGAGAGAGAAAGGCAGGATTAACGAATGACAAACGAAGAAAGCGTAGATACGAGAGGGGGAGACAACGATAGCCACGAATATATGTCCGTCTGGCCGAGCAGTGACAGTGGAAACAATTGTGTGCTTCACATGGGTGACTAGTTGTAACCGCTGTGAGAGCGAGAGGCAGCAATAACGAAGGGCAAACTGCACAAAACGTAAATAAGAGAGGGGAGAGAACGGTAGCCACGGATATTTTTCCGTCTGTCCGAGCACTGTTAGTGGGCACAATTGTGTGATTGACAAGGAGTGACGAGATGTAACGCCTTCGCTCAGCGCCGGCTTCCAGAGGCGTACAATGCGCAAGTGAGGTCTTACGCCCACGCGATATGAGCCCATGCGTTGGAGGGGCGCGTGTTTTCATCGGCTCTCAAAGAGGGCTGCCATCCCTCTCTCTCAAATATTCCTATTTAACTCGAGCTCGGCAACCATAAGGTGTTTGCGTGTCCAGGAAATTGGAGAAGAGGATAGGCGGCAGCCCCAAAGGCTGTAGAACACCGGACGGCGAAAAGAAGCCGGCCCTACCCGCACCGATGACAAGGTGTCTAAGCCTTGGGAAAGTCAAAGTGATGAGTTGTAAGAGGGAGACCTTGTGGAGAGGCAGCAAAAATAGTAAGCAAATATGGAGAGGAACAGCGGGTTTAAACGCGTCCTTACAGAAACACACATGCCGGAAAACAAAGAAAGGTGCCGTACAATAGATAATAAAGAAATTTTCTGAGCGGTTGGTGCAAATGTTTGCAAAACTTTTACATTGATAAATTTCTTGACACGGCCCTAAACTTCTAACACCAAGATGAGCCGTTTAACATGATTTCCGCTGCTTTAAACGTTTATCGCCTTCTGGTGATTAATTCCCCCTCAGAACTGCACCATCAGTCTATTTTTTTGCATTTCTGCACATACATATTTATGTTGAGTTTTTTCACCAATTTGATTACTCGAGCCCGTCCCGCGTAACTGTTCTTTCGTTCGCGTTATTTCCCTCTTTTACCACGTTGAAGTTCTATCACCGACTAACCCATATTGAGATCGCTATACAACACAGATGTTATACAGGGTGTCCCAGCTATCATGCACCAAGATATAAAAAAGGAGCAATGATGTTACTCGAATAAAACCTAGTGCGTAATGTTTGGAGTACTGTGGAGAAGCGGGCAGTAATTTTTTTGTTGATACTTCACTAATTAATTGTAATTAATTATCTAACTCGAGAAGTACTGTCCTAATCATTGAAGTGTCAATGAGACACTTGTAGGTACCCACGGGGAGCATCTAACTGCGGTATTTTCAGCAACGAACTAATTGCGTACTCATTTGTTCGGACTGATAAAGAAAACCCGCGAAATAAGAAAAATACCACGTGACGGCGCCTCGGCGCGCATTAGTGCGCATCGTAAACCAATGCCCTGAAACAGGCTGCCTCTGAGTTACGCGGAATGAGATAAACAAAAGAAAGAAAGAATAAATTGCGACCGAATTTTTGCCTTATCTGTACACGCACCCCACGAATCGTGCTGTTACCCCTCCTTCCATGCATGCCATTATCAAGGTGATGCCCTGTCTCTTCAGGAGGGTGACATGCGAAGCGGGTGCTTTCAATCAGCTTATTTGGGGACGCTGCTTTACAATGCGCGCGGAAGCGCCGTCACGTGGTATTTTTCATATTTCGCGGATTTCTTTATCAGTCAGAATAAGTGAGTACGCAATTAGTCCGTCGCTGAAAATACCGCAGTTAGATGCCCCCAGTGGGTACCTACAAGTGCCTCATTGGCGCTTCAGTGATTAGGACAGTACTTATCGAGTTAGATAATTACTTACAATGAATTAGTGAAGTGTCATTACCAAAAAAATTACTGCCCGCTTCTCCACAGTGCTCCGAAACATTACGCACTAGGTTTTCTTTGAGTAACGCCATTGCTCTTTTTTTAAATCTTGGTGCAAGATAGTTGGGACACCCTGTATAGCGATCTCAAACTCCCAATATTCCTCTAGCTGAGTAAGCTCGCAATGTTCAACCATGGTTACAACAATCGAGACTTCGAGCCTTGCCGCAGACTGTGTAGCGAATGCTCAGACGAGTGCCCTCTTTTTGACAGATTCATAAAACCTCGGCGCTTCTCTCTCTCGGCCACCCCTTAAAGGACAACTGCACTCAAAGTGCACCTCGACCAAATTTATTTTCAATGCGTAGTAAGTACCCGCAAATCAGCTGGGACACAAGTGGTAGCCCCGTGAAACGCCTCGTTAATCAGTCAGAAGCGTTTAAAAAAGCTCCGCCGCTGACCACTCCGCCCCTGCCAGCGGATCGCGTGCACAGCCATGACGCGCCTGTGACGTTCCAGCCGACGGGAGCTTCTTCCTCTGTCCAGCCACGCAGCTGGAGGATCGGTCAAGCTCTGCTGCGCACGCTTGACCCTTTGGCTGCCCCGTGCGCGCGTAGAGCTTGCACGCATACTTTCTCCCGAGCTGGTGACCGTCCGGCCGCTCGCTGGACGGCTGAAACGTCACTGCAATGTCCGCGCTCTCTTCGGTTTCGGTTTCAACATCGTCGATTTTTGCTGGCTGCTTGCGGCGTCGACGCACGTATTTCAGCTGTTGTATTTTGCATGTTGCTTTCTTCGTAAGCAGACTGTACTAAAATAGG